>NW_011369951.1:15112611-15172992 GCF_000735185.1 Notothenia coriiceps | reverse complement strand
TCCCTGATAGCTGCGGAGAGCTTATGTGCTGCAGGAGGTGGATGACAACGCACCAGGGAACGAGACGCTAGCTCCGGTCTTTTCCCGTGGAGGGAAACTGTGGACTCGATGTCCTGACAGGCCCTGAGTTTGTGGCAACCTGCACAAACACAATACTGCACAATGATTACAAATGCCGTACAATACAATGTAAAACTACCGAAATACCAGGCCATCACTAAACACAACGCCCTCAACTCAACGCAACTACATAACTTGTACCTGAGGTCAGGAGGCGCGAGATGTTTCCCCTTGTTTATGTATATGACGCCGTGTTGACGTTATGTCTTAAAAAAGCCGTTTTTGAGAGCAGAGCTCAAAATTGCTCCTTTCCCTCTGAATTCCTGCCCTTATGTCTCGTAAAACATATCAAATCTTACATTCACTTTTTTAATTGTAATTTTCAAGCAAGTTTAAGCATAAATGTAGAAAAAAAAAAAACCTGCAAGATGCTCTTTAAGTGTAAATCCAGATTTAATAAAGCAACAGTTATTTTTGAAACGACACACGTCTTTTATCTACGTAAACCCTTCTGTGGATACCTTTTAAACATATTCACTTTTTTCTTCCACCCATGTGCCGCATCAGACCAGAGATGGTGGTGGGATGGTACCACAGTCACCCTGGGTTCGGCTGCTGGTTGTCCGGCGTGGACATCAACACACAGCAGAGCTTCGAGGCCCTGTCAGAGCGTGCCGTCGCTGTGGTGGTTGACCCCATTCAGAGCGTCAAGGGAAAGGTAAAGATGGAGAAGAAATAAGAAAGATTTTGAAATGACCTACTTTTTGGTAAACTGGTCTAATGTGCGCCCCCCCACTTCTTCAGGTTGTTATTGATGCCTTCAGATTGATCAACGCCAACATGATGGTGTTGGGTCATGAACCAAGACAAACAACCTCCAACCTGGGTCATCTGAACAAGCCCTCAATCCAGGTAACGCATTGAACACAGCACCATCCCCTCCGTTCAGGGTCGATTTCTTCTTCTATTTCTTCTAAAATTACCCCCCTTGAACAATACTTGATAATCAACAATGGCCAGATAAAAACTTTTGACTTGTTTTGTTGCCATCAGCTGTCAGATTAACAGCATATCAGGCACCATATCGTTATGAGAGTACATTTGGTCTCGTTTCAAGCCAAAACTAAATAAATCTTGAGTCGGACTATGTCCTTCACTACTGCTAAAGATACAAACCGCATTGCATCACAACAAATTGGAATATGAATTGTAATGTTGTGGATTTTGCTGTCAGACCCCAGAGGTTATGCATTTTATTGCTTAATGTATTTACCTTGAGGTTCCTTATGTTTCAGGCTCTGATTCATGGACTGAACAGACACTACTACTCCATCACCATCAATTACAGGAAAAATGAGCTGGAGCAGAAGGTATGAGAAAAAAATTACAGAAACATTTATTATTACTTTTATTAATAGAACATAACCTCAGCTCTTATTATTGTTCAGATGCTGCTGAACCTGCATAAGAAGAGCTGGATGGAGGGCCTGACCCTGCAGGACTACAGCGAGCACTGCAAGCTCAACGAGACCATCGTCAAGGAAATGCTGGAGCTGGCTAAGAACTACAATAAGGTACAACTTTGTAGACATCCACCAAACAAATATATGGAAACTGCAATATATAAAAAATATTCAGAGGGCTTGACTGGCCTTTAAAACGGCACACAACACATGCGTTTTTTTTTTAATTATCTAATGTTTGTAGTACATTTGACTTTAAAATGTTAACATACAATTTAATAAAGTATTTAATGAAATGCTCATTGAGCTTCTTAGGACCAACTAGAAGTATGTGGCTGTTTCTTTCCTTTTGGCTGTTTTGGCTATGTTTCTAGGCGTCTACTTTATACAAATGTATTAAGCTTAAGCCAGATCAAAAGCAAGCATACAAGAAGAAACTGCAAAAAAAAAGGGACACAGGTCTAAAAAAAAAAAAACCGCAAATAGCGGTGAAAACGTGTTTACAAACCGCACCTGATGAATCCTACTCCTTGTGCCTCTTAAGAACGCTTAGTATTCAGTGGTTGAATGGCAGTTTTGTGACCAAAGAAAATCACTGCTCAATCATTGAATTCCACCCTGGACTCCGAGGATCAATGAGTGACTTTCTGTTGTGTGGCTTTACGGCTATTACACCTAATGCAGTTAGAATCCCATCATACTAATGCTGGTCCACACACACACACACACACACACACACTCCTGTCTGTCTGTCTGTCTGTCTGTCTGTCTGTCTGTCTGTCTGTCTCTTCTGTGTCTCTCTCTGTCTCTCTCTGTCTCTCTCTGTCTCTCTCTGTCTCTCTGTCTTTGTGTATTTTCTCTGCAAAAGAGTTACAAATAAGCATGCATGGGATGCTCCTGGTGTGCTCCCACAAAATATGAAAACATCTTCGTGTTTCCACCTCAGGCCGTCGAAGAGGAGGACAAAATGACCCCAGAGCAGCTGGCTATCAAGAATGTTGGAAAACAGGTAAAGATGACATTTTAATCTTCAGATAAAAACAATCATTCAGAGTGCGTTTCTTTGTTTCAATATGTGTCAAACTGCTTCAATGTCATTTAAGTCTTCTGAAGTTTTTTTTGAAACCATAAACTTGTCTAAACAGAAATTGTATTTTTTAAATAACACTTCATTACAAATCCCATTGTTGACGTTTGTCCTAATGTTCTGTCCCTGCAGGATCCCAAGAGGCACTTGGAGGAGCACGTAGACGTTTTAATGACTTCCAACATCGTTCAGTGCCTAGCTGCCATGTTGGATACCGTAGTTTTCCAGTGACGGGCCTGTGTGTATAACTGTTAATATTGCAACCCTTGTTTTCTTTTATATAAAATAAATGTATGATTGAAATGAAGATGGGTGATTCTTTTATTTAAACGTCACAAGCAATACATTTCATAAATCTGTCAGTGCACATCATTTGTGCTTAAACCAAAATATAATATAGTAATATCTTCCTTTGTCTATTTTTAGACAAATGCATAATTGACAGAATAATTTCACTTTAATCTAGTGTTTGTGTTTATCTGAATGCTCATACAATTCTTAAAAAAACGGTGGACTACTTTTTTAAAATTTCTTATAGAATCCAAATATTGTATAGGACAATTTATTTTAAATCCTCTAAGAGCATCTTCCTGGTGTAATACCGGTCCTAACCACTAGTGGGTGCAAGAGTTTCAAGTTACAAACTGAAATAATCCGTAGTAGGTGTGCACATATTAGGAATTTGCTTTCGTATAAGTGTAGACACAAAGAAGAATACGTAACCAAAAATAAAAAGAACAGCACAATTATAAAAGCTAAGACAATTGCAACAAATGAAGAATAATGACAGTATTTACACTAAATATGGTTATGTAGGAAACTGAGTGCAGTAAAATGTAATAAAATATGACAATACTATAAAAGTTCTGATCATGTTGTTTTTATGCAACACAGGGTTGCTCAACTAAATGCTGTTGTAGCTTAGTCCATAATTCTACACACTAAAAAAAAACTTGACTGAACAGAAAAAACGTTATGCGTTCTCGAAGTGCATTTCATTAAGTTAAATGACATCAAATAACCCTTTTATTCTCATATAGACTTGTTCATTTAATTAAAATGTGATATTATAGGAACATTTAATGTGTCCTCCTACCTTATCTAAATCACCTCAACAGACCTTTGTTATCTGAATGTTGTTGCGTAACAGATGGCAAGACAAACTTCAGGGGCAAACATCAGAAAAACCCATCCTCTTGTTTCCTGTTTCCACTCTAGATGTTTATGTTCCACTTTGACAATCTTTGAAGCACTGTTTGCTTGTTCCTCCACTGATCCTGTCTAAATATGAAAACAAGGACTTTGTTGCACTTTATTTGTCCCTGACATATACAGACATTTGTGATGATACCATTGGAACATTTAGGAAAAAAAGCTTTTCAGCAAAGTAAAAAATGTCCGTGAAGTTATGCAACAAATTAAGAGGTGAGTAATCAGCAGCGAAGACATACAAGAGGACATTCTAAATATGTCTACTGAATTGCAATGATGGCAGTTTTGAATAAGTTAATTTCATAACGGATGGGAGGGTAAAGATTTTAACCTGACACAAACAATTCTTACTTCTGGGGATCTTTCTGAACAGAATTCTCTGCACGCAATATACTTTGAAAATGCTCCGGGACACCCCTCATCCAAATTAGCACAGATTATCTAAAACAGTTTTTCCAACTGAGTGTTTTCTTGTGAGAGAAGTCGTGTTCTCAAAGTGGAAGCAGAGTCAGCCAATATCCCTCTCACTTTATTACAGTTTGAAGGGGGAAAACGTCCATAATGGGTTTACAGGACCTCAGCCAGAGAAGCAGCTCAGATTGCAGTCACTCCTGAGAGCACGGAGCATATGGTCTTTCTCCACCCTGTCCACTATATACTCACTGGACACAGAGTTAGGACAGATGTGGCCCCCTGCCATTTCATCAACCTGAAAAGTCTTCAGGTTACATCATTTACAAAAAATCTTTGCAACCCACACTGGAGGAAATTGGGTCTCTCTTGGAGCACACTGAAACATGTAAAAATGAAGGGCTGTGAAATGAAACACCCTTCTTCAAGCCTTTGGGGGATGAAAAAGCAGGCTCCACCATAGTCCAACTCATTACTTAATGTGGAGAAATTATTTTCAAAAATATGTAATTCTAGATCATATTAAACGTATGCTAGAGAGGACTGGGTTGTAACTTGACGTTTTGTAGCATATTAAAATGTTGATTTGAAAATCTGTCAAAACTGTTTTCGTAGAACGGTTTTAAATTAAATAAAACATGAAAAACAAAGCTATTCTGTAAAAAGATTAGGGTGTTCATGTTTATGATACCTTACACGCTTATATGATAGACTTCTACTCGTTGCATACATTTTAGAAATATGAATCAAGCAATTGAAGTACTAAATTACAAACAAAAGTTATGCATTTAACTTTACCTTCGTAAAAACAGATAAGTGTTATCTGAAAAATCTGAATTTACACTATTTGTGATATTGTGACAATATTGTATTGAAACATAACAAGAAACATACGACACAACAAACACAAAAAAGTGTCTAATGTTTTCCACGAAAAAAAGTATAAATGATTTCCTTCTCTACTTCCTCCTTCCACTGAAGAATGTGATGATGTGCAACAACGTATTGCTTTATGGTTTCACGATTAAACACAAGATCTATTCTCAGTGTTTAAGCACCTAGAAACTTAAATTTCCCACATTACAGTTTGTGAATGTTACAAAGTGGACCACATCGCCTTGAAACTAGCTGTAGTGTAACAAAACAATGCCTGCATGTAGATTTGTTGAACTCAGATTTGAGGTGAGCACAGAAAACTTCCTCTTTCAGCAGATGAACAGCTTTAATGTGTCAAACTCTGCACATTAATCTTTATGCAGAGTGAAAGTCAAACACCGAAGTGAATTAATAATAAGCATTACACATTAGTAAATGGATGGGAGTAGTTTGGTTTAGCTCATAGAAATAATTACGTGTGAATTACTGTGTATTAAACTGTATCTGTTGGACTCACTGTATAAATGACAGTGCTGATGTCATTGAAGTAAAAGGTTCATGAAAACTTTAATATAATGGATTTTTTAAAGATTGAATAATAGATGTTTTAGAGATTACCTCAAAACACCAAAAAGATTTGCAGGGCCTTATAAAGCCTGTCTGTATGCACATGGCTCTGTATTCATACCTCCATTGTGTGACAAAAGTGCTGAATCATGAGAGAAGTATTTTCATTCTGGCCAGCTGAAATCATGGAGACATTTTCAGACATGGTTTGTGCTTTTGAAAAACTCACAAGATGTCTCACTGAGATTAGGGACTCAAATGAAACCAGCGTGCAACCTGCACAGGAGCCGTACGGGACAACAGCAACACAATGTTATCTGTCCGGGCCGTGATAAGAGACTTCCTCTCAGAAAACTTCAGTGCAGCACTCAAGTCTGAACCAGCTTTTCTGTGCTGGGTCTCTTTCTGAAAGCAGAAAAACAGATAAGCTGCTTTTTTCTTCTTCTGAAAGTTTGCTGCCAATTGGTTGTTATTGCATGTGCAGATGATCATTTATGTTATGCTATTGTTCCAACATCTTTCCGACTTGGTCCTACTCATGGAGGCCCGAACAAGAACCAACTCATCTCTTGCTCCTTCGTGGCTTCCATTTACACAACACTACAGTATGTTTCTCCCTGCTTTCCCCGCCCTGCTAACAACTTCCAAGCAGATGAGTTAAAGGGGGCGGCTGTAAACAAGAAAGGGTCTTTAATAAACGTTGTCTCGCTTGGTATGGTCTCAGAGGTCAGATCACTCCCAGGAGGCCGAGTAAACACAACACTGTACCCCACCTCAGGGCCGAGAGCCAGAGGAGGACTGAGTTTAGGCTTTTCAAGTGCATGCTCTCATAAAGTAAATGGTCATTGTATAATAAATTTCGAACAATGGCAGCTTAACAAAACACACATTGTTGTTTTTGTGAAGTACTCAAAATTCTTTGTTGAGTTAGAGTTGGGAGCCTTCACGGTCCATTTCTTAGGCTGTTAGGCTGGAGCATAATATACTCCCTACCCACTAAACTTTAGCATATTTTATTGTCAATGTGATCATTTTAAGCAACGACAACACATTAGCATTTAGCTCTAAACATTGCTTTAACTTGGTAAGCTACAGCCTCGTAGAGCAGCCAAGCTGTAAACCCCTCGTTTTCTACAACTGGCAAACTCTTTCTGATAGAAAAATTCATTTGTAACAATCAAAAGCTCAAGGACAGCTAACAAATGGGAAGGAGAGTGCTGAGCAACTTTCTGTCTTTATTCTGCACACTCATTTGGGTGAAAGGAGTGTGCATAATGGACTGTGAGAAAGTATGTTTGCCTGTTTATAGTTGCGCATGCATGTGAATTTTTACATGTGTTTATGTTGTACTCTGCACATCTGGAGGAGCATCTCATTGGGGTGATAAACACTCAACCCCGATCTGCTTTCACATAGTCTCCATGGAGCACTTTCTCGATCCCAACTATATTTCACCTTTCCTCACTGCCCATTAAATGTAACCAAGCAAAGTAAATGAGGATCATTTGGACATTTTCTTGTAACACAATCTGCCAGACAGCTGCGTTGTATCAGCTGAGTCTGACTCCCTTCTTCGGTACCCTTTCCCATCAGTCAGAGTGCCCTTAACCAGCAATGATCTCCCCTCTCTCAACACATCTGCCCAGCCAGAGGATAAACAGATCTGCACTCTCTGCTCCAGGTCAGCTTAGGGCCGGTGGGCGGTTAATACCTGCAGTGTTTTCTGGCAAATACTAATATACACAACATGTGAAAAATGGTGCCTGCTACTGTGAGAGGGGGCATGGCATGTGGGAAATGTGGAATGTGGACTGCATTTGTATTTGGCTCTGAATCAAACTCAAAACCAGAGAGAAGTCTTGGAACAAAGTTTGAACAATCAGTTCCTTCCTGGCAGAGATGACGAAGTGGTCTCTTAAATGCCAGTTCTAGTGCATTTCAATTATTTTGGTTTGACATTTATTTTTGAATGAACGCATGTGGATTTCCTGAAGCTTTGTTACCAGGCAGAATATTTTAGTATCTTCAAACTTTAAGTTGAGACAGTTCTGTTGTTGCCAAAGCTTAAAATGATTAACTTTAGTAAATGTTGTTGTTGTCTGTTGTAAATCTATGCATTCCAAGACCTGTCAATTCATTTGAGACTGATAGCAAGCACCCGTCCTGGGTAGAGGCGGCACCGTTTTGTTTACATAAGAATACACATGCTGTTGCATGTTGATGAGTTTGATACATTGGGGTTAGGGCAGGGCCGGACTGGGACAATAAGTCAGGACGGGAATTATACACCCAGCCAGGCCACTACCAGTTTTCTTTTGTGCCATTTTCCTGGATTTATTTGTCAATATTTACAGCTTTGCTGCCCATAGTGATAGCCCTAAACTTTAAATCTACTGCCCCAGAATAAACATATGGACATGGGTTACTACTTAAAAGAAAATTGCAAATCTATTTAGGAACCTATCCATGTGAACATATTTAAGTGGAGGTGGACCTCAAATCCTTTAGGGGGGTCTGGGGGCATCGTTGCGTTGCGTTCACAATATATACATAAAAAGAAATAATCCTCAGGCCAGCAGGCCACTTAACAGGCCAGGCCATCGGGAAACCTCCCGGTCCTCCCGATGGCCAGTCCGGGCCTGGGTTAGGCGCGTCATGGCAGGGTAAGGTCGGGGGTTACACCTTTAGCTACAGTTTAATAATGAAACAACAATATAGGCAGCCTCTCTATAGCAACTCCTACAGTGGTGACATTTATGCTGACATTTTGTTCTTGAGAAGTATTTCCGCCTTTTCGTTAGTCTTCCGTCTATACTCGCCAAATAGCCTAAAGCTTTTTTTAACAAAACAAATAATGTATGGCATTATGAAATAAAGAGTGGGTTCTCCTAAATCCATTTTAAACTTAAGTGGAGGCTCTTGTGTTTTCAGGAATACTGATTTGTAAAAGCAAAATCAGAGAGAGAAATTTCGATCCCAGAGGCTATTTAACATTATAACTTCATTTTTTAAATTATTATTATTTATAGAGCCCAGGTTTTCACCATTTTTCATTTGCATGCTTTAGTTTGCACACATGCATACCTTGAACGATTATTAAAGTAAAGTTAATCAAGCTCTAGAGATGTGAGTTTAATGCTGCAGTGTGGATGGGGAACTCTTTGTGCACTGGGTTGTTTCGAACTGTGTTAAACTGCTGATTCCTGGGAAAAGGAAACACTGACTAACACTCCGTTTGTTTTCAGGCATGTGCTAAGGAGCTCGGGTTTTGCAGGGAAGGCCAGTGGCCAAAACTCCGAGCTGTAGCCCCACAGGGGAGTCTATACCGACATACCATTTATAATAATTATGTGAAGTCATCTCTTCCCTGTTTGCCCTCTTTGTGTGTGTTATGTAACAAAGCCATATGCTTCCAATCGGCAAGAGAGAGTCAAGAACAAATAAGCAGGATAATTGACCAGAACCTCTTATCTCCTACGGCTCGGATAAACACTTCAGGGAACAGCCCCCCCTCTGAGTGTTTGTTTAAAGTTGTCTCTTAGATAATGGAGTGATACATTATAAAAACAAATCATTGCTGGAATGTAACTTAGTACATTTACTCAAGTACTCGTACTAGTCTTGAGTATTTACACTTAATGCTACTTATTACTTCTCCCCCACTACATTTCAGTGAAGAATATTTTACTTTCCACTCCTCTCAGTTATTTGACAGCTTTGGTTACTTTGTAGATTTAGATGATAACAACAAAATTAAAAAAAGAGCTCCCTAACCAGCTGTAACATTATAATGCTTCAATTGTGGTCCAGTATTATGATTTATAGGATTCTGCGATGGATCATCCTGCATATTATGTTTGGTGATTTATGTCTCAAATGTTTTAATCATGAAGCAAGATTTTTTGGGAAACCGACAACATTAAGGAAAATAACTGAGCTAACTTTGTCTCACCAGAGAGATGCCTGTTCTCCTGTTTTGTGTGTGTGTGTATGTGCGCGCGCGTGCGCGCGTGCGTGCGCGCGCACGCACATCCTCTGCTCTTGTGATTGTGGCACAGTAATGACAGTAACAAGGATCTGCAGTTTTGTGATGGTAGTCGTTGGCCGGGACATTTCCTCTCTTCTCTGTTCTGTTACTCAGTGATCTCGGAATGATGATGTCACCGTCCGCAGAGTTTCCACCAGAGCAGAGGGTCTGCGGAGATTTAAAGTTGTGTGTGTGTGTGTGGGTCGTTCAGTCAGACCGGCTGCGTTTGCACAGGGCAGAGGGGTGTGTTGAGTACAACCACAAAAGAGAGGTGCTGTTGTCATTGGTCTGGCCTTCAGGGACTCACCGTCTGGGTCGGTGTTGTTTAAGTCAACAATGAACTCTACTCCTGTACACACATACACACACTACTAACACACACTAGACAGTAAGCAGCTATCCATGTCAAATATATTTTCTCTTCCTTCATGAATTTATGGTTACATTTAAACATTTGACCTCCTAGATTGGTTGTAATGACATAGGGAATGTGGAGAATAGCAAAAATACTTTCTTAAATTCTGTATTTGTGCATGAAGTATATCATGCCATAATTGAGTTTCACATTTGAACTATGGGGAGGCTAAAACCTGTGGTAAAATATTGGTGGGAAATGATGTCAAACAGCCGTTCTGCTTTGTTCCCTCCTCCTTCCTTGCAGACAGTTGGGAAAAGGCACTAGGTAAATCTAAAATGTCAGAACAGGATATTTAATTTGTCAAAGTCTTCTGCCAAATGATGACATTGTGCTGTCTGATTCAATACAAATAATATGTTTGATGAAGACAAAATAAAGTAAATGTCAATGCAATTTGATACAGCAAATTGAAGTCGGACTCTAAAAAAAGAGATCAAATATACAGTAGTGGATTCGAGAAATCTAAACAACTCTAAACTTCCTATGGATTAGAGATATACCTAAACTGCTCTGAATGAAACAACCCACACATGCCCTGAAGAGACTCATGTGAAGTGTCAGAATTTGTTCTTTGAGAAACAAAGATAATCTTTTCAGGCTCCTGCTTGATTCCCAATATACCATTTATGCACTCCAAATTCATTCCTATGATACTTTTGTATTTTCCCTTGTTGCAGACTTATAACAGATGTATCTCTATATGAGGCATGTATGCATGGAGACACACTTAAATAAGCCAAAACGTTCACTCATTATTTTGGATATTGCAAAGGGCTTTTATCTGAATTTAAATCAACAATTATCTGAAGAACCAAATAAATATTGATTGGCATATTTGATCTACTCTCCACTAGCTGTCTGAGGTTAATATGCTGCTAGTACTACAGTCAAAGTATGGCTATTCGATTGAGAAAGTATGATGAAAAAGTCCAGAGATCCATAAACAGTTCTTTAAGATGATAATAAGTTCATATATAAAATATTTTAAAAAATAGTTTTACTTCCTGTTTTTATAAAATTTCACAATTTTTCCTAAGAGGTCAGGCAATGTGACCTCACCTCAGTAACCGCCAGACTTCCTCTTTTGCCCGTAGAAACTAACCACTGACCTTAGTATCTCCACAACAAACACAAACTTTCACAATGCCTTCAATGTATTTGTCACATTTGCAAAATCAGAAGTTATATTTATATTTCACTTTATGTGATTTAAACACTTCTGTGTCTGGAGGTCTTATGAAACCATTTACAGTATCCTCATAAATATCAGGAGAGATTGAGATATTTTGTTTATACAGGCCGGTATTAACAGGTGGTTATTTCCCCCTGCCCTACCTGTGTGTGCACTTCACATCTTCTGTTGCATCACAGTCTGGATAAGTCACATAAACCTCTAATGTGGGAACATGATGAAGATGTTCCCATTTTCACCTTGAATAAATAACTGGCTTTTTTATGTCTTCTCCTTCAGGGGATGATGAGCCGTGTAATTATAGGGTTAGAAAGGGAGAGACACATCATCTGGTCTTCAATGCTGAAAGACATGACAGATTACACAGAGTTGACAGTTTGAATTTGGTCTGACAAACAACTAAGTCAGCCAAGGTGGATGTGAGGCCGGGTACAATGTTTTAAAACAACTTCTGATTGTGTTTTGGACCTTTTGTGATTTTTGCAGCCTTTTTGTCTCTCCTTTTTCTTGTGAGCATATCATCATACATTTATGTTACCGGCACTGCTGAGTAATGAAATAGATTTATTACGAGAAAAGTTTGTTTCCAAGAGTGTTTTTAACAGGCTTGTTACTCCACTCGCTGTGGTGAACTATGGTCTGTATGGGTAAAGCTTCGGGAAACTCCTTTCACTTAATTCTTAATGTTTTCTCCATGCAGAAAAGTGTTCTGCTGGGAAATAATGTAATAGGGTCTGTCAGTGTGCCCTTGCACATACTGTGAGTCACTTTCTCACAGCCTGGTTATGATTTGATTGTGTTGAATTGCCATACACTTGAGTCACAACCAACCTGGAGTATTGCCATAGCCAAACGAGTCCCAGAGTTTATTACAACAATAACTTTGATTTATTTGGCTGTCCGTCTGAGATGTCAAAGATGCACCATAGTGAACCGTTAATGCTTTCATCCAAGTAGCAAACGCAACGTTTAAGTGTTGAGCTCTCTCTGGCTCCGTCTGTTAAACATTTCCTTCTGAAAACAGCTCTGTGGCAAATGTTGCGAGGAGGGCTGTAGTCAGTCTCATGTGAGGCCAAATGGAGAGAGGTGCTCAAACTAAGACCAAAAAAGGTAGTGGAGAGGAAAAGGAGTGTGGGGGGGATGGTGCCCTGACAAAAGAAGGTTTAATACAATCCAAGATAGTATGATATCCCTGTAAAGGTATTCTTCAATGATGCTGCTGTGATTTAACTGCCTGCACGTTCCCTTTGCCTGTAAACAGTTTTGATCCAAGATCCAAATTAACATTGCAGTGTTTGTTTTTGACAATTTAACTTAAATATCATGAATCTATCAGGTGTCATGGCAATGAGTCAATATTGTGTGAACCACCAAAAAATATCTAAATACTATTACTTCTTTAAGAATTAGACATTTTAGAAGAGGATTGAGGTTGGGGTGGTAATTGGGCATTTAACATGGGAAGCTGATGTTGTCTAATGTCATAAAATTAACTATCGTCTGTCATCCTTTCCCTAAACATAACCAAGTGTGTTAGTTACTTAACCATATCCACAATTTAACCATTTGCCACAACCATAATTGTTTCCTTACATTAAACAATAAAAAAAATCCTTGGCCGGGTGATATAAAATAAATTCAGGCTTTGCAGAATCTAGGTTTCTGTCTAGCAGCTTGTAATAGCAGTACTTTTCTGTCTTTGCAGGACAAAGGCACAGTCTTAACATTATCACCCCCTAGCAATGCTGAGGAAATGCTATTATAGCCCTCCTGTTAGCCACTGCTAGAATCAATGTCCGGGTGTGAACTGTGACCCAACATTCACTCAGCAGCTATACAGCAGACTTCTCATCCTCAGCTGCTCAGCCCTTCCTCCACCATCCCTCCTCTGAATCAAGCCGCTCCAGCCCACTGTGCTCATGTTGGCACGGCAGATACATAGGCCAGTGAATAATTTCTAGTAGTGGTGTCAAAACAGAAGCCTAACACAAGTGTGTCAGCCTAACAGAAAAAAGGGAGGTCATATTTAGCTGTGAGAGGACACTAAAGCACTTCTTCAATGTATTTACAAGGTCCTGAGGTGAACACATGCAACACACAAATGTCGGCGTACTTTGCAGACTGTGTTTGCTAAGGTGTCTGTGTATTTCTGTGTATATTTGTGGAGGTGTCTGTGTTGAGGGGACTGTGGTGGTCTGTACATGAGTGCTTTCATTACAGACCTTTCCAGTTCATGAACGAGCCACCCTCTGGTTCCCACACTCGCATATTGGTTGTTTTCCTTCTGTTGATTATTAATTTCCATCAAGCCCTACCATGTAATGTTAATACATTCATTGGAGCTTGTCATGCATTTCCCAAAACAGGCTGACCTCACCTGGGATGAAGCAGCTGGGCCTCCTCCTTCTGCCCCAGGTGAGCTGGCATGTCGATGAAGTCTAGACGGGAATGAGTGAGTAATGGTGATGCTAACAGCAAGGCACACAGTTAATTATATTATTTCCCCTCACTGGTTTGGAAACAGTGTATGCATTATGGAGGCGATAATCACATGTTTGTGTGTGTTTCTGGCGCTAGTGTTCAAGAGATTCGACAAATTATTGCTGCTTTGGTTGGGCAGTTTTACCATCAGGCCTTAAGGGTTTGGCAGACAGAACGGGAAAGTGTAGAGAATGACAAAAACACACGGCAGAGAGAGAGTGAAACTTTGAATACATTTTTTTTGTTTTACTTGCTAGAGTCTTGTTAATTTCTTTCTTCCACCCTGCGGGGTCGTCTCAGTGAAAGTGTTTTTCACATTGGTGATGTCATCAGGAAGTTTTAGGAGGCAGGCAGGAGAACTGTGAATGCTCTATGCTGTGTGCATGTCAGCTTACAACAATCTAGAGAAAACAGCCTATTGTCTAATAAAGTGCATAGTGAAACAGAACATAATGGAAACTAATGCTTACTAATTTGGAACGGTTGTTTTGGAACACAGCGAAACATACCACAAGTAAAACAGCGAGGAAATGGATCCAAATTGTTCCAAAAACATCTTTGTGTTCTCCTGTATATGATTTGCCTGACTGTGTCTTGGCTTTTTGAATCTGCATTTGCCTGTTTCACATCTCCTGAAGGCCAGCAAACCTTTTGAAAGCCCTCCTCTGTCTCCATTCCTCCAGGAGTTTTTGAGGAAGTTTGTTCAGAATGACAGTGTGCAAACGCACGTCACAGACACACCCCAACAGTGTGAGTAACAAGACTGACCCAGGTCAGTTAGATTGACTTCCTTTGGAGCTTACTGTAAGTCCTTTGGAAATATGCCCTTTCTGTGTGAATATCCTCACCTTTCCACTGGCTGTCTGATCATGAATTCATTAATGTGGTGCATTCTGTCCTCTGTTTGATATGACAATCACTCTTAGCTGGAATGACAACAGGAAACGGCACAGACATTTTCACATGGTTCCCAAATTCGATGCAAACCTCTGAAGTGCATTTTGCAACACTAACAACTAGCAACCTTTTCATTCCAGCAGGTACACAAAATGCAGACATGTTTGCTCTATTTTTGCTATTGGTTTTATTAAAACCACTGGGACAGTCTGGGAAATTAACACCACAGGAAAAGTTTATCCTTTTTGCATTCACCATGCAGTCTGCAGGCTGAAGGAGCAAACAGCGTCCACTTTTACTATTTCTCTCTCTCTCTATCTGAAAAAACGCACACAACACTGAAGAAATGGAAACACAAATGTGTTACCCTGTTAAGGTCATGCTTTTTTACACCTGATGTCATGGTGTGAAAACAACTTCATAAATGCAGACCAAAGTTTTTTAAGATGAAATATTTAGTCTGATCTTCTGCCACACCATCTCCAGGGTGTGTAAGTGTCGTGTTGGACTCAACATATAATTCAGTCGATAAATCAACGCACTCATAAAGTCAAACCCTTGCTGTCCACCTGTTTGGTGGCATGCTCCACCCAATTTGGTTTCCACGGTGACTGTATTATAGCACCGTGTTGTGGAATCTGGGGAAGTGCTTCGTCAGAAAGTTTGTCTCCTCACAGGCCGGCTGCTCCTTGCGACCTCCAGCATTTGTCGTAAGCAGACCGGCAGATCATCTTCACATCCTGTGCTGAAAATTCTGACTGATTCACGGTTTGATGACGAGGATCAGTGAGATTGCTGACAACCTCAAATTAGGTTGCTCAACCGTTCGCTGGCCGTTTGGAGTCCCAACTTCTGCACGTTGTAGACCTTTAAATGTGCCCTGCATTCTACTGGTCATATTAAAATGGAGATTGGAGGCAAACAGCAGGAAAACAGCCATAAATGGGTGTGAGACACAGTCAGTCATGATCCTATTCCATCTCACCCTATACCTCTCATCAACCAGCCACCTACCTCTCTTCTAAAGCTTCTCAACTGTATTTCTTTCCACCTCTATATCAATTCACACCTCCCCCCACCCCAATTATTTCATCCAGCTGTGGCCATCTGGCTCCCACTCTCCAGACTGCCTGTCCACAGTTTGGTGAAGCCGGCGTGGAGAACCACACATTCAAAACAAGCACTCCCAAGGCTCTACAGATGTTGAAGCTTGGCACACATTACAAAAGCTTTTTTTAGATTTAGAAATCCTATAAGACTCCACAGCACTGTTACCAAAACTTTATAATTGTGCATTGTCTGACAATTATAGGAATGCAATGCTAAATCAGCATTTTAATTTGTGAATTTTAGAGGTGTATTTCGTTACATCTTGACGGAGCCAGGCTATCTGTTTCCTGTTTTCAATTCTCATGCAAAACTAAGCTAAACAGCTGCTGGTGCGAGCTTCATATTTAATGTCCAGACATGAGAAGTTAAGCAATTGTTTTCATCCAACTCTTGGCAAGATATCAAATGCGTTTTAAAATGACACATGCTTTATTACCATTAATGCATACTGTTGTCCGCCCCCCCCCCACCACCACATTATTACTGTACAGCAGACTAATCAATATTCTGAAACAGTTTGTTTATGTAATCTAGGATTTTATTTTTGTTGAAGATACAATATTGTTTCTTAGTAATGCATTCATTTAATGCAACTTTGACAGCAATATATACAGATGTTGTGTTGATTGCAATTGATTTCTATTGCTGTTTGAAATAAATTAAAAATGACGACTAACTTATATAGGAAACCCAAACCTAAAATATTGCATGATGGTTTAGAACACGCTTCCCGGTTCCAGATGATCAGATCAGATCAGGTTTTCATGCTGCTAAACTCCCAAAAGCAAATCACTCACACGTAGGGTCAACAAAAAATCACTTTGAAAGATTGGTGTTATGTATGGAAGAGGGGGACAGATAGAGAAGAAGAGGTAAATCACTCTGATATAAACCAGGCAGCTTTCCAGAAACTTGGACAGAGACAGCTCATAAATCTTAAAGTGAGCCCAAACAGCCCAGGAAATTAAGTCATACGCAAAATACCCCATTCTAGCAAGAAAAGAACTCAATGTCTCCTTTGTCCACAAATATTTATACGTTCTTTTACACCATGGTCCTCCCTGATATTGCATGAGGGAACAATTCAGGGAAGATGTGTTGTGATAAACTTTAAAAGTAAGATTCTGCAGCTTTAAACTGTCCTGTGTTTTGATCCTCTGCAGTTTGGGGCTGTTTCACAACTGGAAAGTATGCGTTGGTTTTTTCCACATGGGAGAAATTGGTGACTCAGTTTTGCTTTTAAAACAAGTACAGTTATTTTGCTGTTTTCTTCCTCTGTTTCCCCAAAACCATCTGTTTTTTCATTCAGCTCTCACTTACGATACACAATGACAGGAATAATTTGCTTCACAGTCTCACACACAGTAGCTGCCCGCCGAAGAACCATGAGTAACTTTAGTGGAACCAGCGGCTCCACCACAGTAACATGACAGAGGCAACATGCTGTGGTCCGGATTATTATTTCCCCCCTTAAGTGCATTTTTTATGAAAACATGTTGTGTCCTTGCAGGATAATTAACTGCACACAAATTAACCCACACATTGGTGGGTAAACAACAACAACTAAACATGTGATGTCATATTTAAATCACATATCTTTATTTTCCATAAAACCCCAAGGTTTCCACACAATACAATATGTTTAGTTATAGGTAAAAGTGTGTAACATTTGGATTTATCCATACAAACAGTAAATATAACATCTTAAAGGAGAATGTTTCACAAACTTTAAGTTTTTAATACAATTGTGATGCACATTTACCCTCAATTACCTTGTATTTAATGTACTTTTGTTTTGGACATTGCACAGATTCTCACTGTGCAAATAGTTAGCTATAGCTATTTTCATCTGTAGTCCCTGCACAGGAAACAGAGAAAGACTTACCCTAAGGTTACTGACCCTAACCCCTGTAAACAAAATGAACAGTATACAAAAACAAATACAAGACAGTAGGCTTCATATCAACTTTAAAACAACAGCAGCAACCACATAACATTGTAATCGGCACATTCAAAAAACATTAAAGCATCAACAGGATCAACAACCAAAAGATTTCACAACATAAAGACAAATCAAATGTTTGAGTTAATGCGTGATAGTGATCAGTCTTCAAATGCATGACGTCATTTAAGCAGAGATTTTGTCTGTTTTTTCTTTTATCTTGTCGAAGTTCAGAGATTACTTTTAACTTTGGTGAGGCCTTCGCTGCACAACACCTCATCCTGCTGGGAGCCAGTCAGGAGTTTCTTTCAGAGTGCACATAGCTGTTATTATAAATGATTCACAATGAAACTGACATTTAGTGTTAGAATGTTGAACACAAGGCAGTCTGAGTATGATTTAAGAAAAAGCATGTATAGATGACATGCGTGTGTTTGATTATGCAGTGGAAGGTGAATAGGATTGAAGTAAAACTTTCTGAGGTGTTCAGTAATACTGATTACAGTAGAACATCATCTTAAAAGCAGGTAACTGTAGACATTAAAGGTCAATGTAGTGGTATCCTAAACTGTTTCAAGTGATTTAAATATGCAAAATGGTGATTTTGCAACATTGCCAGAAACCTTAAGTTGAACTCAGACATGATGCAGAAAGTTTCAAAGAGTGCCGGAGTCTGCTGCTCAGGGGCGTTAAGCCACCATGGACTCCCAAACGATTTGAACAGAAAATAATCTTATAGATATACTGCCTGATGTGGTTATAGTTCCCTATGCACACTTCCAAACCCAAGAGCTGGGCGGCCCTTTTGGAATTTCTGGGGTTTTAAATCAGAGCACTAACCCAAATATTTGGGATTATGATACATTTGATCTTTACCATGTTTGGGAAATTGGGAGTGCTTAACCAATCTTATCAGTATATCTTTACCCTTTGTGTTGGCATATTGATAGCAATGTTTCATAGAATTGTAATAGTCATAAAGTGCACTTAATTGGATAAAACCTTTGCCCATGATTTAAAAGTAAAGCGTCATAGACCCTAAAAAATAGTTGGCTCTGATAGCATCACTATTTCTTAGATTAATAATGGGTTTTATATTTCATGTTTTATGTCTCCTCTGCTGACAAGACATTTTTAAAAGACATTTTAATTTAAAATGCTTATTCATCTTTATACCCTAATGTTATTTTCGTCTTGTGGTCTTTTGTCTTGAGGGTCAGTATTGCTCACACTCGGGCGGGTCGTCTTGAGCTCCGGTTAAAGCCCTCCCCTCTTGCAGGCTGCAGCGGTGTGCTCGGGTATAAAAGCAGCGCGCTCCCTCTGCTCGGCCTGGTGCACCAGCTGTGAGGAGGCAGCTAGGAGCAGAGAGTAAAACAAATCAGACCCTTCCAAGCTAAACTTTAGTTCTGCACGCGCTTCTTTTGCAAAACTTGCTTCGTTAACTTGCTTCGTTTTTTTTCTTCTTAACCTTGAAGTTCTTACTTTTCTACAAAATGACCGGTGGCCCGCTGACAGGGTTGCTGGTTGCGCTGTGCGTCAGCAGCGCAGTCCACGGATTGCCAAAAAAGAGCAAAAGACAATCCGGCCAATATCAGGTGTATCCAGAGTTCCGGGAAGCAGCCGCCGTTACTACAGGTTGGTACAAGGATTTCCATCAAAAATATCAAACATTTTTTAGTTTAATATCCTGAATGTAAAAAAAAAAAAATGTTTCTTTCACTTTTGTCATTCTTTGTGATTTAATTGATCCAATTTAATGTTGGCTGCTTTTTTGTTTACGATTAGCCATCATGCACATATTTAATGGAAGGTTTAGGGTTTTGAATGCTTAATAATCTTTGTCATAATCCATGTATTTGATTTTCTAGTCGGCTGTGAGGAGAATGGTCGCTCATACAGACTGAACGAGCAGTGGGACAAACCCTACCTCGGCAGTACCCTGGTGTGCACCTGCAATGGAGCAGCAGGCATCAAGTGTAAATCTAAACCTGCAGGTCAGTGAGAAACCGACCCATACAGAAATGTCTTAACACTTCCACATCTGGAAAAAGATTTACAAGAGTTATTGGCTCCTTGCCACTTGTTTCAGAATGTTGTGTCAATGTCAACACCATGACTAAAACACCAGAACTAAAAAACACTTGGGAGCACTCAGCGCTATCAACACACTCTTAACATTATTCCTCTGTTGTTCTCTCAGTGGAGGAGTCCTGTTATGATAAGTACAATGACCAGTCTTACCGGGTGGGTGAAACCTACGAGAGGTCAAAGGATGCGATGATATGGGACTGTACCTGTATCGGTTCTGGACGTGGAAAGATCAGCTGTACCATTGCAAGTGAGTAACCAGAATAATGAAATACCTGTACTTCAAAAAACAATTGTAAAATATTGTCCTAAATCAATTAAATATTGTAATTCAAATCAATTTAAGCGTGTTGTATTTCATTCAAATTAAAAGCTTTTTAGATTAATCAAGATATTTTCTTGACAAAACAAGAGGTAGGTATTTCCTGCTCCTTACATGTATTAGAAAGAAAAAATGACATCATGATTTTTTAATTAAATGTTTTAAGCAAATTGTATTAATGACTGCATATCAAATTTGAATGATGGATATGTGTCATACTGAAAGGCCAACACTCTAGAATCCATCCAAAAATCTCTCAAAGCCCACTTATTCACTCTAGCTTTCAAACTCTGATCAATACCCCCCTCACACTATACTCGCACTTGGATTAGGACTACTGTTTTTATTTGGTTCTGTTTCTGATTGTATGTAAAGTGTCTTTGAGCATTAGGAAAGGCGCTATATTCAAATCCAATGTATTATTATAGTGCAATCATTTCAAAGAAATGCAGCTAAGTATTTTTTTTTTCTCCACAGATCGATGCCATGAAGGTGGGAGCTCTTATAAAATCGGGGACACTTGGAAGAGGCCTCACGAGACGGCTGACCACATGCTGGAGTGTGTGTGTCTTGGAAACGGAAAAGGAGAGTGGACCTGCAAACCTGTGGGTGAGTACTTTGACCTGATTCATTTAAACGTGTGGGGTGACCAGGACGTGAACACCAAAAAAGAATTCTGAAATACAGATAACCCTAACACTAACATGCAAGCTTTTATATGCAGCTGCCATCACACAATCACACAAACTTACTGACAGGGTCATTTCTCAGAAGCATGACTGAGTTTGATAGTATTGTCAATATTTGAAAACAGTCAAGGCAAACAAGGTGAGCAAGAGAGCATGCCCCTCCTCTTTTGCCCATCTTACACCACAGCTATTGATTTTCACTTGGTTTGTTTTTCCCATGTGGTTTAGCAGCTGTGATTTCAAGTGATTTCTTACTGTGTCTTGTAAACTACTGCAGATGCAATACATATTCTGTTTTTTGTGCAGCCGAGCGCTGCTACGACAACAACGTGGCATTATCATACGTCGTGGGGGAGACCTGGGAGAAGCCGTACCAAGGCTGGATGATGCTCGACTGCGCCTGTCTAGGAGAGGGAAATGGACGCATCACATGCACCTCAAGGAGTAAGAAGAGTGTAGACACACACATGGACACACTTTTAAATTCTTCAGTATTGGCTGTTGACCATTGTTGTCCTCCCACCAGACCGTTGCAACGACCAGGAAACCAAGACGTCCTACCGTATCGGAGACTCATGGAAAAAAGCGGACGCAAGTGGACACACCCTGCAGTGTCAGTGCTTAGGAAATGGTCGCGGAGAGTGGAAGTGTGAGAGACACAACGCAGTCCGAAGTGAGACTCAAAAACTCTTTGCTCAAGGTTACATTTGCTAAAAGTTTTAAAAAACTTTTCTGTGATCTTTTCTGACATTCATCCTTCTTTCATTCTGTTTGGTGGCATACAGCCTCAGCTGCTGTCGTGTTGACCCCCGACCATTCGTTGACTCTGCAGCAGCCTGAGCCCCCCATTGAGGGGACGTGCCGCACCGACTCAGGAGCCGCCTACTTCGATGGACAGCGCTGGTTCAGAAGCCAGGGCAACACGCAGATGCTCTGCACCTGTCTGGGCAATGGAGTGAGCTGCCAGGAGTGGGGTGAGTGAAAGCAGGGGTCTCTGTGAAGAAAGAATAATAATGATAAAAAATGTGGGATCCTTTATGTTTCTTGTTGGGTTTCTTTGACATTAAATGCCTTTTAGAGCGCCAGATTCAAGTCACAACACCCACCATAATCACCATTATTAGATGCATATGGTTTGTCTCCGCTGTAATTGCCTCATTCTTGACTTTCTTGACTCTGTGCAGAGTCCAGGAAGCAGGAATACGGTGGGAACTCTGACGGCCAGCCATGTGTGTTCCCGTTTGTGTTCATGGGAAGGACCTTCTATTCCTGCACCTCAGACGGACGCACGGATGGACAGCTCTGGTGCTCGACAACCTCAGACTATGAGAAAGACCAGCAGTACTCTTTCTGTACTGAGAAGAATGGTGAGAATTAGGAACAGGGATTTCAACCTGGGCTTGACCATTGTTTTGGTTTTGTAGATATACTGGGCTGACGTTGACCTTTTATAAATACAGCCATTGCCTGTCAAAATCATATTTAATATTCCCTCTCAATATCTTGCCTTGAAAAAGTCTGTAGAAACTGCCATAGAATTGTATTTATCATCAATCAAAATATGTTTTTGTTCATTTCTGTTTGAACATAAATTCCTTTTACACTTGATGTTCCCACTTAGGAATTCGTGAATATTTATACATTTTGCTATAACAACAACAACATCATATTGCAAGAATTGACAAATCTATCACAGTCCCCAAAATATAAAGAAGACATAACATGGCATTATGGATATATTATAAGGTGAGATCTCCCTGTCTCTATTCCAGCCGTTGTGGGAACCCGAGGTGGAAACTCCCATGGTGCCTTGTGCCACTTCCCCTTCCTCTATAGCGGCCGCAACTACACCGACTGCACCTCTGACGGGCGACGTGATAGCATGAGGTGGTGTGGCACCACCCACGACTACGACACAGAGCAGCGCTTTGGATTCTGCCCCATGGCCGGTGAGTGTGTGTATTTTTAGAGACAGTATCAGAACAATAGCTTTGAAATGTCTCCAGTTTACCTTCCCAACATAAAAGGAAAATAAAAGGTGTTTAGGAATAGTTTTAGGAAATACACTTATTCACTTTCTTTCCGAGAATTATTGATACCTCCTTAAATATATGTAGGTAAATATGGACCTATACAGCCAGTACATGACAACACTGAAAACAGGGGGAAACGGCTAGCTTAGCTCTGTTTAAAGGCCCTGTATAACAAAAAAGTGAAAGATACAATTTGTATAAATGCTAACATGCTATGGAGATATTTCCTTTGTAGGAAGAGTAATTACTTTTGACTTATTACATAAAGAGGGCTGATACTGGCCTAACTGAACCAAAAGTAATTACTCCCCCCCACGGTACCGTTTCTTTTTTATTCATTCTTATTTCCTGTCTTTCTTTGTGTAGCCCATGAGGAATTATGTACCACCAACGATGGAGCCATGCACCGTGTAGGCGACAAGTGGGACAAACGCCATGATGTCATGGGTCACATGATGGAGTGCACATGCGTGGGCAATGGCCGCGGGGAGTGGAGCTGTGTCGCTCACTCACAGCTGAGAGGTCAGAGAGCTAACTCCCATTTGGACTTGAAACAAAACTGTTGTCCTAAAGCTTAAGTTTAAAGTTGGTTTTCCTCCTTTATCTACGTATCCAGATCAGTGTATTGTTGATGGCCTGAACTATGATATAAACCAGGATTTCTCCAAGCGCCACGACGAGGGCTACATGATGAACTGCACCTGCTATGGACAGGGACGTGGTCGCTGGAAGTGTGATGCTCTCGGTGCGTTTATGTCTCAATAGCTCGGCTGATGATGATTTACTTTTATAGGAAAACGACCACCCAATCCTACTTTGTCTCATCCTATCTCTGCTGTCTTCCTCTGTTTTTAACTAATAGATCAGTGCCAGGAGCCACAAACCAGGACCTTTCACCAGATCGGAGACACATGGGAGAAATCCATCCATGGCATCAACTACCGCTGTTATTGCTATGGCAACGGGGTTGGAGAGTTGAGATGTGAACCCCAGCAGACAAGGCAAGGTAAGAAAACAAATCCTCCGTGCACCATCGCTTTAAAGTCGCTTTCCACTTCAACTGATCTGTTTCTGCAGAGTCCACATGGTTGGAATATGCTGGTTCAAGTTTTTATATATATCCCAGAACAACAAACATGATGGAAAAATCGCTAGAAGATTTTAACCAGTGCCCTTTTGATGGATCTTGTATACTTAAGACATGATACACATATATACATATCAAGAGTTTTAATGGCTTTCACTTAAATATCTCTGATGTCCATTATGGATTTACTATCATAAGTCCACTTAAAGATCATAGGAAAAAGGAACGGCAATCAGATTGCAACTTCAGCTCCATTTTAAATTCTATATTTTTGGACGATCCATTTGTTATAGTTGTGATAACCCTGGTCTTAATTATGGGGTGAGCGACCTAAATACTAAACCCCTGGCATCTACCAGATAACATGTATTATTAAATTGGATTATTTATTCAAATAATTTTTCTCTTATCTAATTTGGAAGTATTATTGACTTTAAAAGTGAATTAATTAGCCTCTCAGTTCTTTCCAGCAGATGGTCAGACATCTTTTTGATCTTTATTGGTGTTATCTCTACTTATTCAACCCTCCTACGTTGCCCTCATAAAGTTCAGGTTTGTGGAGAGAAGCGGGGGTTTGGTGTTTTTTCTCTACTTTGAAGTTACCAAATGGAAAAGTGCTTGCAAATCAAATCACCCCCGTCTCTCCCTTTTAATCTTTGTAGTAGGAGAAGTTTTCCTCCCCCGCCTGGTGTTTTTCTGCTGACCTGCTGAGGAGAAAGCGATGCTGGGCTGGGGAAGGGGGGGGGGTTAAACAAATACTGCCTCCAATATCTCCCTATAAAGTTGCTTAATGTGGTACTTTGTACTGAAGCACATTGTGTATCCTGAAACAAGCATTGACCTCAAAACCCTGCAGTTGCGACATTTATCTCACCATGATCAAAGCTGTGTGCTTCAGATAGTGAAGCTTTATGTTAGCTAGGTAAACTGTGATGAATATAGTGACCCAGTGTTAGGTGGGACTGTAAGTTCAGTGGGTTTTTGAGCAGGTTTAGCAGTGTCTGGTGGTTTGGTTCTGTCTCAAAACGATGAATCCATATGAAAGAGTCTCACCAAAGAGTAGCCAACTTTCACCCCCACTCGCTAAAGGTCACACTGTTACATTGTGTGTGAGTTCTTTTTTCTCTTTGCTAATAGCAGCTTTGTTCTCGGTCTCTCCAACTCTCTCCTGATGTCTTCCCCTGAATATTCTCCTACTAATGCTGCTCTAACTCCTCAGATGGCCACAGACCTGTGCAGGTGATCATCACAGAGGCAGGAAAACAGCCAGACTCCCATCCCATTCAGTGGAACGCACCTTCATCTGTGCAAATTACCAAGTACATCCTCAAATGGAGAATTGTGAGTCCCCCTTTTTATATATTGACTTAGTAAAATAAAGTATGTTTTTTTTTTTAATGAATGGGTTGTTATAAATATTCAGACAGGTAGTATTAGTAAAGGTGAGCAAACAGTCAATTGCTTTTGGTAATGTTGACTAAACTTTTGAACATGAACAGACTATGAGATTAGAGGTTACATTAACTCCCCTTTACAGTCTGCATGCACCAACACACAGACTCCAAGGAAAACATCTCCCTTCCTGGGATTTTGTTTTCTTACACATTTTTTCTCTCTTTGAAGACCTCGAAAACTAACAAGCTGGCTGAAATGTTTATGAAGCTTACATTTAATTCAAACTGATTTCCTCTGAAGGGGGTTGTGTATTTTAGAAATAAATGTTACTTAACGCCCTCGTCTGGCTCTCCCGCTGAGAAAGCTTTCCGACAGAGCGCAAAGCCAGTCTAAATACCGCTAAAGCAGGAAATGGCAGTAAACGAGTCCGAGCCAGAGTCCAGTCCAAAATATACAGACTACCATATAAAGTCCTAATTTTAAGACTTATTCCAGTCAATTCTCTGCACATAATGCTTTCTATTCAGCTTTATCATATCTGTGCTTTCATTTTAACGATTTACACATGCCTAAAGTCTAAACATTGAAATAACCAGTTGTGAAAATATCTCACTACAGGCTACATCTAGTAGCTGTTTTTGCATAGCATATTTCATGTCAGGCCAATTGATGCTTCAAGTAAATGAAAACCTGACCTTCATCACCTTTTATTTTTGTACCTCTTGTGGTAGAAACAAACCAATTCACCCTGGAAAGAGGTCAACGTCCCCGGCCACCTTCAATCGTACACCATCAGCGGGCTGCGTCCAGGCATCACTTACGAGGGTCAGCTGATCAGCATCCTGCGCTACGGAAGCCGCGAGGTCACGCGCTTTGATTTCACCACCACCCACGGTTCCTGTGAGTAGACTCAAGCAGTTAGTGACCTCTCAAGGACACAGATCTAAATACATTTTCACAGGAACATTATATCCCTTTTTCTCTCAAGTGGAAACATCGGAGGGAGAGACGACCGCACCTCCTGCAGTGGTGGACACTTCTGAGTCCGTGACAGAAATCACCTCCAACAGCTTCGTTGTGTCCTGGACATCAGCGTCTGCCACCATCTCTGGCTTCCGGGTGGAGTACGAGCTCAGTGAGGATGGGGCCAAGCCCAAAGTCCTTGGTGAGATAATTTGAGCATCACTGAAACCTTCATTATGTCTCATGCAAATGATGAATGGATTGATTCATTGGCATGTTCTTCAGTTGAGGTTCTTATATATCTATGGAAACCCTCTTTCAGATTAATTTTGTATCACTGATTCGTATAATAACTAACTTTGTATTGGTGTCTCCAGATGTTCCTCGCACGACCTCCTCTCTCACCATTGGTGACCTCCTGCCAGGACGCAGATACAACGTCAACGTCTACGAGCTCCCGAATCAGGGACAGCCAAACCTTATCCTGACGACCTCCCAGACTACAGGTGGGAGAATCCCTCTCCTTCTATTTGTCATGAAAACAAATGTCAGGACTATCCCAATTTTGGAAATTTTCAAACATGGTGCAAAGCGACCAATTTTCATCTTCTTTCCCTTCTGTAGCTCCTGACTCCCCAGCTCAGCATGTGGTCGATGAGGTGAGAGAGTCCTCCATCCGAATCAGCTGGACGAGGCCTCAGGCTCCTATCACCGGTAAAGAGCATGTCTCTGTTTGTCTGTTTACAAGTGATTCAAATTCGTCGTTTTTGATGTAGAGATCCATTTTATTGTCTCTGTGCCTGCCAGGTTACCGTGTGGTGTACACTCCATCTCTGGAAGGCAGCAGCACTGAGCTGAATTTACCCGACTCCGAGACCTCCGTGACCCTGGCTGACCTTCTCCCCGGTCACCTCTACAACATCAGCATCTACGCCGTGGAGGAGGACCAGGAGAGTGAGCCTGTTTTCGTACAGGTCAACACCGCTGGATCCCCTCTCCCAGGTGCACATTTTTAAATAGACATATATCTTTCAGTTGATAAAAAAAATTATATTCATAAAAATGCCTCATAACTTAAGCCAATGGAAAGATGTTTTCCTATTAAAACATTCACAGTACGTTTGTATGTTATTTAAAATCTCAGTTATTCTTTTCTTATTTAACGTTATCTTCTGGCCGTCATATGGCAGATTAGGACTACACACAGAGCTAAAGATTCCTTATAGGGCCGGAGAGCTTAAGGCAGCGCTCTCCACTGTTTTGGAAATACTAAGCTTGACTAAACATTGCTATGTCAAACTATGCTTTATTGCTTCAGCATAGTAATATCTTCTTATCCTTATCACAGTCTGTTATGACTTTTTTATTTTACCCTGTCGTGGCCCCTGAATGACCTTTCATTAGTTCACGGTGGGCTCAGAAACAGGCACATGAAAAACAAACATGCATGTGCAGCTGACACAGAGACACACACACACTTTCTAAATCCTCAGTTTATCTGAAATATATACATTCATCTTTTAGATATTTTTACTGTACTTTATTTTTCCCATACAGTACATATAAAGCTTAAGGTGATTGCGTTGAGGCGTTCTCCTAACACAATGAGTACAACATGATTAAAACATTGCTACATCAATAGTGATGAATAACTCCAAAGGATACTTTAATAAAGATTCTGATTTTACCTTTTTGTCTATCAATCTACCTCTTCCTCTCACAGAGGAGGTCCCGGCTCCCACAGACCTGACGTTCTACGAGGTTTCAGACATGAAGATCAGCATCACCTGGACCGGTCCACCCAGCGAGGTGACCGGTTACAGGGTCCACTTCACCCCCGTTGCTCCCGATGGCTCTGAGACGAGGGTCCTGCAGTTGCCTCCTTCACCCAACGCATATGCCGATATAACCCATCTCCAGCCAGGAACAGTGTACCGCTTCTACATCTACGCCATGAATGGTGGATCGGAGAGCCAGCCTCTTGTGGCAGAAAAGTCTACCAGTAAGTATTGTCATGGACAAAGGAGCTTGAGTTAGACGCAGAGGGATTACAATAAAAGATGAGACTTTCTTTCATACACATGTTTTTTTTTCTTTCTCCCCTCTCAAGAACCTGATTCGCCCACCGATGTGCGTTTTACTGACATCAGGCCCGATAGTGCCGTGGCCATCTGGGGGGCTCCCCGTGCCATCGTCAGTGGTTACCGCCTCTACCTGAGCATTGAAGGATCCAGCCCCATAGAGAAGAGGATCCCTGGCAGGGTCACCCAGTTCCCTTTGAAGAACTTACGCCCAGAAACCCAGTACACTGCCACCCTGCACTCTGAGCTGGACAATGACCTCAGCGAGGGCGTCACTACTTTTTTTACCACCGGTCAGTATGAAAACAATCAATACATCTGCAAATACATTTTTGCAATGAAATTAATTGTATTTCTGTCTTTTTCCTCCCAGCTCCCCAGATGGGAAATAACCCTGCTTTCAGCACTGAGGTCACTGATACCTCTATCATCGTGACCTGGATACCTGTCCGCAGGTTTAGCTACAAGGTAGAATCCTTTTTTATCATGTCCAAAAAACTTACTTCATCATTACACTTAGAGATAACCTGGTCATAATCAGACTTAATGTGTATGAAGTGAAAGGGGACACTAGAGTGACATGAGTTTTGTCAGTATTTTGTTTGCAGCTGGTCATACTTCTCCTAGAGGGCCAAACATTAACACTCAAAATGAAGATTTAGTGTCTTTTGCAGTGGTATATTTACTGGGTTTGCCTTTGCCTCCTTCTCCCCAGCTGTCTGTGCTCCCCAGTGTGGAAGGCGAGTCTCCCAGAGAAGAGACCTCTGAAACTGGAAGTGTTTATATTCCCGGGCTGATCCCTGGAAATCAGTACATCTACAGCGTTCAGCCCATCTTCAACGGACGCAACCGTGGAAAACCTATTACCCGCACCGTTGTGACTTGTGAGTACCCAATTCCGAGAATTTGCAAATGTGCTTTAGTTGTAATATTGCACATGTATGCCTCTCCATGTGAATTAATTCCCACACAATGCACAGTGCAATGATTCCTCCCACCAGAGTCTAGTTCTAGTTCTAGTTTATGAGTTTGGCCATGATATGTGAATTTGTTTCGAACTCATGCACATTTTGGTTACTGGCCACTGGCATTGCCACATCCCCTTTTGGCATGAACTCAGATCATCACAAACATACACAATTTCAGCCTCCTAGGGCAAAAACCTTGGCCAAAGAGTGGAGAATGTTCTGTCGACCGACACGAAGAAGTTACTGCTGCAATGAAACAGGTTTCACATACTTGTGTCATAATCTTCTATCCTTTGCTTGCAGCCCTGTCTTCCCCCACTGAACTCAGAGTACAGTCCAACTCAATCACAGGAGATCTCATCGTCTACTGGGTAGCTTCCAAAACCCCAGGTAAATATTGACTGTGCTCCCTATGCACTGCCAGCACATTGAATATTGCCAAGTCTAGACCCTGGCCTTTGGATGGTATTTCTTTCCACGAGGACAAATGATTCTTCCCAGTATTCCCTTTGGGATAATACATTTCAGGAACATCTTGAAGTAATGTTTACCTATCCATTTTTTCAGGCATCACAGGATACAGAGTGACGAGCACACCTACCGACGGCCAGCGAGGAAACACCCTGGAAGAGTTACTCCGAGCTGATCAAACCTCATTTATGCTGGAGAGTCTGAATCCGGGTACTGAGTACAACATCAGTGTCTTCAGTACCAAGGGCCATTTGGAAAGTGTGCCTATCTCCACAATTGTCACACCAGGTAGGGGCCAACAGGAAACCATTGAAAACATGTAGATAGGCCTCAAAAACACAACTCTGTCCAAAGTAAAGACTGTTGTGTCTGTGTGAGAGAAAATAAAGATTTGTATTTGGGTGAAAGGGCTGAGTTGCGATCAAACAGCAGCTAACTCCACCTGTCATTACAGTTATATTTTCAGTATTCTCATCCTTAGAATGTATTCTTCTTCATCCTCACTCACTTTAGTTTGAGAGATGCGTAATAGGCTAAAGGGTCCATACAGAAGCAGAGTTGGGCCATCATTTATTATATTTTTTTACCAAGAGCAACTCCTATACAAAGCACATTCTTTAATGCAGCTTTAATGATCATAACTTATAACTAACCTCTCATTGGTATAATGCATGGGGGGCATGTTTATTATTTAGAATTAACTTTATTTTTTGGAGCATGCAGAGAACAGTTTTATTAATCATCACTAAAATGCCTTTCTTATAAGTCCACTGTTAATGTTTATGAACTTCAGTTATTTGTATTTATATTTGTTTTGCATGGCTACAACTCTGGATCTCTGACTGCTTTATTTGGGAATGAAATGAATGTGTTTGGTATAACTAATGCAATATCTCTAATTATGCTTGCACTTTGCAACTGGCCTAACCCTTTCAGACATCCCCACACTGAGACACATTGACTTTGTCGACATTACTGACACCACCATTGGCCTGCGTTGGATCCCTCAGAACTATCCAACCACTTTTTACAAGATAACCGTAGTGACCTCAGGCGAGAGCTTGCCAATATTTCAAGATATGGCGCAAGAATCTGCTGGTTATTACACGGTTCGTGGTCTGGAGCCGGGTGTGGACTATGACATAAGTATCGTCACTGTTACAGAGGAGGGGGAAAGCGAGCCAACCACATATACAAAGCAAACGCATGCTGGTGATGTATCTCTTTTACCCCATCCATGGGAAGGGCTGGGTTTTTTTTTTTATGTGAAAACTGATGAAGCCACATTTACAAACCTTTCAATAACTCACATGACTAACTCAAACACTACAGTACATATCAGAAATGTATCACTTTCATAATATTTTCTTTCCAACATCCTAAATCAGCAACCACTTTCTTTTTCCTGTGATGGCTTTAACTTTAACCTCTCTTTTTTCAGCCATTCCAGCTCCCACCAACCTGCAATTTACAGGGGTTGGTCCTGACAACATTAGGGTGACATGGACAGTTCCCCATGCTGCCACAGCCAGCGACATCTCTCGGTTCATCATCCGTTACCACCCTGTAGCCACAGACGATGACATCAAGGAGGTTAATGTTGGCGGAGCCACCAACACCTTCCTTCTGGAGAGTAAGACTATCTGTTTAAACCCATCTGACAGAAAGCTGTGTTTAAAGCCCAAATGAAGTTGGCTTCTTTGCAATGCTCCACGTCAATCCATTCTAACGGTGTACCCATCTCTATTCCCATATAGACCTGCTGCCCAACACTGAGTACAGTATCAGTGTTGTATGTGTGTACGGGGAGCGACTGAGTGAACCAGCCACAGGAACTCAGAGGACAAGTGAGTATGCCAGTGGTTTCTAACGTGGGTGAATGATATGGGCATTTTCATTAGAGTTTAATCCCCCACAAAAAATGTTTCAGGCATATAAAAAAAAAAAAAAAGAGAGAACGGAAGCAAAATAAAAAAATCAGGAAATAAAAATAAATAATAAAATAAAATAAAAATCAGGAAATTATTGCATCATTTTTTTCTTTTAATAAACAATAACAAAATATATATAAGGCAATAAAATACAAACCTATAATAGATAAACATGTGGTCATTTTAGCTGCGGTTCCAATGTTTGTGGGTAAACAACCCACTGATGTCGCTGTAGATCTTTTGCTTTGGTATTTTTTTAATGCAATTCATTGCTTGTTATTTAAAATGTCTCTCCGTTACCTTTCAGCTGTGGACTCCCCTACTGGCTTGGACTTCTCAAACATTGGCACCAACTCCTTCACCGTTCACTGGCTGGCTCCGACCGCTAGTATCACAGGTTACCGCATCCGCTATTCAAAAACGAGTGGTGGGCGGCCGAAAGACGAGAAGCTTCCCCCGACCAGGAACTTCTTCACTTTGACTGCATTGACACCAGAGACAGAATATCTGGTATATGTGTATGCTGTCACCCACGATCAGGAAAGTCAGCCTCTGACTGGCACACAGGCCACCAGTGAGTTTATTTTCTGATTTCTAACACCTTTATTTTTCTCGAATCTTGATCAGAACTATTCATATGTGATTTTATAGAATGTATTTATTATAAGCCTTCTTCCTGTTCTTATCCTCTCCAGTCTCAGATGCTCCAACAGAGCTGGAGGTAACATCATCCACCCCGTCCACCATCACTATCCGCTGGGAGGCCCCCTCTGTCTCTGTGAAGAACTACAAGATCAGCTATGAAAGCACAAGTCTGCACAACACTTTTAATCATTTCCTTGTTTCCTCTTAACCTCAACTGTTGTCGGAATCTAACACGTGACCCTTCTTCAATCTAGGTGGCGAGGCTCCCCAAGAGTTTATAATCCCCGGCACTCAGACTACTGCCACCATCACCCGTCTGTCACCAGGCACTGACTACACCATCACGGTCTTTGCTGTTACAGGAAGGGGGGACAGCCCCTCCTCCAGCACCCCGGTCTCCATCATGCACAAGACTGGTACAGCAACATGAAAAAAAAACAGTTCCTGGGGGGAAAAGAAAATGTTAATGGGTTAAACTAAATCTAAAGCTTGTTATATGTCCACCTGTCTCATAGATACCGAGCCCCCCACTAACATGAGACTGACAGAAGTGACTGACAACGCCCTCACAGTGCGCTGGTCTCCTGCTCAGGGACCAATCAAAGGCTACAGAGTCACTAGTGTCCCCAAGAATGGCCTGGGACCCTCTTATTCCGAGGTGGTGGCCCCTGGTAAGACAGGCCGGAAAAAGAAAACATTTTATAACTTAATATTTTTACCAACACAGTATCATCGTCTTATTGGCTCATTTTATTCATGTCTATTACAGCTCAAACTCAGATGACGTTCTCCGGTCTCATGCCCACTGTGGAGTATGTTGTGAGTGTCTATGCGCTGGGCAATGATGGACAACCCTCCTCCCCTGTGGTGGATAATGCTATCACTGGTAAGTTGGACTCAATTCAGTAAGAGCTGATCAAAACAACTGTTCAGAGTGGAAATTAATTTCCACGTCTTGCATTTCTCCTGCAGCCATGGACCGTCCCAAGGACTTGACCTTCTCTGAGATAGACTCCAACTCCATGCGCATCACTTGGGAGAGTCCAGACGGCACGGTGACATCATACCGTGTCCTGTACTCCAGCTCAGAGGAGAGCGAGAGGGAGCTGCGTCCAGCACCCAGAGGTGACCAGGACACCGTGTTGCTGAGAAACCTTCTCCCCGGGACAGAGTACACTGTCAAAGTCATCGCCCTGCATGGTCGCACACCCAGCACACCATTGGTGGGAACCCAGGCCACAGGTAGAAATACACCAAAAGCATCCACATAATCTTGACCTAATTCATTTGTTCCTTGACTTAACTTTTGTATGCATTTTTGTTGTCTTAGTGATCCCTGCTCCAACCAACCTAGTGATAACAGAGATCGGTCCCTCCACCTTCACTGTATCATGGCGCGGGCCCAATGCACGCCTCTTAGGCTACCGTGTGGTCGTCAACCCAAAGAACATCAATGGCCCCACCAAAGAGATGAACGTTGCGCCCGACAGCACGCGTGTTGTTGTACCAGGCCTCATGGTAACAAGAGTTCTTATCTCAGCATTCACATGGGTTTATAGTCAGTCAGTGAGTAAATATAAACTGTATGGCTGTGTATCGTAGGTGGCCACCACATACCAGATACATGTCTACGCCCTGAAGAACTCTGTCACCAGCAGACCGCTGGAGGGCGAGGCCACCACACAGGAAGGTAACTGGCTGCTCTGTAAAAATGAACACGTCAGGGTACACACACCTTCTTAATCATCAAATTCTTTCAACGACTTATCAGAACCAATTCTTCTAAATTCCCATCGAAGTGTCATTTGAGACATATATTTGGGTAAATTATTGTTACCAATAGACAATGGCATCCTTATGACATTTCCCAGGACAGCAAAACAGTATATTGTGTAAGTTGAGCAATACAATTATTTACAAGTTTGAAAGCTAAGTGAAATTCCCTTACACTTTTATTCTTGCACAAAATGAACACATCCAAGCACTATTAATGTTTTTTTCCACAAATACTCATGAATTTAAGGACCTGTGAAAAGCATTACCCATCATCAGTCGTTACCCACTGCTTTTTCCCCTCAATGCAGATGTCAGTCCTCCTCGACGTGTGCGTATCTCTGATGTGAAGGATACTTCTTTCACACTGACATGGCGCTCAAAGGGGGAAACCATCACTGGTTACCTTGTTGAAGCATCGCCCAAAAGTAGCCCCCACCCCACCATCAGAAAGAACATCCCAGGAGATTCAACCGATTACACTCTGACAGGTACACTACATCTGACTGCTAAATACAACTTAAAAGCTGGAAACAGTTTACACATTTTACATGTTTGGAAGTGTGATTTCACTGTTTCATGTTATTCTTTTGTTTTTTTAAAGGTCTCCAGCCCGGCACCGACTACTCTGTTAACCTGTATACTCTGAATGGCAACACACGGAGTGACCCAACTAATATAGTCTTTAAAACAGGTACTACACAAATCTGTGTGATGATCTCTCTGCTTCATTGGGAATACATTTCTTCATAATTTGAATTTATAATCAGATTTTTCCACATCCAGAAATGTTTACAGTTTAATGTGAATGCAAGCAATGTTAAAGAGAGAGAGGAAAAAAAGAAGACACACAATGCTTTAGTTAATGCAGGCACACTAGAGAGGGAGTGAGTTTACCAAGTCTTAAGCTCGGCTGTTGAGTTGCTTTGTGGGCAATTAAGGAAAAAGGAAAACTTAGTTACAGAATAATGAAGACAAGGTTGTTGGAGTGCACCATTAAATTGGTAGAGTACTATTTTTAGTCAGTTCTTAATCACATCAACAAGTAATCACATGATCTAACATTTTTATATAATTTCCTTCATAGCTGCACCGGTGGTCCAGGCTGCCACGGCCCTGCAGTTTACGTCTTTGACCCCCACCTCCATCTCCTTCACATGGCAGCCTCCTGCCACACAGATCACAGGATACTACGTCACCTACGAGGTGTCAGGAGGAGCACCACGAGAGCTCATCCCAAGACCCCACCCGGGGCAGAACTACGCCACCATTTCTGGTATGCCATGTCAACTGAACAAACCAAAAAAGGTTTTAGATTGATACAAATTCAGAGAAGGATGAAACCTACTTATTCCACTATATGATACATTTGTTCTCTTTCCTCAGGCCTGAGACCATCCACAGAATACATCATTAAGATCATTGCCATCCAGAACACACAGAGGAGTACACCTCTGGCTGGCAAAATCAGGACTCGTGAGTATTAAGACTTCTGTCTGTACAGTGACGAATGTATTGAATTTAAATCATGTCATAAGCGCCAATATAAACACATTATGGTCAAACATCCTATCAAATGTAAGGGCTTGAATGGCAGCTTTAATCTGCTTAGCTCAATCAAAATGTTTCGCTGCAACTGCTCAGAGGTCTTGAGATAAACTGTGCCGTCAATCAGCTTTAGGGTTGTAAAAGAATAATACTTTTTTATTTTATTTTTGAATGCTTCAGAAAATGCCATTCAAAATATCATGTGTGTCCATAATACTGCATTAAGACATGCTGCCAGTGAGCAGTAACCCAGCAATGCTGCATATCTGTCGCCTCCTATTGGCTGAGATATGTTACTGCAGCTCTGCTTTACCTCCCCCTCATCTAACCTGCTTGCTTCCCTAACCCCGTCTCTCCTGCACAGAACCAGAGTCCTTGCTTCCCCTGCCTCTACCCCACCACCCAGGAGGTTATGATGACAGGCTGGATGTGCCTGAACCTGAGTTTGACAACACAGTACAGGTAGTGGGCAACAATGGCCAGGATGGGAATAGTGGTCAGAGCCAGACTGTGGAGTACACAGAGTACAACAACAACAACAACGGAGACAACAGAAATAATGGTAACGGTGGCTACCCACTGTCCCCCTATGGGCAAGCTCGTGAGCCCCTGGTCTTTGTGCCCCTTCCTGATGCAGAGGGCCGCAGACTGCCCATACTGAAGCTCAATGTGCCCATCGGCACCACATTTGGAAACGAGACCGGAGTTCCACAGGAAGCCCAAACTCAGACCACTCTTTCCTGGAAGCCTTACAAGCAGAGCAACGCCTACATAGTGTCCTGCCATCCCCTCACTCATCTTAACGAGAAGATGTTCCAGGTAAGAGACAAGGGGAGTGGTCTCCAGTCCAGGCCCTCATGCAATCTGAGCAATATTTACTAATCATATTAGAGGAATTCTGTAATTTTATGTAGACAAACCTCATCCCTCTTTATTGTCCAGGTCCGCCTGCCAGGCACAGCCACCACTGCGACCCTGATAGGATTGTCCCCCGAAACCAACTACAATGTGATCGTGGAGGCTCTGATGGGGGCGCTCAAACACAAGATACTGGAGCAGGTCGTCACTGCTGGAAACACAAGTAAGCATCCTACTCAGTTCAGTTTGATAACCAGTGAACTGAGGGTGGAGAATTTAGTTAGATAAAGATACGGCTTGCAAGTAAATTACTTGAATCACACACTCAGTTCCCGCACAACTGACAAAGAGCTCAACTGAAGTGAGAAATAAATGGAAATGATTCAGTGCAAAAAGAATAGTTGGCAAACAAAACAACAATAAATCCTACAGGAACTGCTGTGACTAAACTCATGCCAATAATCAAGGGTCTATCTAAAGATAAACCTCAGTGATAGAAAACCAGGCCTTATTTTTATTAAACACAGGCTTTAATTCAAGTTCCCCTGTCCCCTGGATATGAACGGTTCTCTTGCTGAAATACAATTTGTATTTACTACATAAATCAATTTTACAAAACCTTTTTTTAAAGATTTTACATTTTGTCTTTTTAGAAATATGACTATCATTTTAAAAAGTAACCAGATAAAGACCATCATGGTCAACATAAAGAGGGGTTGTGGTTACTCTGGCTGATCAATATTTAAATAACTAGCGGCTTAAAAACACATTTTTCTTATATTTATCTCATATCTATCCTCTCCCATCTTTTATCAGTCACAGAGGGAGTGCCCTCCGATAAGGACTCCTGTTATGATGCCTTTACTTCAACCTACCATGATGTTGGCAGTGAATGGGAGAGGATGTCAGAGACAGGCTTCAAGCTGTGGTGCACCTGCCTGGGAATGGGGAGCGGCCACTTCAGATGTGATTCATCAAGTAAGTTTTCAGGATATTTGTTTTTCCTGGTAGGTACATTTGCATAGCTCTATTAGAATATATTTCACTTGTGTTGTCAAACTATCGTCTTCTTCGTCATTAGAGTGGTGCAATGACAATAACAACAACTATCGCATTGGAGAGAAGTGGGATCGCCGCAACGAAAACGGTCAATTATTGAGCTGCACTTGCTTGGGAAATGGCAAAGGAGAGTACAAGTGTGAACCACGTAAGGCCTCTTAATACCCAAAGATATATATTTTACAACCGCCTCAAAAAGATGTAAAGGATGTGAATGTTAACGTGAATGTACCCTCACACAGATGAGTCGGTGTGCTACGATGATGGCAAAGCTTACCAGTTGGGAAACCAGTGGCAGAAGGAGTACCACGGGGCCATCTGCACCTGCACATGCTTTGGAGGACAGCAGGTACGACACATCAGCCTCCCATGCTTTTGGTCTGATGTTCAGCGATATGTATATTGACTCGTGTTTTATTCAGCGAGTCAATTTAAGTATGTTTAAAGGAGGCTTGTGTTTGTTTGGTCGAATCAGGGCTGGAGATGTGATAACTGCCGCAGACCAGGTGGTGATGTGGATGCCAGTCCGCTGCAGCCTGTTAGAGTGGGCAACACAGTACGCGTGAGTGGAAATCATATCAAATTATTTAAATGTTGTATTAATCAAGATGTAGCACATGGAATTTTCTTGACACCATTTTTTGTCCCAAGACTGTGCTTTTGTCCAAAACTAAATCAAAAAAATGTTTCATTTCAAAGACCATCAAATTAATTATCCATATTTTCTTTTTCAAAGCTTTTGTCTCATCATCTCTTTAATAAATACAAACTCAATAAATGACCTCACCTGAAACTAGTGAAGAGTGAAAAAAGATTTGATGAAATTACAGAATTATTTGTACCTTGACTGTACCTCTTCATCTCTTCCTGCAGCAAATCCATTGCCCCATTGAGTGCATCCAACCGGCCTTGCTGGCAGACGCACACGTTCCTCTGGAGTAAAGGACCGGACACTTGATTGGATCCCCAACCTTCCATTCTCTGCACTGTCTCACATTTTTAAAAGCCATGCTGTCTGCGACTAAACTAACTGCCCAATGATTAGCCAAAGACTGCCCTGCTTCCTGATCAGAGTGATCCGCCTCTAAAGCCATTCTCTTCACTGTTGAGTCTCTAAAGACTCGCCATTTTCTTTTTGTATTCCATACTTCTGTCAGATTTATATACTCTTCAAATTGACATGTTTTACATTTTAATATTCAGAAACACTTCCTAATCAAAGAGCAGAAATAGTCTGAAAGTAAGCACTGTGTTAAAGAATGTCAATGTAGTTATTAACAATGTTTAAATTGTCCATGAAAATGTGCTTTTTTTGTAGCCCTGCTGTTACGGAGGGCTCGCACTGTGTGTGATTGACACATTCTGATTCCTAATGTCTTTTTACTAATGTTTCCTTTTAATATCATCGTGTGAATGTGTGGGAACTGCAATGTGAGAACTCTTCTATTTTTGTACTTTGTTGTCCGTGCCTACCTTTTGACAAAAATAAGTCCCTTATTTTAATAAAGCTGGAGAGATCCTGAAACCTAAGTGTTCATTTTTTGTATTAAATATAAACAGATTTAGCATTATTTACAAAAGTGCTTGCTAAAGACTTCACCCCTCCAATGTCCGCTATTGAATACAAAGGCCAAAATTGCGCAGTATGAAGACCAACTAATAAATGTAATCAGCCAAGGGTTTTCGAGATATGTAGTAATTAGAGCAGATCAGATTCAGGGGTTAAAAAATAAATTTGCCATAATTGTAACATCTTAAAGTGTCCCTGTTATGTTAATTTTCAGGTTCATATTTGTATTTTGTGCCTCCACTGGGAAATGGTCTTTATTTTTCTCATACTGCCTGGGCTGCAGAAACCTCTTTTTCCCCATCTGTCTGAAGAGTCCACTCTGCTCTGATTAGTTAGCTGGCCAGCTCTGTTGTGATTGGTCAACCGATAGAGAAATCCCCAAAAATTATAATGGGGCCCGTTCAAACTAGCTGAAGTCAGGTGATCCCCAACATCATTAACCATTATTGTCTGTACAAAATATAACAGAAAGATACTTGTTTAGATATTTTAAATCTGAACTAATGTGGTGGTGCTAGCATGGCTAAAAACACACAACATACTCATGAATTGCCATTAACAGTTTATTACACAGTGAAACATTATTGACCTAGAATGAACATGTGCACTGCATCTATGTTAGGAACAAAAGTAAGGAATGCTTTTAATTTGTTACAAAACAGTGCATCGTGACTAAGGAATGCCTTTAAGTATCAGCAGTGTTAGGAAAATATGTTGGCTCCAATGATGCAAACCGTTAGTTGAGTTTGGAGAGCACACTAAGCAGTGCTGAGGCGCTCAGTGGTGGAAGAGCCGCAGGTTGGTGTGCACCAGAGTGATGCCCTGCTCGTTACAGGCATCAATCACAACCTGATCAGCAGCAGAGCCCGCTGGAGCTGCGATGAACCCAACACCACTCTACACAAACACACAGGGAAGTAACGTTAGTAAAGTTATATTTTCAAAGTTGAAAGTGTTCCCACAAGGTAAGACTTAAACAGGTGTCTGCAGGCCATTCCCATGCAATACAACCCATGCCTATGTGAAAGATGTTATATTTACCCGTTTGGCACGATCTATGTTATCTCTGAAGGGGAAGAAGGCGTCAGAGCTGACGGCCACAGCCTGCAGGGAGCTGATCCAGTTCTTCTTCTCAGTCTCTGACAGAGGCTCAGGCACCTCTTCAAATTTCGACTTCCAAACGTCCAAGTCTGGGCCCTGTCAACACACAATACGGGACCTTTCAGTTACTCTCAATGTCTCAAACATTACATGTGGACTGTGTGTGCTTGACGGCCAGTGTGGAAGCAGTATAAACAAAATGTATTCAAGTCAGATGTAATGCAGCCATAGCTAAGTTGCTATAGCTCTGTTTTGAGCTAAATCAAACCTGATAAGAATGACCAGTCACTGAGAAATGTGTATACTTAAAAAAGGTAGGGTAGGTAATTCACTTCAGAAACACTTTGTTATATTCCATGGAATGCTCTTAACATCCCGATAGCAATGAATAAATGAAATGCTTTGACAATAAATATATACAAATATTTAATCTGTGGAAGCCGTGGCGCAGTAAAAAGCAGGTCCAATGATCTGCCGCGGGCCGAGGCAGATCAGTAGACAGAGCTGGCAGTAAGAAATTATTGCAGGTATTGCTGGAATTATCTTCCTACCACAACAGTACAACTTAACTACTGCTTTATCCTCAAAGTGTTTGCTGCCCGTTGTTACCCACTTACCTCTCCAATGGTGTCGCTGACATACTGGTCGATTGCGTTGGCAATCTCCGCTCGCTTCACACCGCTGCGGAACTTCATGTTCAGGACCTGAGGGTGGTGTCTCAGCCACCAGTTATCAGCTTTGTCCCCTGCCAGACGGGTGCAGTGGATACGGGACTGCTGCCCTGCTCCAATACCAACAACCTGTAAAACACAGAGAAACATTAGAGTATAAAGTGTAGGTCTCATTCGGATTCCCCTCTCCTCCCTTTGTCTGCCTGTTCTTACCTGTCCATCTTTAGCGTAGCAGACAGAGTTGGACTGAGTGTACTTGACAGCGATGGTGGCCACAGCCAGGTCCCGCACAGCTCCCACTGAGAGCTTCAGAAAGGTAAACACTTTGATGAGATTGTGAAAACAATAAAATAGTTATTTAAAACAAGGACATAAGTACACTACAGTGCCTCACCGAGCCCTTGGAAACAACGTTGCTGAAGAACTCTTTATCGATCATCGCTCCATTCCTCTTCTGTTTGAGATAGAGACCAAACAGCACTCTGACCTCCGCCTCATCCGGCACATACTCTGGATCCATCTGGGATTAAGGCGCACATTGTCAATAGGAACATTTACCTTAACCCTCATTCTAATGATCATTATTTAAACATGATGATGATAAAAACCTCTCACCTGAAGCACACAGTAGTTGCCATTCTTCTTCTTGCAGAGGATCTTAAGTGCCTCCTCATCATAACCAGGAGCGATGATACCATCAGACACCTGAGAGCACATTTATGAATCATCAAAGCAATGTTGCAGCAATAAAACTAACAGATTATTTGTTCTTTTCTTTCTTACATATTATTTTACCTCTCTTGATATGATCTTGGCAGTGGGAACATCACAAACATCGGACACAGCGATGAAGTCTCCAAAAGAGGACATTCTGTCGGAGCCCCTGGCCCGGGCGTAGGCCGTGGCGAGGGGGGAGAGGTCCTTCAGCATGTCGTGCACCATGCACACCTTGGCCTCCTCCTCACTCAGAGGAACTCCCACGGCAGCGCCTTCAGAAGAAACACGAAGAGTCATTTTAATATAAGGAACTACATTTCAGCTCCATATTTATACCCTGGAGAAGAATCTGCGTGTCTTTTCTCACCAGCAGGGCTGACATGTTTGAAGGAGGCGGCAGCAGCCATGCCAAGGGCGCTCTTCAGCTCTCTGACCAGCTGCCAGGCGTTCAGAGCGTCACACAGGTTGATGAAGCCGGGGGAACCGTTGACCACTGAGAGGGGGGGGGGAATGAATGATGTCAAGGCGAGGTTATTTTTTGTTGTACTTTTTGTCAGAACTTTTTTGACAAGGTTATTTTTACTTGTTTGATAAGGACAGTGCATGTTATATTATACATCAGTATAAAACACATGTAAAATGCTGGAGCTAGAAATATGTTAATTTATATCAGTAGTTTCCAGTATTTTAGGGGTCAGCGATGTTGAGAGGACACTACTTCCAAAATCACTGCCTGCTTTATATGTCATCTACACTTATTAGTTTCTTTCTTGGCACGAAATGAGCTATAGAGACAAAAACTGCTTTTGTTTGAGGCTGCTAACATGTTGGGTTTCTGCTGTAGAGTTGGGCTTTTTTTCTATGGAGACTCTTTTAAAGGCAGGCCTCAAGTGGCCATTCAATGCACTGCAGTTGTTGGTACTTCAAGATTCACTGCCCTACACAGGTTGGCAATTGTTAAAAAGGTCTTCATATAGTATGCCATAAAAAAACAGTTTAAGTTTGCCTTTAAAAGTCATTGTATTGTAGCAAAGTGTAGTATAGTATCTTCTCATCTGACTCAAAGTAAGCAAAGAAGTGTATTTTCCAAAATGTTAAACTCCTACTTTAAAGCCAAACTTATAAACAATGACTGCTTCAGGTCAGAGGAGACAGCTGTGATGGGATGCGGGGGGGGGTCTTTACCTTTGAGGGGGAGGGCTGGGCGCAGGGTGTAGAGCTGGGCGGGGGCTTGGTGGGGGTTCATGCCGTAGCGAAGAGGCAGCTGTGAAACACCACGGCTGTACTGTCCACGAAAGTAGTCAGATATGGCCTCGTCATACTGAGCTGTGTGTGTGAAGGCCTGAAGAGCAGAGAACAAATACACACTGATGATGAACCAAATATATGAAAATTAAAAACACTTAATCTTTTGTTTTGTACCAAATGCAGAGTTATTTTCGTTAAGGCATCAAGATACAATGTATCCAAAGAATTGAAGGTCAAAATTCCTATATATTTTTTAAGACCATTTCTGCACTGTTTATATCGGTATCCCAAAGCAAAGCAAAGCAGTAAATCATGTGATCTTAAAACTGATCTGTTTTTGTGTTTAGCCATAAGTTCAGTTGGACTTCAAAGTCCTGATGTTAAAATCTGTAAACAAATATTTCAACACTTAAAAACAGAAATCCTTCACTGGACTGGACTTTGACTTGCACTGAACCTCAAACATAATTACGGAGCCCCCTAGGGGACATGGAGAAGAAAAAAAAGTTATTTACAAAAATATATATATATATATGTTTTGCGAGATATCGCATAACCTTTGCGAGATCTCGCAAAACTTTGCATTTAGCTCAATGTACTTCCTGGTCAGTTCGGCTGCTACGGCAACACAGAAACCAAAACAATGGAACGGTTCATCAATTTTACTTTGAGCTTGGCCTTAAATATAAAGATATAACATCAGTGCTTGGCAATAGGCACGGGTTTCACACATAGACTGTGTGTGTGTGTATATATATACATATATATATTAATATAAAGGGTTTCACATAAGTGAAGACACCTCAAGAGAACACTCAGAGCGAGGGGACATGCATGTCCCTCTGAGCTGAGTTATTGACAGATTCTAATTTCACGGATCAATAACTCATGAACATAACGTTGTAAAAATACAAACAACATGACTTTACAATCATAGCAAGGTAGACATGAGCTACAGTCGTTTTTATCAGAACAGTTCGATACACGCCGTCATCCGAGCTAAACATCAAGAATTGGTCACAAGCTTGAGGAGGGAGAGGAGTGCTTAGGGACAGTCTACAAACTGCAACAGGGTTTTGCGAGATCTCGCAAAGGTTTTGCGATATCTCGCAAAACATGTATTTTTTTTTTTTTCAAATAACATTTTTTTTTCTTCTCCATGTCCCCTAGGGGGCTCCGTACATAAATCAACCTAAAATGAATACTGGGGAAAAATAAATACCTTATCTGAAATCAGTTATTTGATCAACATTACATTATCTGACTTTAGCCTCAGAAACCTCAATGTTTAATCAGCATATAATGGGTTAGGTTACTGTAATCACTTTGAAACCTGCTCAATCATTATTGAGCCAAAAGCAGGATTCAACACAAGTCTGAACAGTGATGGGCGGGATGAACAGATGTTTTACGTAGAAGTAGTTAAAGGATCAAGAAAGGCTGATAGCGAGACATTAAAACGTTTAAATAAAAAAGAGCTCTAGTCAAATATTGAAGTTTGATTGGGAAGAAGGTTTATAAAATGTGCTCCAGAAGTGTGGAGTAATTGTATTACACATAATACAGATAATCTACCCCTAAATATCCTAGTTCGTATATATCCAAATTAAATGTTGGGAAAATATATAAAGTGGCGTTACTTTTAGGGCCAGAGTCCTGCGGGTTTCCAGGGTTGTATCTTTGTCTCCTGAACTCTCCATCTCCTTGGCAACCAGCAGGTAGTCAGCAGGATCACACACTATAGCGACGCGAGCATGATTCTTTGCAGCCGCTCTTAACAGAGTTACTCCACCTGGGAAGGAAGAAACACTTGTTGATGCACAATCTAAATAACTATGTTTTAATGTAAAGTGATATACTTATATTCAGGTAATTGACTACATGCACACAGCCTCCTCTGCACACTCACCGATATCGATCTGCTCCACGGCATCGTCCACTGTCACACTCGGGTTAGAGACCGTCTTCACAAAGGGGTAAAGGTTGCACACCACCACTCTTTAAAAGAACAACACAGAATGAATGTCATACTCCTAATAAAGATCATCATCATAAAAAATAAAACACACAAAAATATACAAGCATATCTTACTGCAACACATACAAAACAACAACATTGCCATTTAGGGCGACTTTCTACAAAGTGATATCAGAGTTAGAAAATGAGCAACATTCAAACAGTGCAGCTGTAGAAAATTCATAAAGACATAAGAGAAAACTGTATTAAACATCTATGAATTAAAGGAATAATAACAAATTGAACTACATTGTAATCCTAGCTTTAAAAGTCTGTATATGCTCAAGGCCTTTGATTGATTGATTGATTGATTGATTGATTGATTGATTGATTGATTGAAGGCCTCCCAGAAAGAATTCATTGAGAGTTTTACTTTTAGTTTTTTTAAGCAACACTGTGATCAAGAATCATCTTTCATCCTAATCAGATGATTGACTCAACCTCCCCCTAATTTATCAACTGGTCAAGAGTCAAGATAAAGAAGTAGATATGTATGTGTGTTTATCAGATTTCTAATCAAATGTACAGTTGAATTCCCCAAATACCAAATCTGTAAAGTCTGATTTAATCACATTTCAGTGGTAATCAAATGAGAGTCACAGGACTAGCTTGAAAGCAGGAGCAGCACGTTTCTATTAACTCGGAGGCTAAATGAACTACACATGCTTCCTAATGAGACAACACAAGTTTTTATTCTAATTATACTAGCTTATGATCTGCCACAGGCCGTGCATGCTCTTTGATTAAACTGGGCTTTGTAGGAAATGTTTGTAAATCCTACCTTTTCTCCCCAAATATATCCATTATGCTATTTTAAACCTGAGACTGTAATAAAATATCCAATGTCAGTGATAGGTGTGAGTTTATGTTTTAGACTTTGTTGCTGGGCTTCTCTTACCTGACCAGGCTGTAGCCGAGCTTCTCCATGTCTGCGGTGTCAGAGGGGGTTTTCCTGGCCAGGATGCCCCCATGGACAGCGGGATGCAGGGTCTTCACTCTGCCCCCCAGCATCTCTGGATGTCCAGTCAGCTCAGACACATCCCTGACACACAGCAGAGGCACACACAGGTTACAGAGGGACAGAGCTGATATGTGAATTTGGGAAAAACACACTAGTGTATTATTTTAAGGACTACTCGAGTACCCACCTGACAGCCAGGCCAGCCTCTCGCAGGGCTTTGGCTGTGCCCCCTGAGGCGACCAGAGACAATCCAACATCCACCAGCCTTTTGGCAAAGTCCACCAGTCCAGTTTTGTCTGACACACTCAAAAGTGCTGCAAGGACAGATAAAGAGGATACTTACAAAACAACTTAAAGGCAAGCATTACGACGGACACAAAAGAGGAGTACAAGTAGGTTATAACGATATAAAGCAGGCCACGTTGGCTAGTGTTAGCCAGAGTGCTAGCAGCCTGCATGTCGCAGATAAAAACTTCTTAATTTGTTCAGTTTTAAACAGAAAGTCTTACCAAGCTCTGAGGAGGCCATGTTAGATTCACGTTGTCAGTCTGCAGTGTGTGTGTTGTAGAGAGGGTTCAGCTCAGTCTCCACTCTGTGATACAAGGATAACTCCAAAATAAGTTTTGTGTAGGATGAGACAAATCTACACGGTTTTCATTGCCTCATCATGTGCTTCAAAACTGCGAAGACCCGCCCTGCTGAGGACGGCCCGCCCATTACAAACAAGCGCACCCAAAATGGCTACACTGCGCAGAAAATGCGCATTTTCAACCGAAAGTACAACAATTACGATAAGTAATGTAATTTATTTATAGTATGTCAAAGGGTAAAGATATCTGGGTCATTCAAGAATTGGAGGAAATGTCCCACATGTAAAAAAATCAAATAATCCATGCCCAAAAAGCTAAAACATGCACTTGTTGTGTTATTCTTGAGACAAGATGCATATATAGTTGTAGAAAAAGTGGTTTCAAAATATTATTTAAAATATCTTCTAGCTCTCGAATACCCTAAAATTGCCTTTTTTGTCCCAGCTTCTTGGTGACCAACTTGCATGTCAAATATAACATTTAAAATAGGGTTTCTATTTACTTTTGTTGGTATTATTCTATTGATATGTCACTTGTAATGGTAAAATCAATTTGTTAAATCATAAACACATTTTAAATAACAGTAATTTTACACTGAGAGTGTGTCCCACAACCATAGGCTGTATGCGCGCAACCCAACTTTTTTAGCTTGGCAGAGGAAGTGAAAAAGCTGTTTGTCACATGACACAGTGGAAACAAAGGACATCAGCAAGCCATTGGTAGACCAAAACTAAGTCCTCTCTTTTATTTTTAATATATATCCAATCTTGTCACTCTTGAAGGAGTGTGGCACTCATACAAACGCAACCCNCACATTATGGGGAGATCTCAAACACAAATTAATTTTGAAATGTTATCTTTCTTAGTACAGTATCTAAGTGGTGCTCCATCCTGACATAGCATGTTAACATTGTTGCAGGCTAGCATTAATTCCTGAGGTAAAAGCAAAAATTAGCATTGATTTGCAACCCTGTTACTATAATTAGCGTAACAGGGTTAATTCTTCATTGGAAAATAATACAATATTATCAAACAACATTTCTGTTGTCCTGAGTATTTATTTGTCACCTTTATGTCATTATCTACAATCAAAAGTAATGTAGCCATTTAACCCTGTTACCTTACGCAACCCTGTTACTCTAATTTCAACCCTGTTACTATATCATTTTCTATTCAAATAATAAAATTAAACCAGTTTTATCCAAAAATGACATGAGTATTTAATGTAAATGTGACTTTCTTTACTTAATAGTAAATAATTTATTGAAGAATATTTTTGAAAATATTTTTCTGCTTAATGAGTATTTGTAACAGGGTTGCACAAAGCATGGAACACAACAAATAGTGAGTGAGATCAGACGCGGTGTCTTCTTTTTTCTTGCCACCAGAGGGCAGTCAAGGACCTTGCTCATGCACATGTATGGAGGAAAGCAGTCATTGTTTTATATTTTATTTCTATATGATGTATGTGCAACGCTGCTGTGCCTGGACTTGTGAGTCACTGCACATCGTCTATTCTTCTTTAAAAATGGCCTATGTAACCTAACCTAAACTAGTACGTGAAGATTATTTTATTTTTTACTTGTGTGATCTTCTTAGTATTTTTCTCTTATTCATTGAGCATTGTTGGACGGAGCCTTACACCTGATTGTGGATTATGTCAACAAATGCTTCTCTGTAACTATTGTATATATGATAAATAAAGAATGTTCTATTTATGTATTAAATCATTTAACAGTGATGGTATGAAAACCAATAGATAAATACAAAAAATCTTCAGAACCCTATGTTCATTGTTTATTTGCACATCTATTGATTGATAAGCAATACAAAAACGAAGATTATTTGCCATTTCTTTTGGTTGATGCAGGCAGGTTGATTTTTTTTGCTAATCAGCACAACTGAAGGTTATATTGTCACCAAGCAGTGCCACGAACATCATCACTTATGTCGGCTGTAGCCTAATTGGTAAAACACCTGTAACATACATTTCCTGCAACAATAAACTTTATTGGCAAAAAACGGTGCATTTTTGCTGCTTTGGAACAGCGTTTTAAGTCGGACAGATGTGAATTTATTGGGCCCCGTCACTCACTCCTTTACTCGGCCATTAGTTAAGTGACAGGACAGCGCCCGGGAAACCTGCACCAATACGTGTGATTACGTTAAAAGATCGCACAATCTGTTCATATTTACGTAATGAGGCCGACATTTTGCTGATTGATTAAACTACAGGGTGTAAATATGTTTAAGGGCTCCTTGATTTATGATCTAACAAAGCAAAAAAGATCTCCATTTATTTGTCTAACTATGAAAATGGGAGTTTCTGGTAAACGCTGTGTTTTTGACATCTCAGGGGCGAGCTGAGTGATTCAATAGACAGTGAAACATTTTAATAGAAAGACACAGGATTCAATATGCATTATCGGGTAAAAAGGAAAGAGGCAGGAAGGCCGTCAGCACTTTAGTTGGGCTGGCCCTTGAGAAAACTGACAGAATTATCAGCAGAACTGTAATTTACGCAGGGAATTTTTAATCAACATGGCTGGTGTTTTCCGATTAAATTAGGAGAGAGACGTAATCAATGACCTCCATATATTGCTGCACTGCCTTATCAATTAGCTGTGATTTTTTGTACTGTGTCAGAAGGGCCTGTGTCATAAAACAGGCCAGATGGCATTTGTCATGCAGCTGACAAGTCACACAACTAAATGAGCGCCTATTGATTCCCATGATTTTTCATCAGCCAAATTAAAAACTGCACTTGATGGAGGTTCAGACTGCAAGCTTGTTATGTATTCTACTCACGCTATTAAATCAATTCTAAAAAAGTTCAACGAAAACTCTTTCAAAGTCATTTAAGTTAAACATGTAGATTTTATGAATTGAACATGTTTTTTTTGTTGCTGCTACATCTCAGGCCTTTCCCAGGCATGGTTAAAGCTCTGAAGTCACTTAAATTCCTGTGTAGATATTAAACTGCAAAAAGCTCCAGAGCATTTATAAATGTTTCTTAATTTACCATTGTTTCTGATGCACTACCTGAGGTTCCTATCTTCATTTTTGTCAAGCCTGTGAATTTCATTTTCAGGCAAATGCACTGCCACTGAAAATATGTTTAAAATCGCATGCAAATAAAGGGAGTTTCTGGTAAATGCTATGTGTTTGACATCTCAGGGGTGAGCTGAGTGATTCGATAGACAGTGAAACATTTAATAAAAAGACACAGGCTTTGGCAAAATAATATTTTTTGCATGCTTTACTCTTATTGGACCCTCATGGTCCAGGGACCCACATTTTGAGAGTTATTTACCAACCGGTCACCAACTGTGACTCCATACTTAGCAGATAACACTTGACAATGTACGGTTGCCACTGGTCTTTTTCCTAGAATTTATCCCCTTATATCATAGAATCTTAGGGGTCACAAATGTTACCACCCTACACACCATATCACATATATCAAAATGTGTGACCTTGTATCAATAAATATATGGCAACTTGTTTCATAACGGTCTAAATAAAGACTGATTTGTGTGATTTGGGGATACACAAATATATTTGCATTAACCTTCCCATAAACTGCACAAAAACCCTACTGAAAACCAATATTGCACATGATAAAACAGAGATTTGTTGTCAGTGTTTGTCAGAAAACACAAGCTTCTGCCTCTTAAGTCTTCACTAAAAGTCCCATCAGTGTGTAAAGGCACTTCCAATCACTGCAGAGCTTTGTTTTTTTCACAAGAGGGGTGTGTGTGTTTGTGTGTGTGTGTGTGTGTGTGTGTGTGTGTGTGTGTGTGTGTGTGTGTGTGTGTGAGTGTGTGTGTGTGTGTGTCCAGCTAGTTAAGAGTGCATTTAATCACTATATAAACATGTGACTGTGGTCTGAAAAGGGGCTAAATGACACCATACTGCATGTCCTCCAATCTGCTCTTTAATCACCACCCTTACAAGGGTGGCCATTAAAACGCCCCGCCGCAGTTACACACACTCATCATGCTGTTGCTCTTGGAAATTAAAATGGGCCTGTGTGACATCACCATCAGGCTTTTGATTGCTTTACTTCCTCTTCATTAACTTAATTATTTGGCTATCAGTAAACTCCTTCGAGTAATTAATATCTGAGAGCCTTGGTAATAAATAAGTCGGTGAACTGGGAATGACTTTTGCTACCAGAGTCAACGCGGTGGCTGTGAACAGGAAGCAGTTGAAAAAGATGTGAACAGAAGAGATAACCTTTCCTCTACTATGTTGCATGTCAATAAGAACATGGACAGATGTTCTGCAGGTGAGATTTAAGGAGATCGTTATGGTATATCTTTGAGATTTGATACCTACATTAATAATATATTAAGTTTTCTTCACAATAACAAATACAATATTGAAAACAAATGTTAGGTTGTCTTATGCCCCTTTAAATCAAGCAGGCCCGCTACCCCTTTGAAGCTTTGTCCTTTATGAACCCCAGCGGATGAATCCTAATGTCTTTGTTGACATTTTTTTTCTTACTTTAGCAGAAGTTGACACTTATATAAGATATACCTGCAAAACAATTGAAATGTTAGAATTCATCTCAAAACGCATCTGAATGTATTTTCTTCAACATCTTACATTAGACGCATTTAAAAAGCGTCATCCAACTTTGACCTTGGGGAGAGTTGCCATTGACCGAATGTCTTTACTGCATGTTTCAGCTGTTCCCATTATTAAGATATTGATATCACTTTAATGTTTTTAATTCCCTTGTATTTACATTTGACTGGACATACATGGGAACATTGATCAATAATAAATTCCTTTTCATTTTTTTATTTCACAGTTACACCACAAACACGTTTCAGATAAATACACGGATGATTCATCTTTTCAACCATTCAAATAAATTACTTTCATTTACATGTCAGTGACAAGAACAAATTCAGAAACACCATCAAGCACAGAAAAACCCATCAATATTTACACATAAAATGCACAAAACTAAATGTAATACAGAAGATAGTCAGCAAAGTATTTGTCCCCAAAAACATCTGGAGCAGCGGATGTTTCTGATCTTGTGTTGTTTCCTCAGTGACACAGTATGTTTAACTTCTTTTTTTGTCTTCATGATGCAGTGGAGGCTGTACATTCTCCTGCTGTCTGAACGCACCTAAGTTCAATTTGCATCCTTCATTTATGTGGTCATGTGTGTTCACTGGGCTGAGCTCCAGCTTTCAGTGGATGGAGCAAATTGACAAATTGACAAGGTGATGGCCTAGAAACAGCTACATGGAAGGAAGGGAATGAGCACCTTTTTTTCCCGGCATGCTATGACATGTACAGTACTCAAAGATGATTTTATTCAGTTTATACAGTATATTTGTGTCATTTGTGTGTATTTGGAAATTGTCTCTTGCAGAAACAGAGATATGTCCCAGTGTAATGTCTCTTCAGTGAAACCTGTTTCCTTCATGTCTGTTCAAAGTCCCGCCCCGATCTTCCTGTCGCCTCCTACTGACACCCCCTCCAGCTCCTCATCAGAGAAAGGGCTGTGGGGATTGTAGCTAACATCAGTGGTGCGCTGCAAGAAGTTTGTTGATCGTGGCTTCCCAACAGGAAAACCATGCTGGCTTTCCTCCTCTTCTTCTTCTTCCTCCTCGTCCTCCTCCTCTTCCTCCTCTTCTACATCCTCCATATCAAGATCCATCCCTCTGTCGTCCTGATCCAAAGCTCGCCTGCTCTCATTTGATTTGTCCGTGACTGTTTTTTTCCCATTGCGTAGTCTCTGTGCGTCGGACGGAGCAGAGGCAGCCTGCTCCTTCGCCTTACGGCTGCGTTTCCACTTCATCCGGCGATTTTGGAACCAGATCTTGACCTGGGGAGGGACAACAGAGTAAAAAAAATGTTTACAACACGGTAATACTTAGGATATTTCATCCAGAGTTTGTCTGAACAGATATCTTATTTGCAGCTCTAGAACAACAATTACTTCTTTTTTTAAAACTGACAGTTTATTTTGATTTGTATAATATCTTCTCTCTGTTTTTGAGTCTTGAGTGGGACCCTTCCGTTTCAAGTTTTGTCCATAGCTGCAAAGAAAAATATATGGAGCATATTTGTACCTTTTATTTTCCCACTGAAACTAAAGAGCAAAGACTAATTCTCTACTGTGGAACTTCCACAATGCATAAGAAACTCCCCTCTGTATCTTTGATCTCCCTTAATTTGTGTCATCCAACAATAAAATAAGTGCTTAAAATATAATATTATTTAAATCTTACATATAAAATGTAGAGGAAACAAAATACCCTAATGTATTTTTTCTGCTCTTTGTGAAGATAAACTCACTTTGGACATCATAAAGTGGAGACATTCAGTCATGCATTCAAAATCCTCCTCTTTTTTAAATCTGTACATACTGTAAGGTGACACTTTTGCAGAATGTCATTTTAACATCTGTCAATTTATCCCTTTTGCTATGATAGAGGTATATTTAATTTGACATTTCACAAATACACTTAACTACAATATACCGATGCCTACACTTCGTGCAATGTTGAATTGCTTGTTATTTGTTTTGAGGGAACTCATGGCTTGTTTTTAAGGTGTCAGTGATGTTGTTTTTCATGATGAAACAAAATGTGCCTGCCCTTAATTATTGAAGTGATTTAAGATCCAGCAATCCTGATAGAGTGTGCTGCTGCTGTCCTGTAGCAGACTGTCTGATGTTCAGTTTAACACGTTCAGTTCGCTCCTCATTTCTGTTTCTTAGGATTGTAAATCACCTTTAAAAATAACCTGGTTTCTGGTGAAGTTTGGTCTGGTGCTTCTTACCTGTGTTTCAGTCAGCATGAGTGAGGTGGCCACTTCAAAGCGTTTGGGCCTGGACAGGTATTTGTTGAGCTTGAACTGGTTCTCCAGCTCCAGCAGCTGCTGACTGGTGAAAGCGGTGCGGGGTCTCCGGCACTTCCCCAGGAGACCTGCCTGAGGGCCGGCTGGAGGAGGAAGAGCAAAGGCATCAGTGTGGGGCATGTGAGTGGGACGGTAACATTTAATAATGATTTCCACTTTTTTTTCTCATTTGACATCACAGATTCCTGGTTATTTCAGTTATATTCAGTTTAACACACAATGTCTAAATATGATTGTTTTGACAAATCAAATCAAACTTATTTTGAAATATCTGCCCTTTATAGAAGCTTCAAGTCTTAAATTAAATATGTTGCAAGCAACTGCTGTCTGTCTTTTTTATAATACCAAGGACATAGGAAGTTCAATATATTTTGTGGGAGGGATCAGCACACATATGCCCGCACTCTCTCGCCATCATTAACTATAATAGCTTTACTCCAGTTTATTGTTGACGGGGGGACACGGCAGAAGCAGGCGCAGAGGCCATAAAAACACAGGCATGCCATTAACTTAATGAAAATTCAATGAAGGCTTTTGGGATTTTATTGATGAACTACAGAACGTTTTAGGTGTTTGTTTATAGTTTCTTCGTCACACAAAGAAAATTTTCATCGAGTTGGCATTTATAGAGAAATAAATGGGCCAAAATGTAGGCCTAAATGTGACAGACAATACAGATAAGCAGTAAACACAGACCAGAGCTATACTGTACGGGACAAGGTTGGGCTGTTATTACCACTAAATATATGAAGATCTCGTTTATTGAGTAAAATAAAAAATAATACAGAGTACGACTAACAAAAATAAAGTATTAGTATACAAGCTAAATTAATTTAGGACAGGAAATTATCAGTTTGAAAAAAGGAAGTCAAACGCTGAAACTGCATGTTTCTGTATGATCTTAGACATTATAATATTTTCTTTATTTAAATCCTTTTGAATCTTAAAGAGAGATCATTTTCGGTAGACTTGATAATAGGCCTACGTGATAATTAAGGTCTACTTAATTGATTAATGTTACAACGAAAACACCATAAACAATAAATAGGCCAGCAAAAAAACAAAGGATTAATAAATCGTTATTAATTAGGCCTTTTATTTTAACTACTACAACAGTTGGGTTACGATAATATCAGGATGAATAATTGAAACGGAACACGAATCAAGCTTAGTCAACAATTTAATCATTTTCATCAGACAGTATTTCTGTTAAATTCGTTTCAGCATCTTGGCAGTTCTTCAGAGGTGAAGCAGTGTAATTAAAAACTGTAAAACCTGATAAGGGAAAGCGGTGCATGATTGATTTGGGTCTGTCTGTGATTTAGAAAATGAAACAATATTTTCACAACAGGACAGTTATTTCTCTCAATTAGCTTATCCCTTGACTTTTTAAGTGTGGATATTTTTGACATTTTAAATTGATTATACTTACTGCTGTAATCTGGCAGCCTTGGCATCATGATCCCGGCGCGGATCCAGTGCTCCAGGGGCAGAGAGCCCGCCATGGCAGCCATCTTCAGGTGGTCCGGGTAGGTCTGTGTGAAACCGGTGTATGCGAACGCGGGGTGATGGCCACCCAATGCGGATAAAGGGTACATGGGGGCAGGATACATGCCGGGGATTGAAGCCAGTCCTGGATGAGGGAGATTAAGGAGACCCGGTTTGTGAAGTAGTCCCTGAAGTTGTGCGGCCCGCGGAGAAGGTGTGTCCGCGCGGCGGCAGGACACCGGGCTGCCTGCCGGGCTGTCGCTGCTCAGACCGGGGGAGAGGTCTCGGCTCACCCGGTGAGTCTCATCAGCGAGCAGGGCGTCAATTCGGAAGTTTTTGGATTTCTCCATCACGACTTCACTTAGGAGGAGAGCAGTCTTTAAAAAATGCCAACTTTGGCGGGTGCCTACCCTAACCGTAACCCTGTGCCGTGCGTCACAAACTCATACGTTCTCTTTATATTCTCAAAAAAAGTTTAGGCAAGTCAAAACAAGTTACAGCCTAATTATCAAAAGTAAGCATTAAAGCATGATCTTATCTTATGACTAAATTACTGACATTTGCGTGTGCATTCCTCCATCTATGACGCTAAATTGCACTTGCACATGTCACTCTGCAACATTGCGTCCGTCCTGGTGTTTAACACTAACTTCAAGAAGAGGCATGCGTCTCCCTGCATGAGCTGTGCCTCCCCCCCCCCCTGCAGGCTGGTGTGCGCTGGGATTGGCTGGAGGCTGGCTGCTGTGACGGGCCTCTAATCAGCTAATTACTCGCTCGTTTCTCCCCCCAGAAAGCATTCAGAGTGAGGTAATGTCCAACCCTTGTCCCGCCTGCAAACACCTTCAACTGCATCAAAGCGTGGAGGTACATTAGAAGATTAGCAGATTGTATTTTCAGTATCTATCTTACTGCCAGATGCTCCTAGCTACCTTGCCATAAACAAAGAATTATAGTTAACTAATTATTAGTGCTGCAAACATCCTCCACACCTTGGCAACACATATTGGCCGTTTTTCAGCATGCTGGATGTTTCTGCTTAACTCTGGTTGTGTGACGTTAAAAAATTCAAGCATTGTGTCCATTCCAGTATTTAAAACATTTATATTAATGGCTTTCTTCATTCTCATACTCAGGCCATACCAATGCCATTAAAGTTTACGATCAGGAATTGCACACAAACCATATAAAAGTGTAATGACTTGGCAGAAAAGGCTATAAGTTAATTGGTCCTCTGCTTAAGGTGAACTAATGCCATTTTAAGACCTGAAAAGGGGAAGTGGAGTCTCACTTGTTCTTTTCAACATGGTTTTATGTCTGTCAGCTGAATGTGGTCTAATTCACTGTTATGTCACTGACAAAATTCAACCATGTCAGAATCAGAATCAGAAACGGGTTTATTGCCAGGTAACACATACGAGGAATTTGACTTGATGTCATGGTGCATACATCAAATATAAAACAAAGAATCTCCATATAAAACAAGAAATCTAATATAAAACTAAAAATCTTTAAGGACACTGTAATAAAATATAGGTAAATAGCAATAACATAAAGCAGTAATTTACATCAAAATTGAATGCAATGAGTTATAGAATATAAAATATGAAATATGAAATAAGAATATGTGCAGTAAGCAGTATTTCAAAATTATGTAAATGTAATAACACATTTTTAAATGGGCTTAATCTGTTGGAAAATTTGAATTTTGATATGCTTCTTAGAGACATTTAATGTAACTGTTTTGTATTCAGAATCTGCATGTTGATGCAAACAGGAACATCATGATGCTCAGAATTATTCAAATTATTGCATTTAAAAGTGCTGGGGCTTCCCCCACCTAATATAGCCTTTAATTGTTAATCATTTAGAGTTAGTACATTTCCTATAATTTCCAAATGTCGTTTTAGAGTCTGAATACTAGATGGCTTATTTAGGCCTTCTCATTATTTACTGAGATTTACCTAAAAGTAATCAAATAGTATAAAAACACTAGCCTACACCATGTGCACCGTTTAGAGCACATGACCTCATTGTCCTGTAGGCCCTGTACATCTTCATTTGCATGACTTCTCCTATACTTGAGTTGGATTAGTCAATGGAGATGAAGCAAGTCATTCAATTTGCAAATTGACATTGCTTGAAGGAAAATTGGCACAAATTCAGCATTTCAATGTAAAAATGTTACATTTGAATTGTGTTTTATTGGATTATTGTTCAGTCAAAACAAAACATTTTAAAGTGACACCTTAGCTCTGAAACCGACGCTGAGCCATGTTTAATATACTGAGATTGTAGAGCCTGAATGATTAATCGATAAAAGAATCATATTAATTAATAGCACAAATGATTGTCAGGTGCAGCACTATTAGGAGAAGGAGTATTCGTTTCTGTTCAAGGAGTTTCATGAGTTTCCAAGTGGCTTCATCGGTGCTGCACCACTTCAAACAGCCTCACTAACAAACAGCAGTGCAGACGTCACAATGTTACAGTCTAATCAAACTGCAGCTCCAGCCTCCACAACAAAACAGCTCTAAATCGTGTGTCTCCGGAAATTGAAATCCAGTCTGAAGATATGAATAAAATACATTGCAGCATATTTATAAGACCTCCACTCACGATATGTAATTGGCTGGTGCACGTGCGTCGTGCACGCGCGTATTTGACCTCCAGGAAATTGGAGCGGTCTCTCTCTCCAGCCCCTTCTTACCCTCTTTGTCTCTCGCCCTTCGTTCTCTCTCTCTCTCTCTCTGAGATTACCGACTGTCTCCCGCGCTGATATAGAGGTAATTTGCTCCTGGGAAATCAGTGCTGCTTTCTGCCTGTTTCTCTCAACCTCTCCCCCTCATGCTCCTTGCTTTTTATGATTTGAAAGTAATTTAAATAGTCAAGCCATGGGTAAATCCGTCACCCGGGCCTGTTGACAGACGTGGACAAATTAAATTGAATGGGTGCCTGAAACTGAGCAGTGTTGTGCACAACGTCGCTCTCCTTGACAAGAGCAAATGGTGCCGTGCCTATACTGTAATTTTAGCCACCATAGGCCCATTATCGCTGTATACCAAAACAGCAAAGAAAACAAACAAAATGTCCCAAGAAGTTTGGTTTACATCATAGTTCCGAATTAATATGTGGGCCCCAGCAGGAATTTTGGTTTAGCATAAAACAAACACAATTAATTATGGTCTTGAGATTTGATTTTAAACAGTGCCCCTCTTCAAGACAGTGCCGAATAACAATGGGCCTAATGCAGAACCTGATTGACCTTCAGTGTTGCAAATCCCTTATTTTCAAATAATCAATCACCTGACATGCAGTTCAACCAGGGGTCATGGGGATCTTAACCTGTACCCAGACTTGCCCTGGAGGAAATTTTGCCAAGAGCCCAAATCAAACATTTCTCTCACCCTTTTGCAAAGTACAATTTGTTTCTAGTTGACTAACTTTGTTTATGAGTGGACAACATTTAAGTTGAGAAGTATAGCAACCCTTCGAAATGTAAACTCATAAATTCAAGTTACCTGTCTCAGGTTTTTAAGCAAATGTATTGTTTTGTCTATCTTTTATGTATCACCTGAAGCTAAATAACAGAGATATTGATGCAATCCTATATTGATACATTTTTGAAAAGCCTTTCAGAGGTCAGGGTCAGCCACAGTGCAGCTGACAGCAACTTCAGAAGTTTGCATGATGCTCACACCTGAGTCAAAGACAACAACATGATGTAGCTCATCTGATGGATTATGTGACTGTCTGAAAGTAACACTGACTCTGATCTGTTTGACTAAAACTCTCACTACTTCCTTTCCCTCCTTTCACAAATTTCTTAACAAACACATACCCTTTTGAACCCTTTGCAGAACTCTCAAAATGAGGCGCACACCCTTCACACCGTGAGAAGACAATGTGTTCAAAGGGACCGCCACCGCCAGCCCTTGACGTTACACTACAAAGCCAGAGCTTATCGACAAGTTATGCGTCAGTAAACTAAGCGGCCAACAGGAGTTTACTGAAACATTAAAGAGCTTATCAGCAATTACAGGCATATTTTTCAATCATTACCACAGCTCTGAGACAGCCTTCTCTGTCCTTAAACTAATCCATGTGCCCTCTGTGTGTCAGCACATTATTGACTCCCAATGGGTCACTGATCCTCCCTGGTTTATTTAACCTAAAGACCCTTCACACAATGGGACTAAAAAACAAGTTCAGGAGCTTCTACAGATTGTCAGTCTGATAACATGAATCATATGAAAACATGTCAACACCATGCACTGGACCATGAAAGCCACATTTACTGTAAAATGTGTTGATTTATCTCGATTCAACTGGCTTCATATGAGCACATTCCTGTGTCTGCTCTTTGTTGTGACATGTGGCGTTCAGGGACACTGTCCATCAGCACTAGTTTTCCCACCAGGGCTGGAGTACAATGCCTGACTTCGGCTGTGATAAATGATTCGGGTGCACAATGGTCTTTCTGTGCAGTGAAAATCATCTCTCTGTACCCCTGGTAATTAGACTAATTCCCACAATGTTGGAGGCAGACGATAAATCTACTCGCTTTCCGCCAGACCTTGAGACTAAAATTAATGTTGTCTCATTAAGCAGATAAAGGTTATTTATTGGAATTTTACTTCTCTTTGCAGCCTCCTTACCCTCTACACATCATTTATTAACCAATATTGAGCTTTGCCATATGACATCCAGCCCACTGGATGTGAATCTCCTTCTGTCTGTCTTTGCTAGTTTGGCCTCTTCCCACTCCTCTTATCAGGTGTTTATCAGCACTTTCTGGAAAGTAAATGAAGTTGTTTGCTGAGCCCCTGATGTTTACAACCAAAGCAACAGTATTCTTCAATTATCGAGCTAGAAAAAACATGTGTGTTTAAGGAAAAATGAGTCAAAGTAGTTGAAAAAGCATGGCCAACAGCAAGCTGGACTACAATCATTACCATTATAACAATCAGACTTAAAGGTGGGGTAGGTAATTTTGGAGAAACCAGCTCGAGTGCGCTAGAATTTGAAAATACACAGCCGTAAAAAATCTGCCACTTCTGGCCCGTCCACACAGCGGCGTGCGTTGAAGCTTCAACGCTTCTGCCCATTCACTTTGAATGGGGTGACGTCACGCTTCGCCGAACTGCATTATGGGGAGCGTAGCTACGCGTTGCTCGCGTTGCTTGCGTTGCTCCGTCAAAAGTTGAGCAATGTTCATATTTTGGCGCCTCGCAGAAGCGTCAGCCAATGAAATCGCGTTTATTCAAATCTGCCAGTACAAGCGCTAGCCAATCAAACCGTGTGTATGCTGGGAGAGACTACGCAGGTCATTTCCTCATATTCCCAAAAATGGAGGGAAAATTCATTATAGCGGTAGTGAATCACCCGGTGCTGTATGATCAGTCTCTGTTCATCTACCGGATACCGTAGCGTCAACGCATGCTGCTGTGTGGACGCTCCGTTCCGAAGCGTCCAC
>NW_011369951.1:15103039-15112593 GCF_000735185.1 Notothenia coriiceps | reverse complement strand
GCTGCGAGTAGTTAATCACCCGGTGCTGTATGATCAGTCTCTGTTCATCTACCGGGATACAAACCGGAGGAGCCAGCAGGCATGGAGGGAGGGGGCAGAGACAGTGGGTGAAACTGGTAGGTTTTCGCCTGTTTGGGGAGTTTATATCCAGTGTACCTCGTTTAAACACTGAAAGGACAGCTAGCAGGCATAGACAGTATATATAGCTAGCATGGAATGTTTTTTGCTTTGTATGTTGGGGGCGGGAGATTCATGTGATTGGTTGTTGGTCGCGTTGCTCGCGTTGCTCGCGTTGACTCCCCAAGCTTCAGACACGCCCTACGCCAAGCGTCAACGCACGCTGCTTTGTGGACGCTCCGTTATAGATAGCTGGGTTACTCTTGGCTATGGCCACCGCCCATGCAGATACTTTTTTCCGATAACAAACTCATAACAAAAGCTATCCTAGTTCTGTCAGAGGAGTAAGTTAAAGGCTGCTGATCAAAAACTAGGGAGCACTGGTGAAGAAACTGACTGCATGTCCCTGAATCACCTGAATACCGGGATGAATGACTGGAATATCAGGAGCTGGAGGCGGTGGCGCAGGAGCTGGAGCCGTCAGAGTGTTGAGCTGGGTGAAAGACTGATCCAAGCGGCCGCTGAGTTGAGTGAAACCGGCAGTAAGGTTGTGGAGGGATTCCATGATTCCTTGCAGAGCTTGTTCGTGCTGCCCCACATGAGCTCCCTGTGTCGAAATAGCATGCTTCAATCTCTCAGTCTCTGCGGGGTCCATGCTTTGGCCGGATAATTCTGTTAAGGCCTATAGAATATTGGACCCCAAAGCAAAAGACTGGAGAGAGATGGTAAAAAAACAAAAAGCTTTATTCAAGCAGAGGAACAGAAAAACGGCAGTGGTAGTGAAGGAGAGGTCGTGGAGAGCTGTTTTTTTCGTCCTGAGTGCGATCTAGGTCAAAACACCTGATGTTGTTGTGTGTGTTGTGGTAGTAAGGGCCGAATAGTTAGTCAAGAGGGTCGACGTGCAGCGGGCTGAGGTTGGGACGTCCACCTAGTTGAAGGACAGGGATTGTCTTCGTCGTTACACTCCGACCCCTTTATGCAGAGACTGGGCCATGGTAGTCGTAGCAAGGGGAGCCCGACGCAAGAAAGGAGACGGAGAAGAGGGACATGTGGTTGTGACGTGGAGGTCAGTGGGTCAGCAGTGTCGATGACTTCAAGCGTCTTGCTGTGTCCGAGTAGCCTTGAGTAGAGACACCCCTGCTCAGACGGATGTCCACCCTCTACCTGGTAGACCACTGGACCACACGCCCTTTTGGTGGACCTCGAGTTCGAGGAGTTCTGTCGCACCCTCTACCAAAACCCTGACAATCTTCTTGCGTCGGTGGTGGGTAGGGGTAGTTGAGACCTACTGAGGGGTTCATTGACGACACCTCAGCAAGGCGAAGGAACGCGTGGTAGTAGCGGGTCCTGAGTTTGCGCTCGTCTTGTAGCCGAGGAGTAGTTTGTTCGTTGTCGGCTCCTTGAAGCGGTAGTGGTAGACCATGCGACGTCGGGTGTCGGTTCCCTATTCCCGTCCGACGGTCGCACAGTAGGCGAGACGTCTCTTCCACTAGGCCGACATTTTTTAGGACGGTAAGGAGTGTGCTGGACGTGCGGAGGTCTTGGGACTCGCCTTCTATCACCCGGCTGAGGGTGGGAGCCTGTGTTTGATAAGTGCGGGAGGGGAGGCGCGAGTAGTCTTGGTCTTGGAGAGAGGTAGGTCCTGGTTTTGGCGAGCGGTGAGTTGTTCCGGGCGGGGGGTGACTGTGAAATGGAGTCGGGTGTTGCGTCTGTAAGGAACGTAATGTATTACCTCTAGTGTCCTACCATTTATTACGTTTACAATATTTATAACAATGACGTGTATACAATATAAGATTATTAAATAACGTAAGATAAAGCTACATTTACTGACGAAATAAAATAACGATTAGAAATGATATAAACATAATTCACAAGAATTATATCAAGCGATAGACACATGAAAAAATTAAAACAAAAATAACACTGAATTGTGGCTGTGGATCAGTTTAAGAGTATGCACACTTGGATGGACCGTTGATTTGACAGACAAAGTCTAAACTAGAAAACAGGACATCACGTTGACCGTAGATGTCACACTTCCGTCCTTTGACTACCAGATTTCAAAACTCGGTTAATTAATAGGATGGTTTGACACCCTATGCCTCCACTCACTTGTTCAAGTAGGTAACCAACCTTGGATGTTACAATTGAATGATTTAGACGTCGGACCGAGGAAGTTAACTGTTACAAGGTATACAGGTGGTAAAACATTAAAGTCACGAATAAAAGTCACTCTGTACAAAGTTTTCATGATAATTTGTAATTTGAATGGAAAAACAAAGATGACAAATAGCATACTACAATGAATTTATTACTTTCGGACATAAGTAATCAACCTGATATTTAAGTGTTTTTTTTTTTTAAATTTTACAAAAGTCTCATTAACAAAGGATGTCTTGTAAAACACTACAGTAAGAATAACTTGGACAACTAACTTTTGACAATCTTTTTTCGAGCATTTTATTGTCATAAGAGCAGGACAGTCTTGAAGTCCAGACACAATAAACATCACAAGACTAGTATGTTTAGATTTATCTTTTTACATTTTGACCTCGACTCCTCCCAAAGAGTAGTCTTGAAATAATCCTAAAATTACATTGTAAAATGCTTGTACCTAACTTTTCTTCCTTCCAAAGGACATTTTTAGAAATCCTGGTAATGGACATATAATTAAACGAAAATCGGGAATAAGTCAATTTTCATAAAAATTGAAATACAATACCAAAAACAACGTCGGACGCGGCCGGTAAGTAAACTGGACAAATTGCCCAAAAACGGGATCTTCATAATCACGACATGAATTTTTTTTTTTTTTATATTTCGATACTGACATTTTTGTCTATTTGACATTTATTGTCAAAGTGGACGACTTAAATTAAGGACAGGGAAATAACTTTCCACAAACTTGGCATATTATCTATTTGACATTTTATGTCACAAGTGACGCTGGAATTCACGCAGTGAAAATAACTTCACACGGACTGGCAATTTAAATCCCTATTTTGACATTTTTATTTAAAGGTGACGACTTGAGATTACATACCGGCATTATTTATTCCCCTCTATGGACATTTTTGTCACAAAGAGACATTTCCTTATTAACATAAATGGCACTTAAATTGCAAAAAAAGGTACTAACATTAATTCCCATAAAGGACATTAAACTGGAATTCAAACCTTAGTGTCGACGGTCTGAAAAATGTCAAAAAAAAAATGTCACACCTAAAACGGGAGACAGGGACTGCAGAGTCACGGTCGGTGNATAACTGGATGGCCTACATGCCTGTCAGCCTTCCATCTGTGCACAAACTTATCTCGTGCCCTCATTGGTCATGTGCGCGTTCGTGTGTGTTCGAGGAGGGGCTCCCCTCCTCGAACACACACGAACGCGCACATGACCAATGAGGGCACGAGATAAGTTTGTGCACAGATGGAAGGCTGACAGGCATGTAGGCCATCCAGTTATTTTAGCCGGGCCGGCTAAAACGATTGGTCGTGCTCTTTACAGTACTACGGCTTCCACAGATGACATTTTTTTATGGATTTTTTGTCAAAGCACTTAAGATATTCATTGCTATCGGGATGTTAAGAGCATTCCATGGAATATAACAAAAAGTGTATCTCGAGCCGGTTTCTCAAACTTACCTACCCCACCTTTAATTAAGGGAAGCCAAAAGATGTTATGCTGAATTAGAAACCTTAGAGTTTCTGTCCGTTACTCCAATATGTTGAAAAGAACCCTGAGCTTATTTTAAAAGAAGCTGCTGTTTCTTTGAGTCTAGTTTTACATATGAATGAATCACAACACACAGCAAAAGTAGATTATAGGATATTTCAAAAGCTATAGCAGCAGGCGTAACCTTCTTGAAAAAAGCATGAAGTAACACAGAAATGAAGGATTTCATGCTCTTCCTGTTCTTGCTACATTGTGTTATTGCAGCATAATAACAGGGTTGTGATGTACAAGAAAGGCCTATGCTGGTCTAAAGCTGGCTTGCTGAGACTGTCCGACTCCTCACTATAATCACTTGTTTCAGTGTGTGAACAAAGCAAATCAATTATGACTTCCTGCTGCGAGAGGCGTCAGATCAGAAAAGGCTTCTAGGAGGTTGTTTTAAAAGGTCAGTTTAAAGATCAGTATTCAAAAATGTGTCAAAGTCTTCACTCCCTAAACATTAGATAGATATGGCCCAGAGGATTGTTAAGTGAAACAACATCAATCTGTGAATCCCATATTCCAACACTGCTCAAGTAGTAACTGTACTAATGTTAAGAAGAGGATTTCAGTTAGTTGTTTGAAACATAATGTATCACTTTTCATGACAATATAAGACAAGACAATCAGTACAGTTAATTTGAAAAACAGCCTGTTAACTTTCATAGATGTATGTTTAAATCTAAGATGAAAGTGTATAACATAAAACTCCTCATATAAGAATGATATGTCCACAAGAAGATTCAAATACACAACAGCAAACAAATAAATACATTATTATATGTTCCAGATATCTAAATAAATGCATCCGAATGAAAGGTATCTCTTCGGCCCGTTAATGTAATTGCAGTTGATCTGATCTCAATAGCTCCCTGCATTCTTCGTATAAGAAGAGGATAAAAAGCAGCTTAATAAAGTGGAAACGTTTGATAAACCACGAACAAATAAAACCGCAAAGGGTTCAGAGTCTGCTTCACATCTAAATTGGGGAATTCCAACCTTGCGACTCTCCAATCTCTTTCCCAGCTCTCCTGTTTATTTTTTCCACACTGGAAACAAAAGCTTCCTTTCAACAGAATCCAGTCCAGTGTCAGCTTTATGACCATTTAATGGGTCCTTCCATCTAACAGCACTGTGTTTTACTATCACCCATACAAGGGCCCTATTGTGCATAGACATGGGAGATAAGAGATAAATACACCTTATCAGCCACAACAAGACATCATTACTTTCACCCTGCTATCTCACTGTTCCTCTCCACCATGCATTATCTGGCCACTTATGAGGATATTCAGAGCCATCAAGTGCTTTGAAGATCTTCGTGCGTTGACTGTTTGCTCTCTCTTTTCCCGCTTTCTGCAGAACTCAATTCCAACTGTACAGTGTGTTAAAAAACACGTCTTTCAGTCCACTGTTAGCCATATTTTGATGTCTGAAATGACATTTAACACTGAATTTAATTGGTACTTTGGGGATGAGGTTTAATGCTCATGATAGCATGTCTTTAGCCATGCTTTCCGCTGTGAGGAAATCACCCAAAGCCATTAGGACTCTGGTAATGTCTTGTTATGGCTCAATTTACCCATTAACACTAACCAAAGGTTACTGAGGGGATACTGCATTTACTTAGCTTACAACATTCTCTGCATTATTTAGCTTATTGTATTTATTCATTCAAGTATATAGTTTACTTCGTCTGCATTACTTGTACATTGGTCTTGCAACATTAGCTTCACTATTTTATTCTGTTTCATTTTCATTTGTTCAACATGTGTCTTATTGTTTTATGTCCTATGTTGCATTGTTGGAGGAGCTCGAGACTTAGGTTTTTCATTGTCCTAACTACACTGTAGCTACTGTTTTTTAAAAGGGTTTAATAAAGTTATACTTTGTATGATGACAATAAAGATATATTGTATTCATGTGACATTAAAGCCTTTGAATCTTTAAATCTTGAGGGGGAAAAGAATACCCAGGTTGTGAAAAGCGAGAGCATTGAATGGGCAGCTTAGAAACATCTAAATGGTTTAACAGTTCTACCACTTTCATTACATTTATAAACAGAATACCAAGTTGTATGTCGGTCCACAAAGTGTTTTGACATATAATCAACTGAATAACATTTCTGCTTTAAAGATTCCAGGCATGTTATAGCGGAAAAACTGTCGGGATAGCACTCAGGTATATAATCGAACACTTTTGTCCAGAATACAATACTTAGCATATAGGTCTTCACTTTAAATACTCCAAACTACTTATGTTATCTTTACATCCCGATGTATTGATGCATAATTTAACTGGTTCTTAGGATTTGATACTCTAAAAACAGTTATTTCTTATTCTCTCAAAACAGAATCTCTGTTTCACCTTCATGCACACAGAGCAGCAGAAATCTACAGAGAAAAAACAGACAGCTGCAGATTGTGAGTACAGGTTGGACCAGAGGATCTGAATCTAGATGTTTAGTTTGAAACATGTTGATTAAACAGATTTGAAGAGTTTAAAAGCTTTTCTGTTACTTTAAGGAATTGTTATGCAGATTAGAAAAAAAAATCAATTACACATCAGACTTATCTTAAGCACTTAGCAAATGTATCTATATGTGGTAATGCTGGTAGTGCCACCTCCCATCAGGTCATTTCAGCTGGGACGCAGTCAATATTCAAACATTTAAATGAATTGACCAGTTGTTGGAGTTTGTCAATAGTCTAATGGAGCGCTGCTAAAATCTGTCAATCTAGGACACTGTGGCAGAGGTAAATCACATCATTGTGGTGTATTTTAATGGCTCTCAATTGATCAAAATGTCATCATAGGTGTGACAGAGTGCGGTTCAGCAACAGAGCTCTGATGAAGTGACAGAACACTCAAAATATCCTCACAGTACCAATGGACAGATCTCTGTTCATTTAGCTTCAATTTAGCACACTTTACAGATTAAAAGTTAAGAAATAAATTAGATCTGCATGAATTACACTTAGCCTTTTGACATTCAATAACTTTCTAGTGAGTCTCCAGCCATGCAAGAAACAGTTCTGTAGCTTATTCTATGGATTATCCTTGATTCACAGTACAGCTAAATATATAGTACCATAGACTTTAGGGAACGATGGAAGTTTAAATACAATCGGCTCTGACTCATTCCCTTGTTTTCTTCACTCCTTCTTCATTATATTTGTTCTGTTTATGGCTACAGGGGTAGAGAGGTCAGGGAACTCATCCCTCTCTGTCAGTGTGCTAATTGGTTTGAATAAGCTGCCCCTCCTCCTGATAAACTAAATGTGTTCAATCTTTAAGGTAGCCTAAATCATTTTTAGTGAGCCTGTCACAAATAACTACGGATTCTCCATCTAGTTTTGATTAAAAATGTGCTTAGCAGTCAACCTGTCCATTTTTGTGTCTAATATACATAATTTTGTACATAGAAAAAAAAGGGTTTTGGGTCTATGGTTGTACTTCAAACCCCATTATAATAATTAAACATAAACACATTAGGTTAATTTGACCCATCTTATGTAAACATGATAATTATTTTCCAGTTCCCCCACTAGACTGGGACATTTTGAACTCCCTCTTAGTTGGCACCCAACATAATGTAATGTAATTGCTACTCCTAGTATAGTAATACATACTACTGCAGATCATATCAGTTGAAATTGTCTACAGAGCAGCAGACCAAACAATTCTGAACAAATTATTTCATCTTAAGGGTCAAATATTTTCTTATTAGGCTATCTTAAGATGCCCCCTTTAACTCTCTAAATGATTTGGATTACTGTTGTGTGAACAATAAATTACACAAACAAGTCAATGGGATGATTGTCTAAAAAGTGTGAACCGTTTTTTCCATATTTAAAAGATTCCCACCATACACCCACTCTATGATTACCGGCCTTTCCACTATAACATATTTATAGTATGGCATCTAAAGCAACATAAATCTAAATCTGCACACCTTTTATTTGGCTCTGAATGCTTTCATTTTTTACATGAGGACTTTGTTTGTATTCTGGACGTAATGTTTTATTAACATTTATTTTAAAAGGTTGAATAAAGAAACTGTAATTATTTTCCAATTTTCACTATGCACAACTAGTCATACAGAGACAACTTTAAAGCTGTCATAAGAAAGTCTCTTACTTTCAGGCCCTCAAGAGAGAAGAATAAGCCTCAAGAAATAGATCTAAAATGTTTTACTATTGTTATTTACAGGCTCCTATTCCCTGATAAGTTATGGATATTTCTTTACCCCATAAAAGCCTAAGTTTAATTTTTATACTCATTTTATGATTAGAGCAAACTAGTCTTTAATATAAGGTTGGTCTATTTTTTCTTAGTTTGTCTTTTGGTGTTTTAAAGCACTTGGCAGTAAAGTAAAGTAAAGCCCTTGAGTTGACTTCAGTGTCCACGTGTACTAAAAGTATTCCGGGCCAAAATGTCCTACAATTGCCATATTTACATAGCTAAATCTCATGTTTATTGACATATGGTTTTGTTCAAATATCCTTACAAGATTAGTACTGTTTGTGATATTCTGTTTGCTCTTGGTGCACTGTGGTGTTGAATTCCAGGAAACGTTGCAGATGTGCCAAGCTGGGACGGCTCAGAGCGCGCTAACTGAGGAATTAGCACTTCCATAATTGGCCGTTCTGTCAGATGCTCTGACAGGCCGGGATGATGGAGCGGACGCTAAGTGATTTGTCTCCTGCCCTGTCTCACACTGTGCCTGACACAGAACTTCAGTTACATATTAAAACATCTTAACTGTATTTCCCTTGAACCAGGAATATAATCCCAGCAAAAGAATACAGCTATAACTACCAGGGTAACTAGACAGAGTGGTGTCCTGTTGTGTTGGGGAACGAGAAGCAAATGAAGAACATGTTAAAGGAAACAGTGGACACAAGCATTCATACAGAGACAGCACACTCTGTTAGTCCATTTAGTTGAATTCAAACCATGATGAAGACACCCCTCTAGAGGGCATCAAACAATGTATTCTACACTAATGAAGAGGATTAAAAAGCTCCTTAACACAAGCTAAAATGCAGCTCACCTTGCTGCAGTGAAGCAGAGTAATACACCCGGGTGTTTCAGTCAGTTGGTTTCAATATACCGTGACAACACCACTGGGTGTGTTGAGAGGTGAAACAGAGCACACTTTTGACCACACCTAAGTGAGTTATTTTTATTTTCATTTGAACTTTTCATCTAGAGAAGGAAGTGGAACATTGTGTGGCACTTCATCTTTTGGTTGAACTAAATATTTGAGAGTAGCAGTGTTAAATTGGCTTTAATTCATCATCTTATATAATGAAGTAATGTGTGAGTGAAGCTCAGGGTCAACAGGGTCAACTACCTTGTAGTATGATAGATGCTCAGTGTTTCGCTGATAGATGTCTGAAAGGAAAATGTCACCAAAGGTTGGCCTGAGTTTCTGTTAGGTGAGTTTGTATTTTGGGGATTATTGCCTCTTAGAAATCCCAGATTTGTAGGTTTGTTTTTGTATAGTGAATGCTGGGATTTCTGATTAAGATACAGTAGTAGAACCCTAAGTATAACAAATAGTTCACCTTTATTCTCCCTGCACCATTACAAATATTTCACAATGGAGGCATCCACTAATGTTTTAAAAACTCACCGAATGTGCCTTTAATGTCCTTCACTGTCCTTCTGTTTCGTACACGGGCCCCCCGCTCTCCTGTCCTGTCCCCCCCCC
>NW_011369951.1:15101906-15103031 GCF_000735185.1 Notothenia coriiceps | reverse complement strand
CCCCCCCTCGAGGCTGTGCACTTGCCCTGACAATGCAGCATTATGGAAATAAATTGTTCCATTAGGTGCATTGTGTTCTGTCATCAGGCCAACACACTGGGTTATTAATGGACACAGGCTTCGCTTTGATTAAGACTGAAGATTTATGAAAAGTACGCACTGAAGGAGTACCAAACAACATTTCCTTGCTGAGGAGTGTAACACGTCGCAGGAAGTCTGCTTATGAGAGGGACCATTGGAAGGTTATCTATCCATAGTTTGATAGATACAGGACAATTTCTTCTTTTAGATTCGCTGTTATTTACAGTGGCAAAAACTGCCAGAAAACACTCTTTAAAATGTGAAATACCTTTAGAAGTATTCAAGAATTCATGAATGTTACTTATATTTAATTATCTTTGTCTCTTTCACATCACTGTGTCCTGAGTTAATATAGATCAACATTTAGAAGGCTTAAAAGTCTACAGCATTACTAATGGCTCTCTCAGGTTGTATGTAATGCACAGCTGTGTTTTGAGTTTAATGCCAGTGACAGCATGCTAACATACTCACGATGACAATGCCTTGCGATGATGTTAAGCAGGTGTAATGCTTTTCATTTTCAACACCATATTTACTTTGTTAGTATTTCTAGATGTGCTAATTGGCATTGAAATCAAAGCACAGCTGCAGGTGTAAAACGTCATATGTTTTGCAGGTATTTGGTACATTTTATGTCAATCTAATCAATTCTTGTTGAGATATTTCAACATTGGTCCTGCACGTATAAAAGTATACCGCTTTTGCTGTTGCTTTGATTGGTCAGACGCTTCTGACTAATCAAACATCTAACAAGCGAACGTTTATCTTAAAAATAAGACGTAGGCAATATAACTTAATGTTATTGTTAGTGTCTGAATGGAGCATATCAGAGCATTTAGCTAAGCTTGTGCCATTTCTGTATCTGCATCTTCACATATTTTGTGAGTATCAAACAGGCCTTAGTCATTCCCTCCCCACAGCACAGGTGTGTATGTGTGTGTGTGTGTGTGTGTGTGTGTGTGTGTGTGTGTGTGTGTGTGTGTGTGTGTGTGTGTGTGTGTGTGTGTGGTGTGTGTAGTGTGTGTAGTGTAGTAGTGTAGTAGT
>NW_011369951.1:15077739-15101868 GCF_000735185.1 Notothenia coriiceps | reverse complement strand
CACACACACACACACACACACACACACACACACACACACACACACACACACACACACACACACACACACACACACACACACACACACACACACCACTACTACTATAGTTAGTAGTACGTTACTAACTTACTTATTATAGTAGTAGTACGTACTTAACGTTAACGTTAACGTTACGTTACGTTACCTACCTACCTACCTACCTACGTACGTACGTAGTAGTGTGTGTGTGTGTGTGTGTGTGTGTGTGTGTGTGTGTGTGTGTGTGTGTGTGTGTGTGTGTGTGTGTGTGTGTGTGTGTGTGTGTGTGTGTGTGTGTGTGTGTGTGTGTGTGTGTGTGTGTGTGTGTGTACAAGTGTGAGTGATCCCATTTATCAGGCCAGTTAACCCCTGGCAGCAACTAGTAATACGGAGCAGGAGAACAGAGGGGGATGCAGGCACTCGCTCTAATTAAATCCCCCCTCCACCTTCCCACCCACACCTACACAGACCGCCTCCCCTCCTCCGGCAGGAGAGACTTTGACCTTCCAACCCAGCATCCCCCTTTGCCGCCTGCATCTCCCACCTCAGCACTGCTAACCGAAACGAGACACATGGAAACTGTTTTCTGTCTTTACAACTTGAACCCTTCTGTAGTGCGTTTTCAGGTTAGCGCAAAAAAATAGTATTTAATGTTTGGTTGGTTACAAAAAAACAAGCTAAATGACAAACCTGGTAGGTATAGTCAACAAACAAATGGGTGACGTCATGGTGACTACGGTCACTTCTTATACAGTAATTTTAATGTGTGTATGTTAAGATTAAATTATTCATAAATAAATAAAAAATATGAGCATAATTCATAGAGTACAGCGGTGTGACAGTGTGTCCGTTCTTTTTTTCTTTACAAACTGTGGCAATAAGGCAGTAAACAGTATGTATCCATTTAAAAAAAAAAAGGAACATTGTGTTTTATACACTTTCCACAATGATAAATTCAAGTTTTTTGCTGTTATTACGTTATTTGCTTTCCCAGGGTTGTTGAGTTAATCGACATATGATGATGATGGTTTTCCCCTTGCCTTCACTGAGCTGTTTACTTTTTCTAATCCAGCCTGTTTTCAGTGCGAGAGGCATATGATGTTAGTGCTGACTGAAAATAAATGTGTCCTTCCTTCACTTGTAAAGTAATGTCAGTGAATAAAGTAGCATTAATGTGAATACGTGTTTGCACTGGTGTGAAGGCTCACAGCTGGCTTTTGTTGGGCATGCTGGGTTCAAAAGCGGGTTAAGAGCAGGGTAATCTGTCCAGCTGACAGCATCAAAGCGGCTGGCATCATTAATACCGGCCGGCTGAGGCGTAGTCCCAGTGGCTCCATGCACTGTTTGTGAAGGTTACACATCAACATGCATGCCTGTAGAGACAGGCACCTGTATTTGTGTGCTGGCACACTTAAATACAAATTAGAAAAAGAAAGTTCAACTTTTGTGTTATTAATGCTTTTGCTTTTCTGGTCCTGTTTTAAATTTGGTAATGTTTAAATTGCAGCTATCAAAGTTTATTGCTGTAAAAATGTTTAACAATGTCACAGAACAGTGATAAATGTCAAATTACATTTTTTCTGTCACTCAGAGGCCATCATAAAATAGCAGATGATTAGTTTGTTTATTACTAGCCCATTTTTAAGGTTCTAGTATCTTACATGATCTATTTGCAAGGACAATCTCTGTGGAGGAACTCAGTCTAATTACATTAGATGTTACGGTATAAATGTCTGCTCAGGACTTAAATTGCATTACACTCTTATAAATACAAAACCTCAAAAGCTTAAATGTAATGCAGAAATATTTAGCCTTGTTTCAAACTAACTAAGTGTTTTTCCTCAATACATTTACTACATACCGTAGCTTACCCTGATGATTAAATGTTAATGCAATATAAATCATTTCTGCCTGTTTCAGGTTAAATATGTAATGGCAATAACATTTTCTAGTGAATGGAATTAAGGAGATGTCTCACAGTTTGACAAAAAAAAACTGACTATTAAAATTAAGAATATTTACAACGTATAGATCCTTGTTATTTATTATACATTCTTAAACTGAATTTGAGATGTATTAGAGTATTTCATAATGACTACTCCATAATGACTATTATATCTATGTGTTTCCTTTTACACTGAGTTGTTGGTGTTGTTGTTGTTTGTATTTTAATAACGTAAATTAGACAAGCTGATAGATAGTGTTGAAAAAAGGGAAATAATAAATTTACTCATTGTTATACTTGATAATATGATAATAATCTACAGTGAAATGCATCCATAATAATATGCGTTGCACACATTGCTTTCTCTCAGCTCGTAATATCACACTCTATTAGCTGTTGACTGTGCAGAAGGCCAACAGCAGGTATATTGTTTGATCCCTATCAGCTAATGATAATACAGCAGCAGGTAGAGTGGCAGAGGGAGTGGTGCTCACCACTATGTGTAATAGCAAAATAACAAACTGAGACTGTTTTGGTCGACATCAAGTCATTCAGGCCCAGTTATTGTTGCACCCAACGTCTCCCTCTTGCTTTCCAATTAACAAACAACACAGGTACGTCAGGATCGGGCTCTGGGGTTTGTTAAAACATTATGGGAAATGTGAGAAACAAAGAACCATTTTGGTAGCAAACATGGAAAAATAAAACAACATAAATTAACAAATTAAGTGAATCTACGTGACGTAGAAGTGCAGGAGAAGAAAGTTATTTTTATGTTTTGTTGTCTAAGAAAAAGACAAAACTAAAAATGAATCTGGAAGGTTTGTAGTCAATCCCATCCTGCAGTTTTGTATACGTTTTTGATTAAAAAAAAGCTAGCACACAAATTAAATTTAGATCTGTTGGACGTTCAGGATGTACAACAATCAGAAGTGTTCCTTCTAACAGCTAACATGGATTGCTGTATTTCTATTGTATTTGCAAATCAAAGGAGGTAGCAGAGAGTGTGTCTGCATGCATGCATACATATAGAGGGTCACGTCAACATCTCATTTATGTAATGGCTCCACATTTATCGCACCCTGACATGACTGACAGGTGGAAATGACATCACTAACATTTAAATTGTTGTCCTTCTCTCTACAGAGTAATACATCCTAAGAGATGCATATTCCACCAACAAGTTATTTCTACACTCATCTACACCATCTTTATTCCACCTTTCTCAAACACTCACACACACGCTTTAATCCCCCTCTCGCTTTTTGTGTTTCATTTTATTGTCACCACAACCTCACAGTGTCAATGAACTATCCAATTGGCATAATTGAGCCGGGTCAGATGATAAAGAGACCTATAACAATCAATGCAGGTGAAATAAAAAACAGCTCTCAGTTATTACTTTTGTCCTTCGTCAATCAATGCTCCTCCCCTGCACTCATCAGCCTAACAGACCGGGACGGCTGCGTTTATTTGGGGGGAAATGGTTTGACATCTCTGAAGGAAGAATAAAGAGGCATGAGGAGGTGAAGGCAGGAGAAGAAGAGGAGGAGGAGGAGGAGGAGGAGGAGGAGGAGGGAGGAGGCTCGGCAGGATCAGAGCTGAGATAGATGAGATGTGACAGGCTGCCACTCTCCTCATCAGCATGACACAGCTGTCACAGCCCTATTTCAGGAAAATTAAAGGGCCTTACGGTAAACTGGCCTGCCTAGAGGGAGGGGCTGGAGGAGTGTGTGTGTGTGTGTGTGTGTGTGTGTGTGTGTGTGTGTGTGTGTGTGTGTGTGTGTGTGTGTGTGTGTGTGTGTGTGTGTGAGAGAGTGAGGGAGAAAATGAAAAAGCTTGTAGTATGCAGATGGTCTTTCTGCTTCTCTCCTCCCCCAATCTGTTCCCCCCCATCAAGCACCATCCTCTCCTTTTGACATGGTAATGGCTCCAAATTGATGAAGACACTTCACTCATTCAGTGACAACTCTACTGGCAAGCGACATAAACACTTCTTCTACGCCTCCTCATCCATCACTCTGGAAGCCCCTCCCCTCTGCCAGCTGGGCATGGGCTGGGCGGGAAGTTGTTTAATCAGCTAATTTCCTCTTCTTTCGCCACTGTTAGTTAATGACCGTACCACCTCTGGATTATCTTGTCATCCCATCCTCTTCATCAGCGCTGATGAACTGCTCATCAAACTATTAGCCTCCTCTTGGCCCTTGACACGCTTCACAAGGGTTATATGTCTGTAATTAAATCCAATTTGCCGGGTCATATTTCTCTCTTTAATTGACAGAATGGAAGCCGTTTATACAGTGACCAAGAGACCTCAACCTTCACCGCACAGCAAATTAAGAAATTACAATCAAATGAAGAAAGCATCACAACTATGTGGAAAAAAAATCCTTTGATGATAAACAAGGAAAATAAGCTGCGAATAAATAAGTATTTTTCGATGGCCTCTTCATCCACATATCACCGTGTTTTTCCCTGTACAGTGTTTTTGGGCCTGTGTGTACACTGAGTGCTATTATTTAAAAAATACTTCATATACTAGAAACTGGAGTCAACTTCTTCTATTCATGAATATACTTGGCAAATAAATCTGATCTTGACTTATTTGATTGTGTTTCGCTGAATTGCGGTGTTTTGAACTCTGTCAGCCTGAATATATTTTTGAAGAAATTAAAACAAATCTGGTATGTATGTGAATAATACAAAATGTGCTTATCATATTTATAGGCTTAGCTTCCTGATGAAACTCGCATATATATATATATATGTAATGTAATGTAATATATACGTGTCGTCGTGTATATACATTTTAACAATCCACTGTAAAAAAGCCTATTTTCATATTAACATAGAAGAGATATTGGGATGGTCCTCTTGGCTGTTTTCAGAAGGTTATATTGCAGATTTTGATTAAATAGCTACTAGCATTGCTTCTAATTAACAGGTGTATTTCACATTACGTTTTTCATCTTCAGAGGCTTTTTATGGCATTTTATCAATCAGACTGTTTAGAGCACAGTCAATTGGATGATAGCAAAGGTTGCTAATCATCACTGATCAATATTGGTTACAATACTATCATTATGATTCTTATTAGTTATCTGCTGAGACAATAGCGATCATTATCAGACACAGTTTTTGTCAACTGTGTTTCCACTATGAGTTACTTACATTCATGGCAGGCTGTTAGCTTGATTGTTAGCAATTCTAACGCCTCATGTTACCTGGCAGAAAAAATGATCCCAAAGTGAGTTCCACAGATTTCAAACCAAAATATTTATACAAACTCAATCAGAAAATAACTGGTATCCAAGAGAGAAAGTTGTACTGATGCTAAACAAACACACATTCAGCGTACCAAGCCTGATGGCCACATGGTATTGCTAAATTGCCAATTATACTGATGAAGTTCTTTTGTAATATTTGTGAAATTTCAAGCCCTTAACAATCCTTTAACAACTTTCCTGCTACCCCTACAATGTAACACCCTGTTGCTATCTTGTAAAAACTATTGTAAACTGGGCATTCAGGTAACAATAGATACAAGTGCTGTTATGGTAACATAACAGCATGTAGTAAGGATCAATAATGGAATATCTCTATAAGCTAGTTTTTGTAATAAACTAGAACCCACCAAGTCTGCCTGAGTTTTCAGCTGAAGATCCTAGCTGCCTGTTTAAGCCACTGTTTGCTGCCTCAGCACAACCATGATGCCCTTTTACTCTAGGTGAAAGAGTTGCAATGTCTAAAATAATTCAAAACATCAAGCTGACCCTATACAGCAAATAAAAACTATCGATCCGCCCTCCCCAACTCCCACTTTAAAAGACTTATTGTGGAGTTCCATTTTGTCTAACCACTTGGCAAAAGAGTCCGGGGTCTAAATAAAGAAAGAATAAATAAAAAAAGACCCCGAGCCAACGTGTTGTTCTCACCTTTGCAGATGAAATTACCCGAAAAGCTGTTACAAATCAATATAATCAATGCAATCAGCTAACTGGCACAGGCAATCTCCTGCCAGTAAGCAAAATACCCCCGGTGGAGATCTTTCAATCTCTAGTGCCATAATTGCCCCCAAGGGCGACGTTAGGGTGTAGCATTTTGTACACTTAATTAAATTAGTGAGCTCTGTGGACAGGGTGGGATGCCGATCTCCCAGAGAACGAATAGATCTGGCCCTGAGCCAGTAATTAAAGCAATACCTTTCCTGATTACGCCAATCCCCCTTAATGAACTCATTATGCATTTTAACCCAAACACTCCCATGAATTAATGAGCACAAAGAAAGCCCCTGCACGGAGAGAACGCTTCGATCACGAACACAAGTCATAACTCATCCACTCAACAGGGCAGACGTAATGTCCATATTTCTCCCTCTTTCAACAGCAGCCAAGGCTAATTTTGACTTGAGTGATGGCAAAAGTTCTAGGTCTGCACACATAAGTCTTTAGAGAAATAGGATCCCTTGTCTGGGGAAGTAACAACAGAAACTTTATAGGCTGACTTTACAAGGTCTCACAGAAATCATGGCTGAATTCACTGCATTCAGAAAACTTTGGTAATGTCTTTGGGCACAGATAGGACTACACATTAACACCCACACAGGTTTCAAAACATATGTGTAAGATGATTTAAAGAGACCTAGGAACAGTGCAGGGTGGGAGCAGCTCTGCGCTGACCCATAATGCTTTGCTAATTAAATAATTCACTAATTGATTCATTGCCAAATCAATAAAGCCCGCAGATGGTTTATGGTGTGAGAGCTAAAGTGTGTTTGTGTTTGAGGACTGCAGAGGGTTACAAATGAAACACACAAATACACCACCGCGTGCACACACACACACACACACACACACACACACACACACACACACACACAAGATCAAACCTGCTGGTGCATCCACCTGGCTGAACGATAAGCAAAAGCACATGAAATTGGTGCTAAAATGTAGGTGAATATTGAGTTGACCTTGTGCTTGTGTTGTATGACATCATTTCAGACCCTTACAGGCAGATGATAGTGAATGTAAAAGGCATGGGACACTGTGTGTGTGTGTGTGTGTGTGTGTGTGTGTGTGTGTGTGTGTGTGTGTGTGTGTGTGTGTGTGTGTGTGTGTGTGTGTGTGTGTGTTCCATAAACACAGCTCTGTCCTAGACCCAGTCTCAGGGGAGTCTGGGCTTTGTAGGTGGGCCTGAGCAAGAAATCAGCTGGGATATCATTAATTCAAGTGTAATGAATCCTTAGGTTATTTGTGTATAAAAGGGCATATGCACTGTAAATATGTTGTATGTTATGTATACTTTATGACAGGTCATTTGTGTGAGTGTGTGTGTTTGTGTAGGCCTGCATGGTAAGATTGGAATTACCTTTGAAAGTAATTGGGACAGCAGTGAAGTGTGACATCTTACTGATCTGAGTGGACGCAGGGGCTGTAAATCCAGCTAGATGAGCAGTTTGATATTTGTTTCCAAGGATGTGTGCACAAACACACACACACGCACACACACACACACACACACACACACACACACACACACACACACACACACACACACACACACACACACACACACACACACACACGCAGCAAATCACCATAGTGCTCGAAATACTGTCGGATAAAGGTTATGCTCGTCTTTTGTGAGAGATGATTCTTTCTCAGTTGGATTAAAAAAAGGAAAGCATTTCATTTTTTTTCATTTTATGTGAAACTGCATAACAACAAAGAAAACATTATTAATGTTATTTAAAAGCTCTATAATACCATTCTCAATAACACTCAATAATTTACTTTTTTCAAATGTGTTTTCAAGGAATATATGTCAGCTTTATTATTTATTCTACTTTATGAAGACAAAGATTAATGGACAGCCATTGATTTTACAAAATTAATTATTTGAATGACCTTTGATGAACGTTGGAATTACATTTGTCACAGTGATCTACTAGCCACTTGTGTATTTTTAAACCATTTCTGTACCTTGTTCACACTTGATATTCTGATTTAAAAATGTCTCCACTCTTCTGGACCCGACTAAAGATTTTGGAACTTGGCTGCAAATGAGCTCCCAGTAAAGCATTAGTTAGGTTTGGCACAGATGTCTTGTTACAATTGACTTTTAATTTCACCCCTAAAGGTGAAGTTCAAGCCAGGACTCAGAGCAGGACCGTAAAGTTATTCAACACAAAACTGTAACATAAGTTCCTTATGAACATGAGTGAAAGACATTTTCATATCAAAGCAGTAAAGGGTAATTCCCAAAATGTTCCCTCAAAGCAGAAAGCACAGCATTTTCTTAAATACTGTATAATTATTATTTACTTAATGGTAACATTTAAGTGAGTGAATATTGAAGTACACACCTCACTCGGCAGTCCTATTCTGTGAGCTTCGCTGGCTGATCTCTTCCCGGCAGACCGGGGCAAATCTAGAAGGCAGTGGTAGAATTTAACAAAGTACATTTACATTTACTCCAGTACTGGCCCGACATACACATGTTTGTTATTTATAATTCAGCTCCAAATGCAGAAGTATGAAATAGAGCTTTAGTTTACAGTTACATATTCATTATCTCAATGCCAGACATATGATCAGATTATAAAAATATGATGCTCTGTTATTGATTAAATCAGTTCACATGACCTCGATCCAAAATAAAATACTACTAGCTCATTAATGCATCATTAATGGCACAGTTAATGACACTTTACAGTTTTCTAAATAAAAAATACTTCATGCTTTCACTTGAGAAACGTTATCAATGCTGGACTTTATTTTGCACATAATATACAAAGGATATATTACAATATTACTATATTTCCAAGGGAAATGAGCTCTTCCTTCATAGCAATGAAGAAAATGTATGAAATGACCCTTTTGAAAGCATCCTGTGACGCTGCCACGTTACCGAGGCAGCAGCTGAACAAACTCATTCAAATGCTATCTGAATACATATTGTGTTTATCATGACTAATTATTTTTTTATCTAAATACTGGTACTTTTCTTGGACTGCTTGAAGAATACCGTTTGATGTCAAAATTAAATGTAAAACAAGTGCTACATATTTATTCTTTATTTATTCTTTGCAATTCATGATAAAACTGAATTTTTCATAAATAAAAACACATTCTTTCCTTCGAATATCTGTGAACTCCATCCGTACACTTAGAAAATATAATTAGTTTACTAGCTCCATGGTATTAACAAAACAGACATTTTCAAAACGTATTATTACAAATATTATATATTTAAACCTTATGCCAATTTCAACTTCAATTATTTAATTTAAAGGTTAACCATTAAGGATTCTAATGTGGTCCAATATCACCACATACAGGGTCACGAAAGCACCCATCTCAACTTAAATGCCCAAAGTATTATTTCATTAAACGATGGTTTTAAAAAAGGTCAAGTGTGTAGAATTTAGAGGCATATGGGGTTGAGGTTGAAGCAGATTGCTACTGAACAGATCTCCAATCTCAAGCATGTCAGAGAAGTACGGTGGCCTTAAGGGAAAATCAAATCATGAAAGACCCTCTCTAGAGGCAGAGTGTGGTTTTCGGTTCAGGCCTAAAATATGGCAGTCAAACATTGCTTACCCTGTGGAAGAGGATCTCTTACTACGAAGGGGTCATTCAAAATGTCCCAATCATTAAACAATTCCTTGTTTCAGATGATATTACTGAAATGAAAACATACTGTAATTTGTATTAATATTTTACATTTTCTGCCAATAAATCCCCCACACTTGTCCTTGAAAAGAAAGGTACCATTGAGGTTGACTACTTCAGACCTTTAATAATATGGGTAAACCCTGAGAGAACAAAATAGTGAGACCTCATTCACACATGACAGGAAAATCAGAATTCACCACAAGTAGAGCAGAAATGAAAACACTTCTTTTTTTTTTAAAACAATACAGTGAAAAGTGAAGGTTAAACTGCAATGGTGGATATGACCAATACAAAAAAAAATGAAATTCCTTAAAGTGATTAAAAGTTCATTCTCTATCGTGAAAGTACAGTCACAGTAACACCTGACCCGTACGCAGACACTCTTTGTTGAGTTTTACAAAAGAGCCTCTTCACACATCATCAGCTGTACAGACAGAAACATCTTCATGTCAACATGTGGAGCCGTGATGGAGGAGCACCACTGTGTGTTTAAATGCAGCATTGCAGGTGAGGAGCATTCTGCCTCTAACCTTTCCCTCATTACAAACAAACAGTACGAGTGAAAGTGAGGAGAAAAGCTGAAGGCCAAGTAGTATATTTGTGACTACAGCACACAAGCGTAACAAGATTTTACACACAATAAACACTCAGGAATTAAGATTACAAAAATAAAAGGAAGTGGAAGGTTTCCTTCTCGGTAGGGAATGAAATCAAGATACATAAAAACCCATCCACCGGACAGTTTGGCAAAGCTTTAATGTCATCCCTTTTTCCTATTAAATACACAAACTTAAGACACAAACTTTTTTAAATAATATTTAGAAATTAGCGTAATTGGATAGGCTAAATTTAGCATAGACACTGAAAACAGATGGTAACAGCTATCCTCGATTAATCTAAAGTTATCGAAATCTGGCATACCAGCACATCTAAAGCTCACCACGCTATGTCCTGTGGTAAGTATACAACAACCCCTTTATTGTTGTTGTTGTTATTATTATTATTATTTTCACTTTGTTTTTGTACAGATTAAACAAACACTATATTACATGAAGAGTTTGTAAAGTTCTTGTCCGCAGATTTGTAACTTTTAGACAGCATCAGGCTAGCTGTCCCCCCCTCTTTCCAGTCTTTATGCAAAGCTAAGCTAACAGACTGGCTCCAGATTTAAATTTAGCGGACAGATATGAGAGCGGTTTCTATCCGATCATGCAAATCTCGGAAGAGCAATTTTTGCACAATGTCGAACTATCCCTTTAAAATTATACGGAAAAGCTGCTTTAAATTAGAAGCAACCTTTCTACCTTGCCAAGAGCATTATATTGCAGCTTGAAAACACATGTAAGTCCCTTCAGATTCTTCAGATCAGGTCTATCACTACAGGAGCCGCCTGTGAGAGGCAGGCTGGATCTTAGGATTCAAACTGAACGCTAAAACTGTTGCCAAGCTCCCCATGCTGAGTGAAAGTCAGCACCTTAACTTTTATACTCAAGTCAATAAATAAAAAGAAAAGATCTTCAAGCTAAAAATAAAATACGTTCATTTGTGTGTGTGCAAAGGTTTCCATGACACCCACGTCCAGTTCACCATGCATGTTCACACCATGTTGGTTTGCGTGTTGGGGCTGCAGCTCTGCAGATCCTGTACCTGGTCCAGAACCCAGTGGATGTTTGGTCTCTCCTGCGGATTGGACATCATTATGGAGCTCAGCAGCATCTTTAGGCTCCCCGAGTAACTGAGGACAAACAGAGATCAGATTAGAGCTTAGAGCTTCGAGACGTTGTCAAATCATCTTTAACAACTGTCAAAGGTCATTCATATATATATATAAAAAACTGTATGATTTGTTGCACTAGATTGACTAACAGAAAGTGAGTTTTCCTGGACAGAGCTGAACAAAAACAACCTAAACAAAAAAATGTCTTTGCATTGCACTTGATAACTCTGACCTACAATAACTTAGCTGCGGACTAACACAGGCTTTTAATAAGTATAAGGAAACATTTAAGATACAGCTCAAATTTTTCTTAAATCTCAATCTCTACATGTATGGCAGCCTTTCCATTCCAGTGTTTGTTAAATTCCAACATAGAGAAATGTTGTCAATAGTTTATAGAACAAAATATATTAATTTAGTCAAACGCATGCCTATAAATAGTAAACCCAGAGAAATGTTGCAGTGGTCTCTACATTTTTTTCTAGAGCTGTATCTTAGGCCCCAATTACACGGGAACGCAAACAAAAACGAACCGAATTCGATATCAAGAAAGTATTCCGTTCACACGGATACGGCTCAATAAACGTGTCCCTTAACACGAGACCGCTCGACTCGCTGGAGAAGCTGTAGTACATGTGCCGGGCCTGTAAGTGGCGCTGTACTTCGACCACAAAATACACCAAAAGCAGCGAAGAAGAACCCCGAGCATGGTTGCCATGGTTGCCATGGTTGCCCTTCCGTTTATTCTCCGCGGTGGATTTAGCAATATGTAGTTCATGTAGTTCTCAATGACCACTTGTTGCTGATGGTTGTGGTAGAGGAGCTGTAGATGTTGCACTAACATCTGTAGCATGGTCAGTAGCAGTAGCTACTGACAGTAGCTGACAGTAGCTACTGACCATGCTTCAGCAGAGGTGGGGAGAGGCGGGCTATCGTTATCTGGAAAATGATCGTATAGGACGTACACACGGAGCCGTTTAGCCCCCCAGAGCGTTCCATTTGCAGATCTATCCACCTTGGAACCCGTTATCGTTTTAGGGGTCCGTTTCCACGGTTCCGTTACGGCCTTGTGTGAAAGAACGGGCTATACGAAAGAGAAAAGTAGCAGATACAACCCGTTTCATTCCCGTGTAAACAAAGGTTTTTATTACACATGTTAATTGAGTAAGTTGTGTGTCTTCTAGTATTCAGTATGTCCCTAAAATCAGTCACACCTACTCACAACTTGGCTCAACTTCTAGATAAAATGGAGAGGATTCTTTCAAGCCAATCAACAGAATTGGGTTCACCAACAGGGTAGATTCTTCAAGTTACACTGTAAGATGATGTGATATTCTGAAGACCGACCTGCACGACTCTGGGATGGTCACTGGATTCTGGACAGCCAGGGCCACGCTGTCCCCCTTCTGAAATACCATGTCATACGGCCCCTCCAACATCATCATGCAGTAAAGCACACAGCCCAGTGACTGAAAGAGTCAAAAGACGAGAAGAAGAAATGGTCAGTGATTTATCCACAGTAACATTGGCACCGTGTTTCAGAGGCTTACTGATGTCACTCACACATGAGAAAAACATGAAACAAACAAGACCAAAGGATTGAAGAGAAAGAGCATTTACCCAGATATCAGTTCGCTCATCTATAATGCAGTGGCTCTCTACATTGAAGAGTTCAGGAGCCCTGTAGGAGATGGTGCACCGCTGCGCTGCCCAGTCCTGTATGGTCATGGCTTCTCTGGTTCCTCGAACCTGAAGGTAAACCAGTTTCATTCAATTCATGGCAGGGTAAGGGTCGTTTAGAGGACCTAATGTTTGGAAGATAAGCCTTGAAAACATGAAACATATTTATAAAATGTTGCGTAAACTCTTAATTATTTCATGACAAACTTTAGAAACTCTTGATTTAAAGCACAATTAAATAAATGAGTCTGTGTTGGGGGTGGCGGACACACAGAACAATGTCAAATTGTCCAAATGGAAAATAAGCCAGAGCATCAAACATTGTTGGAAGCATTTACGAAAAATGGGAATCCTCTTCCAGGAGGAGACTGGAAGTTTGCTTTAACAGGTTTAAATCTTTAAAATGCTGCTCTTTACATATATTGGTAGAACATAAAAAAAAACGAAATTGTGTATTCTGTGAAAGACAGAGACAATATCCAGTAGCTGTTCATTTAAAAGATTTGAAGAATGATATTTTAAATTGTGGTCAATTGGAATTAAAGATCTTACACTGCCATCTAGAGCTGGAAATCTGGACCTTCTTTATGTTTGTTTTGTATTGAGTCTTCATGTTAACTGCACAATTAGTCATTGCTACACGTTAGGTTGTAATATCTGATGTTAGAATTAAAACGCAACACCGCTATTTGTCTAAGCTTGCTCGCATCTCTTGGTCTTAACTTTTAGACCACTTTCTTGGATATACCAGCTTTCGTTATTCATTTTTATACTAAGAAATGCTCAGTAATGTTTTACATTAATGTTACACCTTATTTTGTTATATAAACAGACACAACCATAGAAGTAATGCACTTTGTTCTCACACAGTAAGTTAAACTAACAAACTATTTTGGACTTGGTGTTGTTGGATAAAAAAAAGGAAGAGATGAGGTAAATATTACAAACTCATCAAAGACTCTACGCCCTTACCTCAATCCTAGCACGGTTCATGGAGCCCAGGTCCATCAGAAGCGGCCTATCGTCCTCATCCAGAAGCACATTTGTCGGCTTCAGGTCTCTGGCAGATTAGAGCAGACACAGAATAGGTTCAGAAGTCTGCATTTCAATGGTGTGAATACGAAAACGGAACACACTAAATCTTCCTTCTGTAAAAGATAGTAAATAAAAACATGACTGTTTTCAATTGGCTAAAATTAAAATTCTCGATTGTAAAAGGATTTCTGTTGACAGTGAGTTGAATTACTAACTATGATATTCAGAATACTCTCATTGTGATATAAACTGTAAAACATTATACTTAGCCAAGCAGTAAGCATTTACAATTGTTACTGTACATTTAGGAAACTGAAGTTAATTATTTAACAATTGTAGGCAATTTTTCATGACTTTATATCATCTCCCTATTAGAGATTGATTGCAAATAAGAATGTATAAATATTATAGGTATTTAGGTATTTCTGTTCTGGATGACTTTACAAGGTAGGCCTGTAGAAATGCTGGCGTGGTGTGAATCCAAAGAGCATTAATTGAACTCCTGAGTCATGCAGCATCTGAACACAGTGCAAGGTTCAACTATGATCAAAAGCGACTCCAGCATTCCAAAAAAACTCTGGGGTGTAACTTCAAAACTGAAAGAAAGTTTTTACGCTAGTCCGATGCATGTAAATGTTTGTTTCCATGTGTGTGTATGGAGAAAGATTACCTGTGTGCATAGCCTTTTTCATGCATGGCCTTGAGTCCAGAGCAGATGCCACGGAAGATTTGCAAAATCTGTTTTTCAGACATTAAGCTCCTCTTGTCACGTAACTTCTCCAAAACAGACCACAGGCTGCCTTTCTGTTCACACAAACACACAAGTCAGAATCAGCTCATTTCCCACAGGAGTTTCTAGGCAAACTCAATGTTGCATCAACTTACTCCAATATAGGGCAGCAGTAACCAGGCTTCAGTCTTGCCTCCACGGTCAACAAAGGTGTGCGCAACTATGCTTAAAATGTTGGGGTGATTAAAAATCTGATGCATCTCCATCTCTGTCTGCGCCTCCTGGCGGCCTTCACGGTCATGGCACAGGATCTTCTTCAGGGCATAGAAGCGCCCGTCCTTTGCCCCCTCTACCAGGTCAACATAACTGAACCCCCTGAGGAGAGGACACAGAGAACAGCATATGAGTTGTAATAATGGTTTAAAGGAAAAAGCTTTATTTTTTACATTATCAACAAATCCAGAGAAACCTCTCAACAATCCATATGTCTGTTTAAACTCAGCTCCAACGCTCAGCCTTTGTTTCTACTAAAAACGTTATAATATAACATTTCACAAATAAAAATCCTATATGATTTCACAAACAGTTTTGAACAACAATGGACATCAGAGAAATAAGTTATTACAGGCTTTGACTTGTAGGATTAATTGATTTTTCTCTTTTTATAGGATTTGTTGACAATCAAATGAAAAGTATAACATCAGATAAATTGCAATTAAGTGGAGTTTTTAAATGAAACAATGTCTTAATGGTATATTACCCTTCGTCTAGTTTCTGAACAAAGTAATATTTTTTGTTATCAATGGTGATGGAGCCACGGGAGCAAATACACAGGGTCTGCCCCATCTTGACTGGTACATTATTTAACGCCAAGCTTTTAAGGGCCTGAGAGAAAGAAGACAAACAAAGTTATTTGAGAGAAAAACCAAGACAGAGAAATACAGAAAAGAATGCCATTTATTTACTAGATTAGTATTTATTATCAAAATAAAACTGGGAGATAACCTTGTGATCATATGTAAAGAAACACGGTAAGACTGACAAGTGTCAATAAACGTTAGCTAACATAGCACATCACAAACATCTAACGTAAGCTTAGCAACAGGCTAACAGCCACAATGCGACATGAATGTCGTTGTTTAACGTTAGCCCCAATGGTGGTGTTAGTTAACTACCTGACACAAGAATAAGCTACACACAAAAAAAAACATATGTTAAAATTGGTGGCTTAACGTATTGATTCTTACCAGCTAGCTGTCTGTTTACCAAATTAGCTTACTGTCATATCTCCTCCTCCATCTTCTTCTTCAGCCCTTTTAAACCAGGGTTTAAAGCGCTTTACCGCCACCTACTGCTTCGGAGTGTGGACCAGAGGTTAAGGCATCATTCAACTTAAAATCAAGATATAAAATATAACATATTTGAATAAACAAACAAGCCAAACATGTCAAAAAGTGTATTAAAAAATACATATAACTTAATCAGACAGACAGTAATTTAAAAAAAAATGTTGGCAAAACATTGCTCAAAAAGAGAGCACTGTCTTTCCGCTTGAATATTACATTTACCCAGAACATTTACCAGATTATCAGTATCTGAAATGTTTGGGTTAAGGTTGTCCCTAAAATAAATGATATCTTTGAAGAATAAATAGCCAACCAAGGATATCAGACCAACAAAATATTAGCATATTAACATTCAAAAACAATAATGTGAGAGATAGCATCCAATTAACCTTATAATTAACCTTTTTATAGACTCAGGATCCAAAAGGCAATAGATTAAATACAATAACTGTGGGATATTTTTGTGTATGGGACAGATTAAATTGCAACCCTAACCATTGAAGCATACGCTGAAAAACACATACACACTGTTCTGGATCCTTGAGTCCAAAGACAGAAACTGAGAAAATAATGGTGTAATGCTACTTGTAACAGAGTATGCTCTATGGTATTTATACTTATACTTAAGTACAAGATCTGAGTACTTCTTCCAACTCTGTAGGAACCTTTGACCCTACTTAAAGGCTCTGTCAACTTGCTGAGTTTTACTTATACAGTGTTTGGTTTTACCACATAATAATTATGCTTTGAACTTGAAGATACTAACACCATCATCAGACAATTTAAAAGGACTGAAATTCAAAATGACTGTACAAATATTGTACTTTTACACTCACGTGGAGGATGTTGTCATTTCATACGTGACGTCTCTTTTCTTGTTCTTCAACGTTTGACGTTCACCTCACATTGATTGTTCCACAGCGCTCGGAGAAGAGCAGTGGCCTAAACACATTTCAAATTCTCAAACAGAAGGATGGCGGATTACAAGCAAAACAGAAGGGCTTGCACCGACGACGGAGGTGATATTTGAGCTATTTTAACGTCTAAATGTGGTTGAGAAGTATTCAGTTATTTCCATTAGCATGCTTTGCTGCTTACAGAATGAGACGTGCCCCAGCTAATGTCAGACAGAGTGAACGTGTGTTCAACTTCAAGCTAACTCGATGTTAGCTACGTATCATTGACTAGCAGCTAATGCGTAGTAACAATTCGCGTTGTATTAACATGTACAATGGAAATGTCGCTGGCTATATATTAACTATCGGGCTAACGTGATAACTAAAGTTAATTGCAGACAGGTCTCGCGTAGTAGCCTGGCGTAAGCATAGCTATTTTTGCAAAACGCTATAACTTCAAGTAGTTAGCACAGGTAAACACCATGCTAGGGGTCCATGTATGTCTCACAGCGTCCTATGTTGTCCAGCTCAATAGTGTTTTAATATAACTTTAAGGAGACATTTCAAAAGGGTGTTAGTTTTCTCCCAGGTCATATTCAGTGTATGTTTCCCTGGGTCAGTAACATTAAATCCCCCTTCCTATCGTTACAGTTTAATATCCTACTGATGTTGTCTCCAATAAAACCTACGCACTCAAATTAGCGGCCGTTCTTGACTTTAGAATTTGATAACCCCATATTGGCTGAAAAGATTTTATATTAAAACTGCATTTAAAACACACATTGAGAGACGAATATAGCCTTTATCAATTTCCTACAATGTTAATTTATATCAAGAACATAGGACCCTGAAAACATAGCATGATAACCACTATAGTCTAAGATCATATCACCAAGTTAATATACACCCTAATAATGTAGGTAAGTTATGCACACACCATCCTTAGTCCCTAGCTTTTAAACAAGTAAGTTAAATGCTAGAAAGATGGTAAGAATCTAAAGTTAACTGCTATAAATGTAATATTAGCCACACAGGTAAAGGTGATGTCTATTATTATTATTCTCCAACTCCCAGGAAGCAGTTGTTCACCTTGTTGAGTTGTCTTGCCTCAAGCAGGGCCGCAGGAGGAGGGAGACAGAGTGAAAACTAAGCCTGTCTCTTGTAGCTCTGTGGGAGGAGAAGGGGCCGCAGTCAAACGCAAATCCCAGCAACTCATACCTGAAGATGAGGACGATTCCTCTGAAGACCTACCAGCTCCCCCCAAAGTCTCCAAGATAGGCTTTAGCATGAGCAGTCCCATGGCGAAGAAGTCAAACCCAATATCCATCAAACTTGGAGCAACAGTGAGTGTGTCATAAGGCATAATAATAACTGCTTGTACAGATACTATTTGAATGTTGTCCTCATTGTAAGTGATGTTGAGGGGCAAAAAGTTACAAATCCCCATATTTGATGTATTGATCCAGGTTTTATATTGCATTTTAAGAAGATGGATGTTTTTGTTTGCATACATCTTGTATTCCCAATCTGTTCTAGAAACCTAAAGAACCTGCACCTTCCGCTCCTCCAAAGAAGTCAGGGCTGGCTTCTGTTTTCGACGAAGATGATGTAAGTGAAGTGTTCACACACACGTAGCAATGTCCTGGTTTTTAAATCCTTAAACAACAAATAGGCCGAGGCTCATTTGAACTATTTTCTTGCTATGCAGAGTGAACCTGAGGAGATGCCACCAGAAGCAAAGATGAGGATGAAGAACATTGGCAGGTATAATTCACATGTCAACATGGCCTACTTTATAATTGTTCCATTAGCTTCAGCTCTTTTCAAAACATTTAGCTTTTGAATCTTTTTTAATGAAATGCTACATCTCACATTGAGTAATTGGAAGTTGCTAATCTCTTCTCTTTTTCAGAGAGACACCAACATCTGCAGGTCCCAATTCCTTCAACAAGGGCAAGCAGGGTTTCTCTGATCATAAAAAACTGTGGGAGAGGAAGATGAAGGCCCAAGCAGACCAACTGTAAATGACTACAACCTTTTTTGTCACTAATTGATGATTTTGTATAGTTTAAACCATATCGGAGATATCTATGAAATATTTCCCTGCTGCAGTGTTGACATCCTCTCAACTTTGTGGCAAGTGATGAATAACACATAATGACGTTTACGTTTTTAACCACTACTGGCTGATTTGTTTGTCAACCCTCTCTGATCCGGGCTGCAGACTGGGATGCTGTAGATATGGGAGAAATACATTGGCCCGAATATAGTTTTAAATTGTGTAAAAAAAAATAAAAATAGGTTGCTTTCTGCTAGCTTATTAAAAAAAACTAGAATCTAAGAGCCCTGATGCCCCTTTTGTGACATGCATGTTCAGACCTGAAGCTGGTAAGCTAGCGCTTACGGTCACTTGTAACATATTTGTAAGTGTGATATTGTTTTATTTTTGAATCCATAAAATGGGTATGTGTGTTTGAGTGTGAAGTCATCATGCATGTGCGTGTGTGCATAGCATGGATTAGAGCTGCAGATGGATTTTTCTTTTTCATTTAGTTTCTCAACACCATTGTATAACCCTTTGTGTTCACCAGCTGTGCCCGACATACAAAATTTGTCTGTTTTCTTTTATGTTTGTTTGTGCGTTGGGCCAGTATTTCTGGGTTTGTTTAATCAATACTATATCTGTCTGTTCAAACAAGTCTGGCAAAATGTGGCTGTGAATTTTTCTTATTTTCCCATTGAAAGGACTGATACTGTTATTTGTGTGAACACCACCTTTAAAGGATACCAGAGTGCTGGTAATAGTTATACAACATGATTATGGGGGATTAAACTGCAAGTCAGTAATGATTAGGTACTGGTAAAAACTCTTCCTCGCCACTTTGAAATCAGAAACCCCATGCTTCAGGAATATTACCCCACTCCTATTAGTTTAGATAAATAGGGTACCTCAGTGACTTCTCCTGTGCCTCCTTTTGGAAAATCCCGATAATCAGAAACTCTGTATTCCTCAGTGGGTTACCCGCATGTTATGCTCCCCCAAATGGATCAATTATCCACTGTTAAGACCTCTCTTGAATACATATCTATCTTAAAGTCAGTCAAATAAAAATTCTGAATGATCTGTATTGTGTCAAATGTTTATTGCTGTATGCTGAGACAACAGATGATCTACCAATGACAAGTTTACTGTTCTTAAACCTTTACAAACAGCCATATTAAAGGTAATATAAGTACAAATGTAAACATTGTTTGGGTTATACTTTGATCATGACTATGTACTATCAGAAATCCCTCATTTATTTAATTCTTAATGTTTAATGCCGGTGTTGTATGAAACGGTAATTATTACTTACATTTTACACTTAACACAGTTGTGGTACAGATGGAAATTAAAGATAAGCATACACTCCTCTTGAGTGCAACGAATGGTGACTCACTTTTTCTCCCTCACTTGCGTTGGCCTGCAACAGGTCCATGATGCTTAATCCAATAATACAAGCTGCTTTATAAAATAAATGAACATTTTAGAATTAAGTTCTTGGTCAGTCTGTTAATTGTCCCTGCATGAGGGAGACCATGTTCACTCTTTGACTGGGCATGGCCTTCCTCAGAGACCTCCAGAAGCTGCTGGTCGTCCTGGCAGTTTTGCCTGAGCTCCAGTCCAGACTAGGAAGCACCTTCAAGGCCCTTTTGACCAGTGCTGGCAGCGGGGGGTCCGGCTGGATGAGGGCTGCTGAGTCTCTCGTGGTCCAAATCAGCAGGAGTTTAAGGGAAGTGTTTTGCAGCAAAGCCTTAAATATGAAACAAGTAGCAAATCAGCCATGAGTTGTGGTTTGAACATTGGAAAAAAAACAGTATAAATTGTCAGCGAAGATAAACTTAACTCTCGAAATGAAACTTAAATTACATATTTCAATTTCCTCCATGATGCATCCCCTGGTTTCGGTTGATGTCAATAGATCAATTAAATGAAACCTATGTGGTTATTCGAGAATTGCTTTCAGTAAAAGAAGTGTTTCATTTAATCTTCAAATGTCCTCTTGCATGATGAAGGTGTTTATGTTAGGAGTAAAATGTTTGCGGGTTGTCAGGAAACATACTCTGCAACAACAATTGCTTATGCCATGTTCACGTCATGTTTTATGGATGCTAGACCTGGAAGAGAATCCCACTCAACTGAGTTGTTCTTGTGTGGATTAATAATGCGCATTGATAATATAAAACAATATCTATTAAATGTGTAGCGTAATTACATTAAACAGCTAAAAGGGATGCATCCATTATTTGCACTTCTCAAGTACCAAGTTGCACAGTTTACGAAAAAAGGTTATATTTCACAGAGTTGGGAAACTAAAATGGCTATGATAACTGTAGCGGCACTAACTCCCTATGAGTTATGGCGCTGAGAGGCTAAAATGTGCTCTTTGCTGTGACGCGTTCCATATAAGAGTCCGAAGTCATTCATAGTCCATAGTGTTTCATAAAACGCAAACAAACAATGTACAACTCCCGACCTGACGGTCAACAGAAAGTATCAGAGCAAATTCACACTCTTCCTACATCATATCCTCCCAAACCGGCATCCAACAGGTGACCTAAATAACAATAAACTACACCCAAGTGACCATTGCCGGAGGAGATAAACAATAAGAATTAAACGGGATGCAAACAGAAATGAAGATAATAATACAAATAATAAGTAATGGCAAAACACGCATTTTGGCCCTTACAATAACTCTGGTATCCCTCAACGTGGGAATAATCTTTTCCTTTCTGTGAATTTTAGGTCTACCTGAACTCCCGATTCCAGCACGAACAAAGCATTGCTGTTGGAGAGATAGTCAGTTGACAGGACACAGATCAGCATCTGACTTCTGCGTATAGCAAGGACCACATCATTTGTGTATGCTGCAATAGAAAGAAGAAACCATCAAGAATCTTGACCCGGACCCCACACTGCCAGCACTGGTCAAAAGGGCCTTGAAGGTGCTTCCTAGTCTGGACTGGAGCTCAGGCAAAACTGCCAGGAAGACCAGCAGCTTCTGCACATACACGCAGACACACACACACACACGCACACACACACACACACACACACACACACACACACACACACACACACACACACACACACACACACACACACACGGGGGACATTACATTGACTTTCATGCATTTCCTGGAGACTTATCCTAACCTTAACCATAACCAACACATACCTAACCCTAACCCTAATCCTAAACCAAGTCTTCATCCTAACCTTAACCATAACCAACACATACCTAAACCCTAACCCTAATCTAACCCATAACCAAGTCTTCACACCTAAAATGAAGATTTCCCCTCATGGGGACCCCAATTGTCCCATAAGGGAGCGAGTCCCCAGCACGTGGCTTGTGTAAACCAGATTTAGGGTCCCCACAAGTATAGTAATGCTAGGCCACCACCACACACACACACACACCACCACACACACACCACACACAACCAACACACACACACACCACACCACACACACACCAACACACACACACACACACACACACACACACACACACACACACACACCCACACACACACACACACACCACACACACAGCACGACACACACAAACACACACACCCTCTGACCTCTCCAGGAAAGAACGCCCTCTCCAGCAGCACAGGCGAATACCCCCACTGGGTCCTCCAACAATCGGGGTAGCAGCACTTCTAAGGTGGATTTACCCTCCTTCAGGGTGTTACAGAAGGTCCAGCTGGATAAACATGCTGCCCAATACGTGGTAACTTATTGGATTACCGATGTAATACAATTCAGGGATATCATACACTGAATGTTTCGGACCTAGCCTTCTCTGAGGTCCTTTCTGTGCGGGAAAGGGTCCAACTCCTCTAAATCTTTGATGGGCTCCATACAAACGACGAAACACATCAAATTCTTTCTCATCTGATTTGTGGTGGACCGACATGAAGAAAACCAAAATCATTAGATTTGGAAACTGGTTTCTGCATGTATTTTATTTGAGTACATTCACTGGATGAAGATGGGGATTTTCAATCGTATGTTTCAGGTACTTTACTATAAGTCATGCTTTATAAAGTTAACGCCATAAAAATGCAAAGACTCGCAACTATGGACTCACTTAACCTTCAATCCTGCCTGAAAACCCACCTTTTTAAACTGAGGTATTCAATATCTTAAATTCTTCTAAACTGATTGTTGTTTTTAGTCTTTGTGTTTTAAGTCTGAATTACTGTTTGATCTTCTTTTGTTGCTTGTTTTTAATTATGCTCGTGTAAGGTGACCTTGAGAGCTTTGAAACGGCGACCGATTAATAAAATGCATTATTATTATTATTAAAGAATATTACACTTTGTGGTTGAGCTAGAAGTAAACCATATGTAGAGGAGCTTTGTGTGTGTGTGGTGTGTGTGTTTGTGTTGTGTGTCTGGCTTCTGACCTTGGTCATGTTTTCGTGTTGTACACGAGATCTGTAGATAAGCTGTTATTTCCAGGCCGATTTCGACCAAGCTAGTCCAGATTCAGCGGAACGAAAGATGCAGAAACTGGGATGTACCCAACCAGCGTGGAAATGTACTGAAACCCAGTCAAAAGAATGTAGCACACTACCTTCAGAGACCCGTACATGATTTGGACTTGGGGGCTGCACTGAAACTAGCACAGGCCAGGACATGGTTATGCCACCTGTATGAGAGTTTAGTGGTTGTGAGCATTGTTGCTTTCAACGTTGTGGGTGATAAACTTGTTATAAACCAACTGTCGTGCCGACGCGTTTGATGAGCTGTGGTGCAAGAAAGTTAGTCACTGTGTTGTGCGATTTATGAGTGTGTGGACGGCTCGTTTTTGTCTGATCTTTTTGATAGAAATAGCTGTTCCTGCGAGATAAACCAGTGGTCTATTTATATAAGATAGTCAAGTGATCCTTTGTAAATATACTATTGGCATAATTGAACATTTTCTCTAATATGAAATTAAATTGCTTTATGGTTTTGGTAGATTTTTCAGGAAGTTGAACTTGTTCAGTTCCAGAAATCCTGTGTATCTGAGTATTGACGTTACTT
>NW_011369951.1:15031808-15077694 GCF_000735185.1 Notothenia coriiceps | reverse complement strand
ATTTAGTCCTGCCTGCAAACCATGTAGCCCAGGGAACATTGACACAACAAAAACATGCGAGCACTCGATCACTGGGAATGAAGGATAAAAGCGTTGCCAAGCTCTGTTATGAATCTTTTTCTTACAGCTATAGGAGGTGCACTGCAGAGGTGCAAAGAAAAAATCACAGCCATAGGCCCAGATAATGAATATGCCATGACTAATATTGGGCGATTACAGAGTGTCAGTTGTGGAGAAGTCCTGAAAGGCCTGGAAGTTAGTTTAAAGCTGAATACATTTTGATTGTCAGTTGTGTTGGAAATCCCAAAGAATTCTTTAGAACAAAGTGTTGAAAACAAAAAGCGTATTTCCTTAATTTTAGGCCCAGACTGCTTATGTGCCACATTTCACTGCGCGGGGTAGCACCGTTTAAGCGTCCCTAAGCGTCCTCGCTCAGGCCTCGGGCTGCCTCGTTGGCCGTCTGAGGCCGTGGCGCATTTCCATTACAGTTTAGGACCTGGGGTAGCAACGCAGTGTAGGCGGGGCATCTGTGCAGAGACATCCTGGAACACTTTCACATTTCGAGTTGTTCCGTCGAGCTCCCGCTGGATTTTATCATCCCCAATGAGATGTAGGAACGTCGTCACCTCCTCGGTCGACCACGGTGTGCTTTTCTTTGACGTTGCCATTTTTGTAGTTCCTCCGTTTACAAAAATGCTGTGTATAAAAATGCTGCAAGCTTGCTTCTAGATATATATGCGACGCTAGGGATGATTCTCTCTGAGCAATCAGCAGTCGAGAGTGTTGATGTCAATAGTTCAGCCCTGGCCCTGGCCTGATAGAACCACGATTTTATGGGGCCGGAAAAAGTACCCGCTAGCCGGTGCTACGCTATATGGAAAGGCCACCAAAAACTGGCCTGGACGATTAAGGACGCTTAAACGGGGCTACCCGCTGCAGTGGAAATGCGCCATAAGTTGACTGATGAGGGTTTTTTCTATGGCTGATGGCTAGAGATCAGGGCAGCTGATGGTAGACATATATAAGATTAATATATAGTAGTTGTTGTTGTTTTCTTTTAGTATCTTATAAATAATAACGGATTGTACTTATATAGCACTTTTATAATGTCTTTTCGACCCCTCAAAGCGCTTTACATACTAAGAGTCATTCACACGTCATTCATGCAGAGCAGTAGGCTACCACTTGCTCTAGGGAAGCCATGCTATCGGAAGTAATACTGATTTTAACATAATAGAAAATGCTAAACTTTAATAAACATTTATTCAACCCTGGTATTGTCCACAAGTATTCACGCTTTGAGAAAAAAAAAAAGATATTGTTGAACTTGAATAAATCCAAAATAAATGAAGTTGAGTAGCCTTCATTGGTGTTTGCTCAGTTTAATACTTGTACAAATATATAATCTGCCATCTGGGCTAGTGGAGGCTCCTGCCTCATACATGAACTAATTGACTAAAAACCGATGGCTCCAGACACTCCTCTCTGTTTGTAAAATGCTTTTTTTCCTCATGCTAAATTGCAAACACTTAAACTGAGAGCAATGGTTTGATTGAGTTTTCAGGAGAGGACACTGCACAGCAGAGCCAACTTGTCATGCTGCACTGAAGAACAACTTTGTCTCTTTGTAGATGTTTTGGAACAAACTGCAAAAACAAAAAATCTCAGAAAGATCATACACTGCTTGTTAATGAGGGGAAGCAGGGATGAAATGAAATCATCCCCAGATTATAGTAATCATCACGCTGTTTGGAGGAACACTGTGGCCTCATTTTGCATCTGGCTTGAGGACAGCAACTGTCTTGTCTGTTCAGGTGAATTCAGCTTGTTGGAGATGGTTATCTAACAAAGTAATTAGGTTTTTAGGATGTGCTGATGTGCGTGTTTTAATTATAGAGCAGCAGGGGCAATATAAAGGGAGTGTAGAGGGATCGAAGAAAGCTCTGGAGGTTGGTGATTTTAAAAAGCATTTAATAACTCATGGATATTTAGTCATAGTATCAATGAAATGCCTACGCAAATTGTTAATTAATTTGATCTGTGAGAGATAAAGTGTAGTGTGTCAGCTGGAAATAATCAAGTATTGGCACACATGACGGCAAGTAAAGAAATACAAAATATTTTATTACCCTTGCTTAATAAAAAATTTCCCCATGCTACCCATCTTCTGTCGTTTGTATTTCTTCAGTTTTTCTTGCATATCTTGGTAGAAGTAAAATATCTGGTATTGTATGTAATGTATTTTTTTCAATTGAAAGGAACCCTCGGACCAATCTTTAAAATAGATTTCCTTTTCTACTACACAGTAATAATCCACACAACCCATTTGTCCATTGTCCCACAGGTTATTGAATCACTAGGCGTCATGATTTACAAAGCTCTGGACTATGGACTTAAGGAAAACGAGGAGCGTGAACTCAGCCCGCCGCTGGAGCGCCTCATCGACATGATGACCAACACGGAAGAGGCGGAGAGTGACCCCTGTCCTGACGAGGGCTACGAAGCTACAGAGGAGGAGTGTGAGGAAGAAGAAGAGGAGGAAGAGAAGCCCGTCTCTGCCACGCCCGGCGTAGTCACCAGCATTCGCAGCTACCAAGACCTCATCATGGTATGTTGTGTGGGGCGCACTGTGTCTCTTAGGCTACGTTAACAATGCTGCTTTAGTGTTCAATTTGGATTTATTTCTCAACTTAGATTTTTTTTGTTTGGCTGTTCACATTATTTTAACTGAAACAGGTTCTGTCCTGGACTGACCCACATGTGGAGAACAAAAAATAACCAAAAGCCATTTTACAAAAGTATACATGAAGACCACTGAACTCATCAATTACTGTTTGATTGTAAAGTTGTTGAGAAATACTTTTTTTTTTATGGAGCGATGGCTGAAAACATATGAAAGTGGCTCAAAGAAGAGATAAAAAGATTCCACGCATCACCTTTAAAAATAATTAAAAATAAACTATTGATACAAATATGCACAGGTCATAAGTGCATATTGCAACATTTCAGTGAGATCCATTAGGTCCAATCGTAAGCATAATCCCCACACAGTAACACTCCCATAATAACTGCTCCTGATCCTTTACTGCAACATTTTGATTAGTCATGGTTCAAGGCTGATGAAGAACCATGACTCATCAAAGACATTAAAGGCGAAATAAATATGCAGATTTTTCTTCATCATGTCTAAAACAAAGCTGTGCCCGTTGTCATCAGACCAGGTCCAAACAAATTCCCCTGATGGGGGGCCGTCACGCTGTAAATTCCCAAAGCACTCTCTGAATATGAAAGCAATTATAGCTTTGTAAACACGCTGGTATTTGGGGAATAGCCTTAGATCAGCGTGTTCCTTCCATATAATAAACTCGGTGTATAATGAATTGGGACTGTTTGCTGCCGGACCGGTGCATGCTTCTAATTCTCCCAACAATCCCTCGCTTGATATAACGGTAATATGTTGACATGGCTGGAGTAAATGGCTGCAAATTCCTGTCTGACCTCCTTCCTTAACTTAGAGGTTTCTCAATACTCTAATTTCCCCTCCTCGACTCCTATCCTCGACTCCTATCCTCGAGACTTAGTGCCGCCCACAGGAGATGCAAGCGGAGGACTGAGGAGGGGAGCCGAGGAGAGAGGAGGGGGAGCAGCAGGCAGTTAGAGAAATGAGAACTCCTCTCCTCTGAGCGGTCATTTTAAAGAGAAGTCCATTAATGATGGCAGGAGGCACAGCAGCCCTCTGTCTGATGGACAGATGTGTTCATGATGACTTATATATTTACTTTTAATTCATTCACAGTGCGGTATAATGAGACAATAACAGGCTACAGATGCGGACATATACACACATATATTTATATAAATATATACAATTTCAGAATCAAACGAGTATGAGAGCACTCTCATAATAACGTAACACAATCAGAGACTGGATATATCCCCCCCCCTCGCTCTCTGGTCGCTGAAATGGGGAATTGAAATTACGGGCCAAAAGTTGTATTAAAAGTAAGCAGAGGACACCAAACCAACTGAGACCTGTCTGTCTGCTGCACTTACACACTGTACTACACACTGTACCACACACACCTACAGCTCCTAAAGCATAATCAGGCTACAGCTGTTGTGTGTTTTGTTATGTGAAGCACTAAATGGTCTTAGAAAAAGATCGACTCTTTGTTTGTAGATATCTACTAAACTACAGCAAATACAGAGATTAATGTAGGCCTGTTATACTGAGTGATATATATTTTACACACTGCTCTGCTTTCTGCACGGACCTCACAGCTGTTCTCACTGTAAACATCGCGTCGCAATGAAAGCAGTTTCTAAAATAATATCCAGGGGATGCATGCAGAGCTGTCATTGGCTGAGATAAGTCCGGCCGTGCGTAACGCCTCCACCGTTCCAGAAAATGCATCAGCGGAAGAGCCGTGGAGGAACCATCAAGTATCCTTGATCATAGCTCCTCCAGAGAGCCTCCTCGATGCTCGGTCCCCGAAGTGCATTTAGAGAAATTAGATGTCCTTCAACATGGCGCGCAGAAATCCATTTCCGGGTCACTACCTGAGGAGTCGAGGAGGGGAAATTAGAGTATTGAGAAACCTCTTTTGACTCTGCTGTTCTGCCAGGCAGAGGAAGGTCAGGTCAAACTAGGGTGAGGCAAGAGGTGAAGCTGATAAAAGATGACAGCACTAGTGAAGCATCCCACTAAGACAGGAAGAGTTAGATGGTGAATGTACAGACTGGGTCTCCTTTCTGATTAAGGGAAATGGAGTGAACTCCTCTTACCAAAGCTGTCAATCTCTTGAGTTAGGATTGTGTTCCACCTAAGTATGGCTCATCAAATACTAAAATGATTTCACACAAATTCACTGACACCACATTTCCAAACTGACATTCAGCACATACTGTTAACCTTCAGTTTCCTTCTTTTCTTTTGCAACCATAAGGTGTTGTGCGTATACAGATCATTGTTATTAGGGTAAACAGTGGAAACCACAGACATTGCAGTATTTGAGACATGATCCTGAAGACTCTCACTGCTCACCTACTGTAAGTGTAGAATTAGCTGGGAATTTAGCTTCGGGTGAACGAGGAAGAAGACACTTTCTGCTGAGTCAGACATTCCTGTGGCGAGCCAAGCCCATCAGGAGAAAACAAGAATATGTCACTCGTCTGGATTCCTGCTTTTGTGTCACTTGGGTTAATATGAGCTCATCTATTATGTTGTCAGGCAGGAGGCTTTATTATCGTCACAGTCAAATACCATAAGGGTCAGAGTTTTAAATGGTGCATAGCTAATGCTAGTCAGACAAATTTGCTCCGACTGGACAATCAGGTTCACACTAATGACATTTTGTGTACATGATGCCCAGGGAGTGCTTACTGACGATAAAGATCCCATGATGCCTCTGGAGTGCCACCATGAGCAAGAGATGTTTGTTTTTGGTATCGAAACTCATACAATTGATATGTTTCCACTTTCTGTTTAGTGCAATCATTGGCCCACATTTTTGATTTGCCCAATACTTTGACCAAATGTTCTCTAATCTAACAACAATAACATTCCCATCACCCCTGAGCCCTGTTGCTTTTTTTGTTTTGTTTGTAGGACCGTTGGCAGGTTTACAGAAAAGCTACTGGCATGATTTTCTTGAAACTGTGTTGAAAGGTGTGGCCAAGGAAAAAACCATTACGTGTTGGCCTGCATTAAATTCACAGGGAGGTTTCTCATTCGTTAACATTGAGAGATTTGAATTTGTGCTTAATTCATGTGTTGGAATACATTTGCAGGTTATTGTGTTTAATTGTATTGGTCACAAAAACACTCACCATGATTTAACTAAGAGCTCTATGCCTTCACCAGTTTTTCCGGATACTTGTCTAAATTAATGTTATGGTAGCCAGGTTTAGATATGGATTTGGTTTTAAGTAAAGGTCAAGACCATTTTATTAATACACTCAAGGGCTAGGGTGGCTCTAACGCACCACTACATGTATATTAAATTCCTTCTCTCATCTCCTACAGCTATGTTCTTCCCACCTGCCCAGCCCATCAGACGCCCCCCTCCATTACCAGGCGGTGTGTCGTGCTCTCTATGCCGAAGCCAGAGAACTACACACCTTCCTGGATAAAATCAAAAGTGCAAAGGAGGTAAGAAACAAATCCGTTTGAGTTATTAATAAACCTGGTGAGTCACAACAACTATTTAAAAAAATAATGAATAACAATACCAACTTTTGGTCACTATGTCAAGATTTCCAAGGTCGGCTAATTTTGTACATGAGTCATCCTCAGAACATTTGACTCTATAACTCATCACAAGAAATAACAAAATAAATTGAAAGTGATAGAGATGTGCTTGGAGGGCCTATCCAGAAAGTACCAGGAGGAAATGAGGATGTACCAAACTCTCTTATCGCTCGGGGTTACCACCCTCTGCTGTTTTGGGATGTGGTTTTACCGTGTACAGATTTAAGGTTGAATAAGGATCTGTAAGGACAGCAAACCTTCTAATGCCAAGAAAATAAAAGACCAGAGTTGTGCCCAGAAAGTGCACAATAACCACACACTGGACCACAAAGTGGAAATGGTCCAGAAGCATTGAGACTGTGTGGGTGTCCCTGAATGACCTTTTTGATCTGGCCAAATCATCATTGCTTGCACTACTTAAGATCTTCATGGATGTGACCTGGCATCCTGTTTCTCATTTCTTTGGATTTATTGCTCTAGAGATAGAGCATTGGAACTAGAGTAATTTAATCTGGTTAGCGAGGGATTCCCTATGGAGACGGCTTGTGTTTATACTGTTAATCCACTGTTAATCAAAACGTGATGAGATTCATTGTTTTTAATTAAACTCATTAATTGAAAATGTCTTCATGGTTGAATACCTTTGAGGAAATGCAACATGGAAGATGTCATAGGCAACTTGAACAGATTTGGATAGTTAACACTAGTTTTTTGTCTAATTTCAGAAAATCATGTTTTCAAGCAAATTGGACACCAAATACAAACAGTAGGAAAGCTTGTGGGAAAACATTTACCCTGCCCAACCCAAGCATTACAAATAGACCAAAATTCCTGTACAATTAGTTGTACAACTCTGTGTTTTCTGATTGAGTTGAAGTTTAGAGATTTAGCCACATGACTCATTCTATAGACTGTCAGACTAGCTTTGCTGCACAGTCTGTACACTCTCATGCAGTACGTTTCACGCGTTAGCCAAGCAGAGATCTTATGCAATATATGGTTATCGAATCAAGTTTAACCTCATTATAGGAATGTAAGGAGCTTACAGGAGGGGGCCACCAGGCTCTAGGGGCTGCTTGGCACTCCCTGTAGCACTGAGAGTCACTGGATAGCTGCTAATAAGTAACCATGCACAGTGTCACACATGCTTACAAATTAGGAGGCTAGTCAATGAGTCTTTCTTTCAGTTTCTCTCACTGTTGTTGTTTTTCTCTCTGTTAGTGTCTATCTGCTTCTTCTTGTTTGCTGAATGTTCTGCCACTCTAGAAATAAACCATAACAAATAAATGTTTTTTCTAAATGATGGGAAGTCCTGGGTATTAAATTGGAAGCAGCAAAGCATTTGCATACAAGAAGAGAACAGTCAGATCAGCAGAAAAGAAGATTAGGCCTAGGAAGAAGGAATGTGTTCCAGCAGTGAACATGGGTGCAGATAATTGGATGTGTAGAAAAAGAAAGCTGCAGCTGCCAACAGAGGACGCTTTAGGCTTAACTGTCTTTGATCTCCGATTGATTTCATTAAATAACTTTAGATCTTAATTTATTATGAGTAGAACATTTAACAGCATTTCTGATATAGGAAAAATTAAAAGCAAGCATCCTGTCCCATGTGTTTTTACATTTATGACTGTGGATTAACGGTGTAAATATTTAGACTTGGCACATGCAGCTGAAAACAAGGAGAGCGATCATTAACTCACCCAGTTTGAAATTTGAATTGCTCACACAGAACTTTCCATACAGTAACTTGCTAGAGGACTTCCGTAGCCAGACATGAAAAGCAGCCATTAGATGACTATTGGCTTTTCCTTTCTTTCCCTCTGGTACATGGTCAATAGAGGATGAGACAGTTATTGACCTGCTAATGTTAAACGACATCCATCGATTAATTAACCAGACTGCTTTGACTGCAGCAACCTCTACTTAATTAGAGCCAGTACTGTGAAAGCATCAGCACTCCTCAGGACTTGTTCTGCAGCTCAGGTAAAGAAGCAATGTCTCATGGGTACACCATCAGTAGTGGGAGAAAACATTGAAGTATTTTCAGGAAGTTTTATTTAAGTGAAATTATTGTAAACAAAATCTATAATATAAGCATATGGTTGGGGCTTATCTTGATCACCATGTGGCCTGTGTGAACTGACGGTCATGTTTTCATAATACAAAAACACTCATATTTACACAGGAGGCGTGACGGCCGCCTGTTTAGATAAGGACAAGATTCATGAGAATTGATGGTTAACTTGTAATAACACGTCATGTCGGGAGCTAATGTAGCAGCACAACTCTCTATGAGTTATGCCGCTGAGAGGCTAAAATGTGCTCTTTGCTGTGACGCGTTCCATTTAAGAGTCCAAAGTCATTCATAGTCCATAGTGTTTCATAAAACATAAACAAACGATGTACAACTCCCGACTTGACGGTTAACAGAAAGAGCGCCATTCACCCTCTTCCTTCATCATATCGTCCCAAACCGGCATCCAACAGGTGACCTAAATAACAATAAACCACACCCACGTGACCATAGCCGGAAAGTGATAAACAATAAGGATCAAACGCGATGCAAACAGAAATGGAGATAATAATACAAATAATAAGTAATGGCAAAACAAGCATTTTGGCTCCTACAGGTGTCTTGTTTCTTTATTGTTTGGGACAATGACCTCTGGATAAAAGGCACGTCAGTGGAGACATACGTCAAAGGAAGTGGGATGATCCGACGGAGGGAAAGGGAAAGAGTTCTGGATTACTTAAATGTAAAGCTGAAACCCAGGGATCTGCATTTGTATAAATCAGCTTGTTTAAGTATAAGCATGNGTGTGCCTTGAGAGAGAGAGAGAGAGAGAGAGAGAGAGAGAGAGAGAGCGTGTGTGTATACAACTTTATATATATACAGTTTATGGCTTACGTACATAAGCCAATTGTTGTTGGAAGAAATATGTATAGGAGCTGCATGCATGCTGACATATATCCACCAGTATAAACATACCCTACATTTATGGAAAGTAACTGTACCTCTACTATGTACTACTCCACTTAGGTACAATTTTGGGGTACTTAACAGATCATTTTATGCTATTTTGTACTTCCACTGCACTACATCTCGGAAGCAAATAATCCACTTTTTAGTTACTTTGCAGATCTATATTATTACAACATATAGATATACTCCAGCAGTATAAGTCCACTTTTACAAGCTGCAACTTTTAGTTTAATATGTCGAAAATAATCCAACAATGAATATATTTTAATTAAAATTGTGTTAAGCTTTGTACCTTTAGGGAAGAATTTAAATGCAGGACTTTCATATGAAACAGAGTATTAATACACAGGGTTATAACTAGTTTTACTTAAATAAAATATCTGAGTATTCTTTCCGCTGTACACTTGCAGGTTTCACACTTGATGTGCCACTGTTGAGCTTAACATAGAAATAAGATAGTACTTTATTGATCCCAATTTGGGAAATGTTTGTAATAGGGATAAAAAAACTAAACCTAAAAATCATTCAGGAATATTCCATTTCTCCTTTTTTATAATAAATGAGACCTTTTAGTTCATGTTTATGGACTCGTGTATATCAATAAATTAAAATACAGATGACCGTTTAAAAAAAATGACAAATCAATTTAAATAAAAAAGAAAGTGACAGGCTGCAAGAAGAGGTTTTCAGAAAGCCCATGTGTGTACATGTAATGCTCTTTGTACAATTTTAAAATGATAAATATTGCAGCGGGTCAATTGCAAAGACAGTTTTGGCACAACTAAATCAGCATAACACGTTCAACTGTGAATATGGCATCACCTAATGACGCCTGCAATACACACCTTCCACCACCTGATGTCCCTGAGACCACAGGGTGCTGTTCACGGCATGGCGCCCAACTAAAAAGACTTCCTTTCATTAAGTCTATCGCCCTCTGCTGTGTACAATGACTGACAGTGCACAGTCCTGAAACTAAATGTAATATTAGGCTTCAAACTATAGATACAATAATGAGGATGATGAGGTCAAAGTAAGAATCGTGATGTTTTTATTAGAATTTCTTCGATAAAAACGAACAGATCACAGAACAGCATGCATACATTCCTTACAGTGGTCTAAAATAAAACGGATGTTTCACTGGAACATGGCATCGTTATTGAACAGGCTGGTTGACTTTGTGTTTATTTGCTAACAACTGTCACAAAACAAACTATACAAACATCTTTGCATGAGTGTGTGTCTGTATTTAATGACAGTTATACACTTGCCTACATTCAATACATTGTTTCGTTTTGTTGAGCCATTTTTCTCACAAACCAGCTGCAGCCATTCACACACATTCATCCATGAGGAACTCTGGGAAATGGCACTATGGACCCCCCAAGAGGAGAAATAATTATTATTAATTAAGACAAAATCCCAACATAAACATTAACAAATAAAAGTGCGATTTGCAATTTAGAGGAGTATTTTAACACTGCAGAGTTTATAAACTATACAATAGAAATACAATCTTAATATTACATAAACATAATCATTTATTCTGAATAATTTCATGTTAAGAAACTTGAGCGGCAGAAATCATAAAACATTTTAAAATTATACATCTTGTAGTTTTTTATATTAGCTTTAGAACAATTAAGATATACAGCATGTACACAATCATAACTTTACATTTCTGTGCTTCCGCTGCCCAGCTCTTGGATCGCGGAAAGGGCGGGAAAGCAAACGTAGATTACCGTAAAAATGACCCCCATTGACTTTATAACATATGTACAACAGGTCCGCAACTACAAAGGCATTCAAAGAAAGAAATTACATTTTGGCACCAGGCACAGAATTTAATATACATTGAAACTAATGGCTAAAAACCCTCCCGGAAAAATAATCTTTGCCTATTCTTACCCCTCACTGCATCATCCCTACAAAATGAGCATTACATTTAAACTGGCTAAAAAATGAATGATGTAACATTTGGCATAATTGTTGCAGGAAGAAAAGAGGGGGGGGGGGGCCCGGGGGGGCAAAGGAGTGGTAGAGGATCTACAGTGCATTTCTGTCAAAAGGACAATCTGTTGTTCTTCCTGAGTGCTAGAAGTAAACAGGAACTGGAAAACATATTCACTAGCTAAGATTAGGGACGGGCCTTTTTACTATTTACACGTTATCACTGCAGCTCTTGGCTTTCTGTATCATCTGAACCCGCTCTTATGTCAAATATACATTCTTACCTGATCCACATAGCAACATCATCAACTCATTTCTCCCAACGTGTCCTGAATTATCACCAACTTTTAGAAACATGGCTTTCCTTTGTTACCTGGCACGCCTGATAAATCAAACTTGCCGACTTTTCCTGAGATGGGGTAAGGGATAACTCTGGGATGGGATGGACTGGCTTCGTATTGGAGACTAAGATTTGGCAGAGGCGTAAAGCAAAGTGCACACAGGGAAGTCCCGCCTCCTACACCTCGTTGATGGTGCGCTCAGACGGCCTGAAGTTGACCGAGCTGGACGACGACATGTAGAAGGATTGGGTTTTGCGATTGAGACGGGCCCGCTTGGTGGCCACGTTGAGGCTGCGCTTGCTGGAGGAGATGATCTCGATGATGAACTTCTTGCAGTCTACGCAGATCTCCATGGTGACCCAGTCCTCCGTTAGCTCCTTTGGGAGGTCGGGCTCGTCCTGTGAGGGGCCATCTTTGCTGCCGCTGCTGCTGCTTCTAGACATCCTGAGGACGGAAAGAGATATTCACAAATGTGTTGGTGACACAATCCCCACCAGGAGTTTATTTCACCTTCCTCAACACAAATATCAAACAAGACATGTGTGTAAAAAGATATTAAGTCAGGAAAATGTAGCTTTTTAGACTATACTGTGAAACATGAGGGACATTGGAAAAATATCCGAAAAAAATGTGTAAGAAGAAAAGGGACAAAGGATGAAAGAATAATCCACCAAGGAATCCATTGCTAGTATATTTTGTTTTATAAAGTGTTTAAAAAAGTATTTCCAAACATTTCAGCAACAACAATTAAGTTGTAAACTATGAAAAAACTAAATAATGTAAACATGTAATTGTTTCTTCAATAAGATTAGCAGTTTTCTTCTTGGTTTATGAGGCTATATTGTTTATACTGCAAGTGGGATTGACTGCATGTGTGTGGAATGGATGAACAAACAATGCTTGTTGGCGCTAATGGTAAAATAAGTCAGCCATAAATAATTAACTAATCTCGCAAAGCATCACATTTGAAAACATTTTAGTATATAAAAATAAATGGGAGGATGACAGCAACATACTTATAAACACTTCTGCGCAGGCTGTTCCGGCTGTGTGCCGACCCAAACGGGTGCCTTTCACTCTCCGCAGACGAAGACGCTCGACTCGGACCTTCTTTAGACACAGCACTGGGGCCCAAAGAGTAAATGGGCAAGGTGGAGTAGGGCTTGGATGGCAACCGCATCTGAGGGTAAAAGATACACAAAAGGATTTCAAAGAAATTTTATAAAAAGGACCTGTCAGTACCAACAAGTGTCAACAATGTGAGTGTTAACATTTTCAAAAGCCACCTACCTTTTTAGAGCACTGGGAACACACAGGCCTGGAGAAGATACAAAAGATTGGTTATAATAGACATTACTGAACCAATGCTACGTAAAAACAGCACTCAAATGATTTAATCTTGTAATATTGTCACATTAAAACTCATGATAGACAGTTTAAAATCAAAGAGTTTAAAATGTATGAAGAAAAAAAATCTTAATTATATTCAACTCGGCCTGAGACATTAGGGTCAGAGATGAAGGTTTTTAAAAGCTGGCTAGTGTAGCCATGAATCGCTATTTTAAAGCAGAAATGAGAAGCAGCTACAGTTTTGGTGAGCCCACTTCTTTCTTTCTCCAGACCACCAAATATTTTACCTTTCCAGAGCTTACAGACCCAACCGATACTCAAAGAAAAATGAATTGAATTATACATTGACATTTATCAGATTTTACACAGTTCCCTCTGGAGTAACAAAAGGCTCTATAGACAGGGGTGCACATCACTTTTTGAGTGAGTTACTCAGATGAGTACCAGGAGACAGCGTTTGGTACTCACCCCACACGAAGCTTGGTCCTCCTCAGTGTCTCCTTCACTGTCCTCTATTTACACTTCTTGCATGCTAGATGATGAAGATGTACCTCCCTGTCTCTTTTTAAGCCTCCAATTTGCTTTCTCCAAAACTTGTTGCCAAAACTGTGAAGTCCTGTGAAGTCCTTGCATTTCCTGAGGCCAAGTGGAAGGATAAAATACTAAGAAATGATCACATGACTTGAAGTCATATCTGATTTCAGAGGTGGGAAGTAACAAAGTACACTTATTCAAGTACTGTACTTAAGTACAATTTTGAGATATTTGTACTTTACTTTGATCTAATTTGTAAAATTAGCTGCACCTTTACCAGCTTTGAGAACACTTTAATGACCAATCATTAAAAAACATATCATATATATTATTCTGAAATGGACCAATCTGCACAATGACTACTTTTGGTACTTTACTGTAACTATATTTTGATGATAATACTTTTCTAATTTTACTTGAGTAACATTTTGAATGCAGGACTTTTACTGTAACAGAGTAACACTCTGTTTTTTTACTTTTACTCAAGTACAAGATCTGAGTACTTCTTCAACCTCTGTCTGATTTCAAACTCTTCCATAACACCCTGAGTAAGTTTGCAACTGTGTGTTTCACTCCACTTTGGTGTAAATAAAACTGCAGCAGCTTGACCACAGAGCGTGAACGTTGTGATCAGCTGATTTTGCGCAGTTCTCCAGTGTGTGCCCGGGGGAAACAGAATGTGCACAGGCGAGTCTCCCACTGCAGCCAGTTGGCGGAGTTTTTGTTGTTCATACCGACGTTAACCCTGCCTGTGTGTGCACACGGCGACCAACTATGTTGTCCGGTGATCTAAGCCTCTGCCTCCTGTAAAGCTTCACAGGTCCGTCGGCTGTGTCCTGCGCGGCTCGGCCAGCACCCATTCAGTCAGTCACAGAAAGTCCGAAGATTTTTTGCACGGAGCGAAACGGCAACGTAGCTGCTTAATGTCTTTGGGTTTTTTGACATGTCTCGTACTTTACTCCATTGTGTTGACAAGAAACACGTGTAGACGAAATATGTGTTTTGTTTTGATGTTTTGAGGTACGCAAAGGCGCGTAGTGACACAAGTGATGTTACGCAATTCAGATTTTTGCCGCGCATGCGTACCAGTTATGTGCACCCCTTTCTATAGAAGCATTTTATAATATGCACTACACGTTTAAACAGAATACAATTGAAAGTTTAGTAGTTCTAATCTACCTTTTGCAGAACTGGCAGGTGTAGGCCCAGGTGAATAGAGAGAACCTCTTAGTCCGACATGAAAAGCAAACCTAGAGCAGAAAGAATCAATAAGGTTTAAAGGGGAACAATACATCTATTTAAATAATAAAGCACGAAACGTATAACTCAGACAATATGTGATATATCTACCTTTCCCTTCTTGAGGGCAGTGTAGATTTCCTTGTACTGCTGGAACTTCTCCAGCTCTGCCTTGACCAGGACCTGCCTGATGTGCATCACCTCCTCCACGGTCAGCGCCAGACACTCCACCGGGTAACAGAACTCCTCCTGGAGGGACAACACACACCCATCATTACACTCATTAGGAAACAGATTACCCAAAACAGACCGCGGTAAGAAGGGATGGTACCTGCTCACAATGAGAATGACACCCATTACACACCAAGTGTTGTTCACCCCAAAACAAGGCCATTTATATATACTCAGTCTGTGGTACCTTAAATCCTTAAAGAATACTCTTTTTCTTGCATTCTTCACAGTAAATGTGGTAAATGGATAGCTGTGTTTAGCAACAGCAAAAAAAACGATAATGATACATTATTTCACCCTCACAGGTGTGTTACTCGTCTGTCAGTACTTTCTAAACCAATGTTTTTATATAGTTTCCCTGACGATGAATGTTGCCCCTATTTTATGATGACATATGAAGACTTCTTCTCCATTTCTGGATTCTTCGTTTATTGTGGAGCCATAGGAAGACAACATCGTTTTTAAGGTAACACAGGGTGAGTAGTTGATATACAAATGAACATTTACAGACTCTTAACCACAAATGGCACTTCCACTGACGTGACAATGAACAGAAAACACAGCATGCTGGTGATGCAACACTCCCACCATGTTGGTGGTCCACAGCTTTTGGCTATCAATCTTCTTTATCCAATTATTCAAATGTACTTAATTCCCTCTTTAAACTCCCAAACAGAAATCTGATAATCATTTTAAATTTAGAATTAAGTTCAATCAAGGACATTTTGATTTCATTCTTTTTTCTGCACCAAGAGTTTACTTTTGACCTTACTCAACAGACCTATTCATATATTAGATTATAATACTGTTGAATAACCATTATTTCCGCACATCCCATTTGCAAGTGGTCCCCCATCATGGAACAAGCTGTGTTTGCCAGGAGATTTGCGACATAGCTGGGAGCCTATGAAACATTGAACATATCCGTCTATCTTATGTCTGAACTGTATTCACCCAAAGTGAAGTGAAAATTGCTTGGGGAACTTATTCAGCAATCATTTACTCACGTCTCCTTTAGTTGAGTCGGATTAGAAGATGTGAGACTGTAAATGTTCACAGATAATTTCTCAACTCCATTTTCTTTTTAGACCTTCCCCAAGCAATGTTCAGTATGCAGCAGATTTCCCATTCACACAAATGGTCATGACTGAAGCCCCCATAAATGTGAAATACACAACATTCTGGATGGTTCCCCACACAGTGTGATATGCCTGTGATGATATGCAGTAACTATGACATACCGTGCCCCGAGCACCCCTGCTGGCTCCCACCTGACCAGCAGACAGAGGGACCTGACGTTCAAACAGAAGCATGACCTTATATTCTGATAAGCTAATGACATACAGTATGCCTAATAAAATGCAATACAAGATCAATCTAGTGGAGGATATTTTTGTATTCACTCTCTCCTGGCAAGTGCTCGTACTATTAGCATATTGTGTCATCTCGTGTGGCAGGAAATTTAATTTCATGACCGCAAGTCCCATGACAGAAAGATCATCTGACATGAACGTTCGCCAAAGGAGAAAAGGTCAACGAGATGTTAGCCTTCATCTCTGAGTCTACTTCTGATGTGCAGAGCTTCATCTTACACATCCCTGCTAGTCTTTCACAAAATATTCTCTCCTGCTTCTTCCTTAGATTGTTTAAAAGAAGTGGACGTAGCCACAAGTGACTAGAGACCTCTATTCTGATTGACAGACTGCCTTAGTAGCAACTTGTCAATCACAACGTAGCAAAGTCCAAAGGCATTCCCTGCTTTATCATCTACTTTACTCTAAATATACTTACAAAATAAACCTGATGTTGTATTGAAGAAGACTAGAAACTAGGAATGGAGAGCATACACTCATCAAGTAAATGTTTATAGACATAATAAATGAAGTGAGAAGTAGGAACACTTTCTCATGGAGTTCAATGCAATCTGACACATTCAAGTAGCCCTATTTGAAAAAGTTCATGTTTAAAGCAATTAGCACTGGCTTGACTTTTCCGACCTCTTCTAATCTGTCCCACTCTCACTTTTCTACAGTTTACATTTTGAGAACATAATTTTATGAAGAAACATTTAAAGATGGTGTTGGTGGATAGTCAGAATGTTGACCAGGTTACCTTGATGCTGGGATCCGCTTTCAGCTGCATTAATAAATAAAATAGGAAATGACTGTGTTAGAGATGAGACGGTTTATCAGGGTAAACATTTCAATTAGATATTATATGAGCGCCAGCCAATAGGAGGGAAACTGCAACAAAGGTCTTGATTACATACATCTACGAGAAATACTTGACTGATAAACGGGTGTGATGACTCGCCCCATGGGGTTTTAAGCTGTATTTATTCTGATTCGATGATGGTGGAAACCACAGCTTCTGGTCCGGCGCCAGAGGTCTGCCAATAAACTAACAAGTGACAACGGCGTTTACTTCATACAGCGTCTGTCCTGTGGTTTCAATTACATCCTTCAACCTCACTGAATCATACGACCGACACAGAGTCACTCAGAAACAATGACCGGTCACAGGACGGCAGTTAGTTCAACAAATATATGTTGTATTTATCCAGAATTATTGGTATATTAAAAAAGGTAATTCAAATTGTGATTTCCATGTATACAATTTGGTATTCTACAAACATTGCAATTCAAATGTTTGCCTGTAATTTGTACTCGTTAAGCATGTGCTACTATTTTCATTTATCTATAATGCATTAATGAGCAGACTGATACATTTTTCTGATAAAAGATGCTGATAGCATTTACATTTAAGGAGATAAAAAATGATGTACTATATTCTATATTCCAATCCTAAATCACTGAGATACCGATTTGCACAGGACTAATGTTATCACCTGACCACTGTCTCAAAATATTGTAGGTCATTTCTAGTGGAATCTTTACTTGACATATTGAGCAGGGGATTACAATTATAGACGACTACTTCAATTATTACAAGGTACAGTATTACCAAGTAATACTTGTCCCACGTGATTGTGTTTTAGTTTAAATCACCTGATACAAGTGGTTTGCAGCTGATGCAATAATATCTGTCACTTATAATTGCTCTGTCATCAGCCCCAAAGGACTCATGTATTGGTTCCTTAATTAATTCACCCAGGTTATGTTTGGTTACCAGATTAGGTAGCTCCCAGAGGTTTACCTACCAAAGACTTAGAGGTCTGTCTGGATGGAGGTAGGAAGGGGCAGACGCTGGTGGGGGCCTCCTTCTCGATGGAGTGCCGCCTCTGTGGAGACCGACGCTTGTCTGGCTGTGGTGACGCAGAAACAGGAAGGAACTTTGGAGGAGCTGAAGTCATGGGACAGAAAGAATATCATGTGAAAATAATGAATATTATGGAGGCAGCCTCTGTATTTGTAGTGGTCAAAAACCAGAATGCATTACATTACAATAGGTAAGCTCTTACCTTTCTTCCCCGTTTCAGACTCAGGTGACAGGTCCTCCACTAAAGACGGGGACATACTGGAGCTGCTCCGCGTGGGATCCTCCTGTCAACCAGAACATCACTCCTATTTAGTCCTGTGATACTGATAGCTATCATTTCTTTTAATATAGCATAATAAAATAAATTCAATTAGGTTTTGACTAGCTTATTGTGGAAACACTGATACTACAGTAGCATGACATCTCAAACATTTCTAATGCTGTTAAGTAAGAAATATACAAAGGGGGGTGACGAGGAAGGCTGTGCAAAGACATAAGATAAACCTTGTCATATTTAGTATTATTAGCTTTTTCATTTCCATGTCTTAAGGTGGTCACTGAATGCGAGTGGTGTTCTTGTTGCGTTTGTTGTGTGAGCTATAAACTCTTATCAATTAAGTAGAAATAGCAAAACATTTTTGAAATTGTCACCCATGAGCAAAGACAATAAGAGTTGGATATCTCACATCAGATTCTGAGCTGTCGAGTTCAGCTAGCGTTGGAGCTCTCAGCAGCCTCTTCCTCTGGCTGAGGGGCAGCGCTCCGCCCTGATTGGCTCCCAGGGTGCCACTGGCCAGAGACTGGGTGCTGCCAGCTAGTTTCCTGGGAGCATCAGGAGTGTCTGCGGGTGAAAGATACCATTGAAATGTTATTACAAGTGGACCATAAATTCTCATGAATCTTGTCCTTATCTAAACAGGCAGCCATCACACCTCCTGTGTAAACTATGACTGTCTTTGTATTATCAAAACATGACACCAGTCAGTTCACACAGGCCGCATGGTGACCAAGATAAGCCCCAATCATTTAATTTGAATAAAACAACATGAAAATACTTCAAGGTGTTTTCCCCATTACTGATGGTTTACTTCATACCCATGAGACATTGCTTCTTTACCTGAGCTGCGGAACAAGTCCTGGGGAGTGCTGATGCTTTTCCCTGCACCTGTAAAGGAAATATTTAACCTTTAGTAGGACCACACACATATTCAGATTTACATTTCTAACACCAGACTGATTCCACAGTGAGGACTTGACAGCAGCAGGCTTCTGTCAGATGCAGGTGTGAAGGGATGCTGTGTAGGTGTGGGTTACGTTCACACAAATATGTTGTGAAAAGCTGGAAAGTAAAGGGAGAGTGAAGGGAAGTGCCAGGGCAAGCAGAGGGTGGCTGTGTTCAAAATCACAATCAAACATACTACATTCTCAATCTGTATGTACTGTACACTGAATTAATGATTAAGCATCCCATTACAAGCAAACTGTTCACACTGAAATACATATTTCAGCATCACATGACTCTAAACTAACTGAGTGGACATTGTTTATCACAATTGTAAATCACCTCTTTCACTAAATATAATACTTTACAGTAAAGGAAAATTGCAATTATTAAATAAGTTATTGCTAAATGTACGCATCAAAGTACAGCACATATGAGAGCCCCTTCACTTTAACTCTTAACTGTACCTTAAAGTCACTCGCAATGACTTGTGATTATTTTATCCAATAGTTCAATATTTATGGTTCAGTCTCAATTTAAAAGTCTGAAGAGCTGCGATGCACTTGAGTAGGTCTGTAAACTCATGTCTCAAAATCCACAAATACCTGAAAGTCAGAACACAGTACACACTGACGCACAACTTGAGGTCAAACTCGGTGTGAATCGGTTGTTATTGTGCGACTTTGAACACAGCCTAAGACGAGGAGTGCAGCCACAGTACGAAAGTTATTCCCATACATCCATCTGGATTACAGTCATCCTGTGAAACTGTATTGCGACATTAAGACGGTCATCTTCCGTTCAACCAGAGGTAGGCTGCTGACACCAGTGTTATGTAATGTGTCATATTCCTGAGTGAGAGCGGATTAGGGTGACGAGCAGGGCAGACTGGCTGCAGGACAGAGTGATGATGGGTAATCTCACCCTACAGGCTCTGGCTCAGTGGCTATCTCTCATCACCTAGGCTACAGATGGTCCCCTTTGAATAGTGACTGCTATATTTAGCTCACGCTTTAAAAGTTACCGGTCATAACATGCCTGATACAAAGGGATTTATTTCCTTTTTATTCTACCTCCAAGCTAATACCATTTTACCCAGTCTGAGTTATAGATGCACTGTTTCCATGTTCCTTTTTTTCCTCGGGTACAGTAACAGTACACACATGAGCACAAACAAATCATAAAGAGGGTGTGTCTATTTAAATCAGGGAGAAGCAGGACCTAACCCTAAAATAGCCTGGAGTGAAACACAAGGAACAACAAAAGGAACACAACAGGTTTTGTGAAACTTTACCTGACGAGTCAAAGCTGAAAGATGTGCTAAGAGGTCGCATGACTGATAGACACGCGCATATTTGAAATAAGAAAGAATGGGAGAGAAAGAAATCCATGAGTTATAAATGGATGGTGAAGTCAATGAATCATTTTAGTTCGTAAAACATACAGTTTCTGAAAATCGAACATTATAAAGACCATGTTATGTTTACACTCTGTTTAGCCTCACATAAGTAGGATTATGTAACCACTGCTCCATATTACCCTCCCAAATCCCCTCACAAAAGGCATCTTGTGTAAACCCCAGAGACGCAGTGTAAAGTATATTCTGACAACATACTTGCTGTTTTTAGCTGATTAAGGCTTGAAATGGCTTGAGAGATGATATCCAATTGGCCATTTATGAAGAATACAAAGCAACATGGTTATCTACTGCCCTATGCACTGCTCACTTATACAGGGTATATGCAGTAATCCTGAAGTCAAATGCAATACCTTTTATGACCTTTTTTAAGACCCTTTCCATACATTTTAAGACTTCATCGCCACTTCGAGTTCTAACCGGTTACATTGGTGGCACACTTTACCTCACATTTACTATATCCAGTATTGATTGTAAGATAGCACAACTAAACCGTTTGTGATAACTCCTTATCATAATTCAGATAGAACAAAGCACAAGAGAATGAATTGTGCGACCAAGCCAATACAAGGTTAATTAGAAAAAGAAACCATTAGAAAGTATTTGATTTAGGCATTGTTCCCAAGAGACAGACTACTGAAGCCTCCTCCAATTTCATGCCATAAATAAACTACACAGAATCACACTACACACCTACGCAATGATTACACTCAGGCACACTTTAGAATACAACCTCTTTGGAGCATGTATATACAGTGGGGCAAAAAAATATTTAGTCAGCCACCAATTGTGAAAGTTCTCCCACTTAAAAAGATGAGGCCTGTAATTTTCATCCTAGGTATACCTCAACTATGAGAGACAAAATGAGAAAAAACAATCCAGAAAATCACATTGTCTGATTTTTAAAGAATTTATTTGCAAATTATGGTGGAAAATAAGTATTTGGTCACCTACAAACAAACAAGATTTCTGGCTCTCACAGACCTGTAACTTCTTCTTTAAGAGCCTCCTCTGTCCTCCACTTGTTAACTGTATTAATGGCACCTGTTTGAACTCGTTATCAGTATAAAAGACACCTGTCCACAACCTCAAACAGTCACACTCCAAACTCCACTATGGAAAAGACCAAAGAGCTGTCAAAGGACACCAGAAACAAAATTGTAGACCTGCACCAGGCTGGGAAGCCTGAATCTGCAATAGGTAAGCAGCTTGGTGTGAAGAAATCAACTGTGGGAGCAAAGCAAGTATGAAAATGCAAGAGCATTAGATGATCCAGAAGAGGATTGGGAGAATGTCATATGGTCAGATGAAACCAAAATAGAACTTTTTGGTAAAAACTCAAAGAGACGTGTTTGGAGGAGAAAGAATGCTGAGTTGCATCCAAAGAACACCATACCTACTGTGAAAAATGGGGGTGGAAACATCATGCTTTGGGGCTGTTTTTCTGCAAAGGGACCAGGACGACTGATCCGTGTAAAGTAAAGAATGAATGGGGCCATGTATCGTGATATTTTGAGTGACAACCTCCTTCCATCAGCAAGGGCATTGAAGATGAAACGTGGCTGGGTCTTTCAGCATGACAATGATCCCAAACACACCGCCCGGGCAACGAAGGAGTGGCTTCGTAAGAAGCATTTCAAGGTCCTAGAGTGGCCTAGCCAGTCTCCAGATCTCAACCCCATAGAAAATCTTTGGAGGGAGTTGAAAGTCCGTGTTGCCCAGCGACAGCCCCAAAACATCACTGCTCTAGAGGAGATCTGCATGGAGGAATGGGCCAAAATACCAGCAACAGTGTGTGAAAACCTTGTGAAGACTTACAGAAAACGTTTGACCTCTGTCATTGCCAACAAAGGGTATATAACAAAGTATTGAGATTAACTTTTGTTATTGACCAAATACTTATTTTCCACCATAATTTGCAAATAAATTCTTTAAAAATCAGACAATGTGATTTTCTGGATTTTTTTTTCTCATTCTGTCTCTCATAGTTGAGGTATACCTAGGATGAAATTACAGGCCTCTCTCATCTTTTTAAGTGGGAGAACTTGCACAATTGGTGGCTGACTAAATACTTTTTTGCCCCACTGTACTTATTGAAAACAAGCTACAACATTTAATACCTTGGAAAATGCTGTTTAAAACTTAATAGCCTTAATTTTCGCTAAATTGATTTATCAACTTTTAATACTTTTTAAGACCCAGCGGACACCCTGTTATATAACAGTATCCACAAAGAGCAGCATTACATGCAGTACAAGAATCATATCATGGATTTCAAACCAAAGTATTTATCAGTCCAAGAGCACATTTGTCAGAAACCACAGCTGATGCATTAGCAGTGAAGGTCTGGCAAACAACTCATGGCTCCGTGCAGACGTCAAAGTGATCCGTGTTTAAACACTCTGGCACTTCTGATTAAGTGAACAGATCAATGTAGGAAGAGGGCTGTTAGAGTAATCGTGACGAATGCGCTAAGTCATAGATAATGGTTATTGTGGAGGGGGTAGGCTCTTGAGCAGCAAGTTAACAGGTTAGGGTTATTTACTACCTATTTCAGATAAAACTAAACCGTTTAGTTTGACGGGTCGAACCCAGTGTTGCACAAGTATATTCTTTATTGCATATGCCATTAGTGCATACAACCTCAGTAATGTTACGCTGCTATGGACAATCTGGCAATAATATTTTGCTCTTTCTATGTACAATTTTGCACAAATGTACATTCTCAAATATTGAAGTGACTGTTATTTTGTATATATTGATTGTTGTGTTTTTATTTAGGTCTTAATGTGTCTTTGATTCTGTATGTATATATATATATATGTGTATATGTGTATATATATATATATATATATATATATATATATATATATATATATATATACACGTATATATATACATATATAAATATATATATATATATATACATATAAAAACAAAATGTATATAAAAATATGTGTGCAAATATATATATATATATATACACACACATATATATATATACATATTTGCACACATATTTTTATATACATTTGTTTTTATATTCGGGATTGTGGGAAACGGCATTTGGATCTCTCTGTCTGTACACATAAACTGGAAGATTGACAATAAAGTTGACTTTGACTTGAGTAGTGGCTTACCGAGGCGGTGTCTGCGGATCATGTCCGGTGAGACTGGCCTGAGCTTCCGTTCAGATTTGATGCCCTCCAGCAGTCGCTCGTGGAGGCTTCGGGGGCGATAAGGGCTGGGTTTCAGTTTACGTGCTGAGGCCTGTCAAGACAACCACAAGTCAGCCCTCAACTGCCATCACCATGGTGAACAAAGTGAGATTTGCCACCTAACAACCCCAAGATAGGGTGCATGTTTTGTTATTGCGTTAAGTCATGTAACTATTGTGTTGTCAAAGTTTATGTCTGTTAAGAAAACTTCCATGTGATCATTCAATCAAAATGTATTTATTGCAGCATGTTGTTGACTACTCACAGGGTTTAGAGGCGGCCGCGACCTGATGAACTCAAGAATGATCTCATGTGCACTCTTCTTTAACCTTGGTGGGATGTTTCCATTCACCTTGAAAAAAAATGGATTATGAAGATCTTGATTTTTATTTAATGTTTGTATATATACCTGTAAGGAAGATGTTGTTGAAACCTGTAGCGAGAAATTACCATTTCCACCTGAGAATATTGAGAAATGTGACTATTATTATATCAAACAGAATGAAACATGAGTATTACAAAAAAGTGATTTGGAAGATGCAATGGTGTTTTGTGGCCATTGTAGGGGAGGATAACATTTTCATTTGAACAGAACTCTGAATTACCATGAATAAAGTTGTAAAAGCTTGTGGAGAAAAAAATAAAAATAAAATCATAGTCATACATTTTTGGGGAATAAATTGTAAAAGAAAACTCATATTCCATGTCCACATTCCATGTTATTTATTTCTACCTACAACGGCACCAACATGCCTTTGTAAAGTCATGTTAAACAAACAAAGAGAAGAATGTTTAAAAATTAAAAAAATGGTTTTTGGTGGCCTTTTCCTTACCATGACTTTCCTCAGCTTGTAGCGTTGGGAGCGGATGTCGTCCATCAGCATTTCGTACGGTGTGAGCTGGTATTCGATGGGCAGGGGGTTATACTGACGCTCCTGAACCTTCTTTAATTTAACACCATCTCTTAGATCTCGCATCACCTGCACCCAGAACCGTGCCTGTTGGAGAAAAATAAAGATGGGATGAAAATCGTACTGCAAAACATAAATTACTTAATCCCAAATACATGGTCAGAGTGATTATAATAATGCTTTAGGAAGAAAATAAATCTTACCCAATCTGCATTTTGCAGCTCATCGAGGTCTTTAACAGGTTCTTCCCGGGTATCGCCTTCCATTCTTCGAAGATTCTAGCCCAGAAAAGGGACATGAAAATATAAAATGAAGTAAGATATTACAAATATTTAGGCATGATATTCAAAGCCAGTGCATTCACAGTACTTATAGGAGCCAAAATGCTTGTTTTGCTATTACTTATTATTTGTATTATTATCTTCATTTCTGTTTGCATCGCGTTTAATTCTTATTNGGCTGTTACTAACCCATCAAGGGATAGCATTTCATTGCTAGCCCATTATGTGTGTGTGTGTGAGAGAGAGAGAGAGAGAGAGAGAGAGAGAGAGAGAGACTCTCTCTCTCTCTCTCTCTCTCTCTCTCTCTCTCTCTCACACACACACACATAATGGGCTAGCAATGAAATGCTATCCCTTGATGGGTTAGTAACAGCCCCTGAAAATAACCTGCCTGGAGGGTGACCCTCACACACTGGTTTCTATGCAGCAAACCAACACACAGTCCATAAACAGTGTGAATAGGCTGTGTATTTAGCAGCAGCTCAATAAAACTTTCACAACGTGTTATCAAATGCTGCTCTGGCTAACTGAGTCCAGCAGCTGACATGTGTCCCAGCTGATGGCAACATATTCAAATCTGGTTTTTAAACTTCAGGTTTTAAGTTCAATGTTGAAGTTAGATATTTCTCCAGCTGGTATGTAGCCTATCCATTGTTGCCACGAGTCTTTGACATTTTTGAGAAATTGTGAACATGAGGGGAGAATATCAAGGCCATGAAAATGACAGAAGTTGGTATGTGTCATAGAAACTGCTTGAATTTATGTTTTGTATATTTTATGCATGAATGGAAAAGTTGGTTATTTTGCACTCAATTAGCTGTGCTGTGTGTAACAAAGCATACAAGTTTTAACACATTTAAGCCTCTGTCTTTCTTTAATGCATTTCGGATAATGGTTATCATAAACATATTGTAATTAACTTTGATAAGCGTCTCTATGTTGTATTGGGTCCTTAAATTTGAAGGAATTTTGCCTGTAAAGTCTTTGAAAAGTTCACGAATTTGATGTTTAAGAAGGAGTGGGAGCCCTGTGCATCATACTGCAGAGTTTGTGTGTACTGATAATAATTAATACACACACACACACACACACACACACACACACACACACAGATGGTTATTGTGAGGCCTTCAGAGTGACCGGGCTAACAGGGGGCCATTTAACTCAATGACAGTCTGGGCTTGCTAATGTGGAGTGTAATGAAATTCCCTTTTGGTCGCCGCTCCTGGGCTTCTTTCAATGTTTCCCCACTAATGGGCAGGGATTAAAATGTAAAAGGGATATATGATCCTGCATCTCTTCCCCTAAGGTCGGTGGCTTCACCAGAGGGCTGCATACAAATACCATGTAAACAGTGAGCCTCCCAGGGGGGTAACAATATATTTAGCCTCCATGTGGAGCTCCTCTTAACTACTGTATGAGTATAATGTAGACTGAAAGGTCAAGGGGTGAAAGTCATAATGTAACATGAAGCAATGCATTTATTTGATTTAATCTTAACTGTTTTATCTTTCTATCATAAGTCCTGAAACATTACACTAAAGTTAAATATATTGACGTTGCATGTGATGATATATAGAGAACATATGTTTCCCTAGATAGCCAGCAAATAGGCCTATGTTTTTTGTGTTTGTGTCAACAATGTTCCCCTGTGTCAAGGCAACAGGACTCAGCCGGTCCAAACACAAATGAGGAATTATGTATTAAATCTGCACCAAGTGAGTGATACTGAGTCTAAGAAAAAAACACAAACAACATTTATACTGCTGTCCAAAACATATTCTATTATTTGTTCTTGTGTGCAGATAAATCTAAAGCAATACATTGGAAATTGTCTTTGTAGTATCACATCAATTTACAAAAACTAAAAACAGGGAAATCAATATCAAAGATATAAGGATATTGTAATGTTGTGAAAGAAAATCAATTGTGCTAGCATCAGCGTTACAGTAAATCAATTTGTTATAATCCCACTACAGGGAGGCATGCTGCAGATGATCCGATGGGGGTGATAATAGCGTTGCTATGGCAGCTGTTACCAGGGGCAGTGGTCTTAGCACAACAGTGAACGTACGCTCCGTCAGGGTCAAGAGGTTTGCAGGGTCGACACAGATGTAAAAGTAGTGGTCTGTCTCATTGTCGCAAATGTTCCTCGGCTATATTACAGCGTTTGTTCTCAGATGAATAGAAGACTGATTTGAAATCAGCGGACATGTTTATGAGAGAGCACCTGCAGTTTACATGAGCCTGCTCCAAACCCTGGACATCTCCCCCACATCGTTCCCAGTCATAGTTCCCCCTAAGTAGGTCGCTGCATCTCCACCATGCATTCGCCTCAAAGGCAGCATTGTCACATTTCCTCACATCAGTATAGCTGCCTGTGAAGCTGCTTCTTCTTCCAACATTAAACCACCAATGAAATACACAAACATTTGAGTGCTGAGACTTATTATACATATTTTTATTATACTACAGAGAAACTACACATTGGGGCTGTTATAATGGCCAAAGTACAGTATTTCACAATAACAATATTATCACAATGCCAATGGAAAGATTTTATAGATGACAATAGGTTAATGCTATCTGTGAAATTAATCTTTAACTGTTTTGATTGTTAAATGTTCTTTTTTAAATTACACTCAACATATGGTTGTAGTGAGATAGAAACAGGGGGTGTATAACTGCAAATAAGCGTGATTAAAGAGGCACTGAATTGTGTGTTTTCATAAGATAATATATCATTTGTATTTGTTTTAAATATCACTGTTATAGTCTGGAATACAGTTGGCTCAAATAGTTTTGTTGAAATAATAAATGTGCTACTGATGGACTCATCAAACACGATACACGTCTTTATTTAGCTGGGGGAGCTGATCCACGTTCAGTTACAATTCATCAACTCAATCTGCAAGTGCAGTCAGAGAGAAGCATGTGGGTGAAGGAGGAATGTATTTTATATGAAATGCAAATTATATTAGCTCTGATCATTTTACACGAGCAGCAGAGCTTGTAGAGTTGCCAAGCAGCGAGACTTTTTATCCCAATGTATTTAATAGTAACAGGGAAGTCAACTGCAGCTGCCGGGCAGTGATATGCTGTGTCTAAATGTCTGGGAAATTAAAGCATTACCACTTTGAGTGAGCATCAAAAAGCGCAGCAACGTGCAAAAATTGCTTTTTGGATTGCACATGTGTTTGCACAGCTGCTTGTTACGTAATTTCGTCTGCCTCCCGTCATCTTGTGGGTTCTCAGTTCCTCTCAGGTGCCTCAGCAGTGACTCCTCTGCTCTCAGCTGAGCCACCCTTTGATTCAGCTGAAAGTCAGTCTGGCCTAACGTGCTGCTAAGTTGTGACTGAGCTGCGTGAAGGAATGCAGTCAGGTTGAAATGGTTTCCCATTTGTGACTTTAGAGGCCAATAAGGCAAAGGGGATTTCAGGAACATGCAGCAAAGCATTCGCTCCAGTAGCCGGTTAATGTTGGGTCATGGTGGGTTTGGTCTGTTGGAGACGCAGACTAGAGGCAGGGAGCCGTGGTCAAACAGCTTGTAAGGCAAAGAACCTTTCGAGGTCCAAACGTCCGTCTTGGGGTCGTAACACTCGAAGCAGTCTGAGTCCTCGATGACATCGTGGCCGTTGAGGATGCGTCCACCGGTGACGTAGAGCTTGTTGTTGATGACTGTAGCGCTGTGATGCATCCGCCGCTCCTTCAGGTTCTCACACTTGATGAATTTGTTGGCCTTTGTGTCGTAAGCGATCATTCGCCTGGTGTATCCTGGAAAATGTGATTTTTATTCAGTACACTTTAAAGAACTGAGTCCGTTAAAGCTTTATATTGTTCTTACAAACAAAGAAGATCATAGACTAATGGACAGTAGTAGCGTATTTTATGTGTATCTAAAGCCTGATTTAATGTATTCCTCTGTGCAGTAGAGCTCCATTGTTTTACTAAACTATAAACACATAACGGAGCAACACAGTTGCCCTTGGAGACATGTTGTATTAGTTTATTTTGAGACAACGACGCATACAATACACTGTCCTCCTACTGGAAATACGTTCTAGACTAGAGCATCAAATGTTTATAATTGTCAAGGAAAAAAATAGTCCTTGTCAAATGTACAGTATAACTTAAGATTGACATTGTCATTAGGAAGGAATGGGCGTGGGGCTGGGAGCCACAGTCAAGGAACATCATTAAATACCAAGAGATAACTGCTTTAATGCTCTAATTTAATGAGTACATTGATTATGTAAAGTTATGTAATGAACGGTGCGACCATTCATTGAGCTCACCTCCTATGATGTAGATCTTATCTTCAATGACAGCAGCAGGGGCACACACATTTTTAACCGTCCTTGTTTCCAGCCTGGACCACAAGTTGCGAGAAATGTGATACACCTGTTGACACATCACAAATATCAACAGAGAGAAAACGTATTTACTACACCATCAAATACTGTAGTTTGCTCTCTGCTTGTGTGACATCTGGTTTCTATGTTTGAAAACTTACAATGAATTCCTTTTAAAACTAAGTCTCTATTTGAGTGGCAACAATGCAAATATTGGACATAAATGCTGATAAAATGAGGTGTGTGACTCTACCTGAATCAGTCTAACTGGATTCTGCATGGCGTCCTCCCCTCCGAAAACATAAATCCGCTGATCACTGGCTGCAACAGCTGGATGCAGCACGGCTGTGGGCATTGGTGCCATGGCCTCCCACTGATTAAACATACTGTTGTATCTCTCTACGGACTGAGAGATCTTCTTGTCAACCCCAATGCCTCCTAACACAAAAATAAAGTGCAGGTATGACACACTTTGGTGGGCATATCGTGGCTCCAACATGGGTTCAGCAGTGCGCCATTGGTTGGTCTTCAGGGAGAGCGTGTACACTGTGGCGCTGACTGAGCTGTCACCTGACGTCATGCAGAGGCTGAGCCCGCCGAGCACGTACAGGATGCTATGAATGCACACATATGCAGCTTTGTAGAGGCGCAGAGGGAGCTTGGCCAACCACTGCCAACGTTGAGTCCTTTCATCATACAGTAGAGCTTCTCGTGAGGTCTGCTCATTGTTCTTGCGTCCTCCAACCACCACCAGTGTTTCTCTGCAGGTGTAACGTCGTGGAGAGGTCCAGAGCGGCTTGAGCTCTCGACCACACTTGGTGCTGACTGAAAGCATGAGGCGGCGCACTGACTCGATGATCTCAGTGCAGAGGGTTGAGGACTGCACCAATGGGTCGTTGGCGATGAACTGGAACAGGTAAGTTGGATGGATGTATCGAAGGCGGACTTTCTTGAAGAGATCATGGATGGCGCCGCGTCGGGAGAACGGGTCATGGTGGATCCACGCCAGGAGGGTCTCAAACACTTGTTCTTCCTCAGCGCAGAGTCGGTCGTCCTCTAGGTAACACATGAGCTCAGGAAGGGACAACTCACAGAAGTCCTCTGTGGCGGCTACGTCAGAGAAACACCTCACGGCCATCTCCTTCGCCCTCTCCTTCAGGCTCTCACAGTGAAGGATCTCAGAGAGGCGGATCATGCTCAGGCAGTTTTCTGGACTCAGCTGCTCCTGGAGGAACAGGGAACAGGCCTCGAAGAGACCTCCATAGTGAAGCATGGAGGCCGCCTGCATGAGTGGGAGCACGATCTCCATGGTGATAGTGATGCAACCTGTGTAGACGTAGTCCACTATGCCACTGAGGACATCTGAAGAGATCCCCTTCAGATTCACTCGGGCCTGACTGCTCTCCAGAAAGTTGCTGCAGAACATGGCGCGGAAGTACGGGCTGCTGGACACCAGGACGTTCCTGTGGCAGGGGATCTCCTGGTGCTCGGTGCAGAGCAGGACGTCTGTCAGGATACGCTCCTGACGCAGGATGTTGAGCTGGGCATGAAGGTGGGTGGGAAGTTCTGAGTCTTTGTAAGAGAAAACCTCTCGTGGTTTTAAGGCCATTCTGTGGAGAGGGAAAAGAGAGACTCCATCATCAAAGTGTTTCTATCGTCTGTGTTGGAAATGCATGGGCATACACTGACATTGCATGGTTCTATCAGATATTGGGAAAAGCATGGATCCATTCTACTCTCATGCCTGGAGTTAAGTAGGGGGATGCAGCCAGGAAACAGTTAGCTTAGCTTAGCATAAAGTGATAAAGACGAGACACGGGGAGAAGCCGCATTTCCTGTACAAAAAACTAAGTGTAAGTACCAATACGATATTTGTAGACTTAATCAACATATGAGAGTATCAAATGAAAAAAGTAATTTCTTCAAATTGTATACTATTCCTTTTAGGTTTAAAAGTAGAATGGGATTCCTCTACAAACTACTCAAATGACTAATCTTCCAAAAGGGCAGTTTTTGCTTCATTTTTACATTTCAATAGCAGACGTTTTCCTTTCAAAGTTTAGGTTAGTTAATTCATGTATATATGCTTTAACATTTTATCTGGTTTCATGAGACCAACTCAAACTCTGAAACTTCTGCTGAGCAGCTGTCCTTAAAGTGAAGATTACTGACTGACTGCTATTTTTACCTCCTCCAAATGATCTTGATGCATCCATGTAGCATTAGGCCGCATCTCCCGTATTAAGCATCCCATCACCGCTAACATTAATAAAGCTGTGTCATCACACCATCTTTGTTTGTCTCTCCTCTCTCTGGACATTTCTCTGCCTCTCTATCTCTGTTGCCATTTTCCTCCTCTCTCAAAGTCTCTCTCTGTCTCTCCCTGGTTGGACAGTTTGTGAAGACCTTTCGGTTCAAAGAGCAGGAATTTCATTGTGCTATTAGCAACACTAGGCTTTTAATCATCCAAAGTGACAGCTACTGATTTACCCACTTACAGGGCCTGCCAGCCTGTTGGATATATTTGGACCTCTAGTCATTACCTTTTATTATGAAATGACTGTAACAGACATTTCACAACTCACAGTTTAAGCAGTTACTTCACAGATCAGATTAAAAATACAAAACATTAATTAATAATTAAAGTATGATATCATTATGTCCATAAGGCTTTATAGGTCTTTAGGGGGAATTAAAAGGCTACCAAGCAGAATGAACATAAATACATAGAATATAAATACATAAAAAAAAGCTGCAAAATGAATGCATCAACTATTATTCAATAATAATTGTAACTCTGAATTGAGCCAGTTTGCATAATTAGTGCTCTTATGTTGGTACTTTTGTATATTGGGATGCCTTCACTTTTGTACTTTTTGTCTTTTTAGTTCAGTCAGATATTATTTCTTCTTCCAACACTGTCAAAAAAATATATCAATAATGTCATCAATAATGTTTCTAAACATTTATTATGTAACCAATATGGTTTTTTTATGCTCTTTTGTGACCTATGTATACTTCTTCTGATGCCAAATATCAAAGCTGATTTATAAACATATCATCAGTACAAACTATTAAAATAATGGCTTTTTAAGTTATTGTAACAGAGGCAAAGCCTCAGTTACCTAATCATAAACAACATTTGTGATCATAATTAATTATGATTGAAGCAGACAATGAGCTTATGGCTGAACAAAAGTTCTGAAACATTTAAGTATCCTATTTTCATCAAACTGATAAGTTTGAGAGAAACGTGTTGTTGCCAGTTCATCAGTGAGCATCTGTGACTGAGTAAATCCTTACCTCCTGTCTTCAGAAAATCAATAATATCCAAAATCAGTGGTTGGTTTGGACTGAAAAAAATATCAAATCCTACAAAGAACAAACCAAAACAGTATCCAGAGAGAAAATGTAGTGTAGTCAGGGAGAGAAAAGGAGCATGACACAAAGAAACGAACAAGCTTTCCAGTTAGGCGCTGTGGAGCTCGCCATGAGGCCACTGTGTACATTCCTGCAGCTAAGAATAGTATCCCAGCCACTGTGACTCCAGCCAGGCCTCTCATGTGACACAGAGCGGTTTGGTACCCAGTTGCCGGCTTAGCGGCTCTGCCTGAGTCCAGTGTTTACAAAGGCCAGGGGAGGGAGAGCCATCACAAGGCCCTGACTCAGCCATCGGGCCCACCCAAGCTGGAGTTTAATCTAAGAGTCCCAAAACCCTTGTCCATCTTCTGTGCTGATTAGGTCCCTTCCTACTCCTCCGTCATGTGTGTAACCCAGGATGAAGGTAAATATAGAGCAGTGCTGATGGGCCGTCTTGATCAGAGAAAACAGCTGTAGGAACCAGGCCCAGTGTGCGTCAAGATGTGGTTTCTCTTCATGCACAACTGGAGATGACTGCAGTTACTACTTCTCACCTGTTTGAAGTGTCAGTTACCCTGTAGCACTGTATGTGTCAAGTTGCCAAATAGCATTCATGAAACCCAATCCTGTATATAGTTTAGAAGTACATGCTGTGGTCTCAGAGGCATATTTGGACACTATGACATGTAGTTGTGACTGTTCATGGGTCCATTGTTCATGAGTCCACACACACACACACACACACACACACACACACACACACACACACACACACACACACACACACACCCAACACATGCCTAACCCTAACCCTTACCCTTACCCTAACCCTAATCCTAAACCTAACCAAGTCTTCACCCTAAAATTAATGATTCCCCTCATGGCGACCCACACACACACACACACCATGTATACATAACTTCAGGGGACATTACATTGACTTACATGCATTTCCTGGAGACTTATCCTAACCTTAACCATAACCAACACATGCCTAACCCTAACCCTTACCCTTACCCTAACCCTAATCCTAAACCTAACCAAGTCTTCACCCTAAAATTAATGATTCCCCTCATGGCGACCTCCAATTTGTCCCCATAAGGGAAGCGAGTCCCCACACGTGACTGTGTAAACAGATTTAGGTCCCCACAAGTATAGTAATGCTAGGCCATACACACTTTAAACTTTAAAATAACTGAAAAAACGATAAGACTGTTTGTACAACTACTTTTTCCAATGTAAATCCATTTATTTCAAGCCTCATGTTTAAATGATAAAAATGAATCAAGACAAGATCTATTGTAACATAATTCGAAGTCACTGACGGGAAAGATTTAAGGAGATATGATTCCATGGGTTTCTTTCCCTGACAGTAAATATCTTTAAGATGTCTTTTCCCTATCTCCAAAAAAGGCCTTGTCTTCAGCCCCTCTCTAATTTGCTCTCCATGATGTTCCTGATGCAGTGAGATGAAATACTGTCTATTTGTTTAGTGGCATATCACAAGAAACTGGAGTTACATGTGGACAGATTGAATGACAAAGCTGCAAGAAAGTGGTCTGTCAGCAAGTCAGACATCATGGCATGCGAGCACACGCTGCATTGGTGGACTTTGTCACACAGTGAAATCCTACACTCCACACACCATTACCAAGTGACAGCTTCATGCTTGAAGTCATGGTGTGTACTACACACTCACACTTCAGGGGCCAAGCTCAAAATCTGACAAAGACCACCCATAATAAATGCAGGTTGAGGTGCAAGAGGAAGGTTATAATCTTCCACTTTTATCTTACAGTTTCTCCATGTTTCATATTGTTCAGTCAGGGGCATGAACAGGCACCACTCTCTCTCTCTAGTTAATGTTATTCTAAAGTGTCAGACAATCCTGATTTATCTTATTCCCCAGAGGCTATAGACTTCGTTTGTTGACATAAAACTATAAAAAACACATCAATGAGTCACACTGGGTGACATGACCATGGGCACTGTAGTTTATTTTGAGTGGATCCTCCCTTGAGTGGGTCCTTCTGCCATAAATACTCACTAGAGCAGCGGTTCTCCAGGGCAGGGTCTGTAGTAATATGACAGTGGGCTCCGTAAACAGGTTTACAAATAAACATTTTCAATACTCCACAGATCACTGTTTAATGTCACAAATAAATAAATATGTTTAATGTGTAATATCTTTCGAATTGTGTTGTTCTTTCACATATAGTACTATAGAAGTGTAACAAATTGGCTGCATAAATAATTCCAAGGGACATATACTGTATAAAGTGGGGACCTGGAATATATTCTGTGTTGTTAGGCGTCCTTGACTGAAATAAGAATCAGTAATATCTGCAGTAGAATGTAAAATGTGTATTAATCTGTGTCTGAAAATAGACCCCACCAAAAACGCTATTAACTGTTTGGGTGATGTTGCTACAAACCACAATGACCCATGTTATACAGGCTTTATTTGAAATAGAAGTACGCTGTTTTTTTATTTTTTTTAATGAAAACAGGCAGTGGTGGAAGAAGTACTCAGTTTTTATACTTTAGTAAAAGTAGTAATACGTCAGTGTAGGAATACAAGTATAAAGTAGCATCAAATCGAAATACTCAAGTAAAGAGATGTACCTCCAAAATGTACTTTAGGAATGAATGGGCTTGGTGCAGGCTTTTATTTGTATGTGTTGATAATAAAAAAACAAAATAAGACATATCCTTTGAGGCAGGTTTTTGGGGTGAAACACTATCTTTCATTTTGATATAAATCAGGTTTGTTTGATTCTCCATTACCTCTCATCTCTCACTGTGCTCTCGAGCCCCATTCACATCCATCGTCACGCCTCGACCGGAAGTGACGGATGTAGCCACGAGCCCGACGAACGGCTTGTTCGAAAATACAACAAGGAAGTGACCGTTTATTGTAAAGGAAAATAACCACCGGATAATAAACGCTCTCCTCACGTCGGGGGTCGCCTTGCTCGGTTGTTGGGTTTCAGGGGGGTAAAGTCACCGTGGACTTGCCCGAGGTTCCAGGTCGTCTCCAGGGATTCTGGTTGTAGCCAGCAAGCTAGCTAGCGATGAACACGGACGTAGAATTTCACATCAGGCAGAATTATCCTTGGACCAAGCTTCCTGCTAATGTCAAACAGGTACCGTGTTTTTAAGCTATCCTCAGGGGAAAGGTGAGCGGGGAACACCGCTGTGTGCTGGGGGATGCACCTGTCAATGTCACCGCGGGGCTCTGTGTCATACAGCTGTCAGTGTCGCACCACTCGGTAAATAACCTCTGCAGAAATACAGCCGGAGCCACAGCTGGCCATCTTTACATTACAGCTCCTGAAGCTACCCTGGCTGGCATCACATGACAGGCTGCTCAATAGGTGGCGCATCACATGATTTTAGCGCGTGGATATCATTCACACCTGTGTACATAATGTGTGTTTTAACTGTAGACTTGCGATGTCGAAGAGTTACGAAGGTTATTTTACTATAAATAGTCTGTATAACCCCCTCCTCCTGCATATACGTTGTGCTATCAAGCTAGCATGTCGTGCTGAAATGGAGGCGGGTGTATGTACACACAGAGGCTCTGTGCATCCTCACCAGAGATGCATGGCACACCCTTGGGAATATCAGTTTTTCATTATGTTATAAGTCTTTTTGTCTGACAAACATGAATGCATCAATATGGAGGGATTCAGAAATGATGGTTAACTGCAGCACAGCACCCAAAGGTGTTATAGTTCCAGTGCTTTGCTCATGGGCATCCCGGCAATGCCCAAGATGTGACTGGCTCCTCTCCAGCTACCAGTCAACATGACATACTTGGTCTGTGCAGGGACTTGAACTAGCTTCCCTTCGGTTCACAGCGGACTGAGTTAATGCCGCCCAAAGATGTGTGTGTGCATCTACCCAGAGGCACAATAAAAACATCCAACCAAGTACCCAATAGGATTGCTGCTGGATCAAATACATATCCAACATCATTTGCACAACTTTGCTCCACTGCCCAAAGGCTCTATACCTCAAGGCTTTTTGGGAGTCATCTGTTTTTTGTTGAAATAATTGAATAGTTTTACGGATGCGCTTTGTTTCCAAGTTTCTAGCATGGGACAATTATACACATTGCACAGACAATGGTAGAAAGATGTTGATAAAAAGGGGCCCAGTAGGTCATTTTATCCCCTAAAATGTCAATCAAACCATGATCCTAACCTTTGTGCTTTGTTTTTGCTCTGCAGTGTTTGGGGAACTCTCAGCGAGAGTATGAGAAGCATGTGCTGCTCTACAGCATCCGCAACCAGCTGCGATTCCGCAATAACCTAGGTGAGTTACGTATTTACCTCACGCCAGTGCTAAACATACACCTTGTAGTCACACGTGATGATACGCTGCTGTGAGATTAAAAGAGTTAACATATTCATTTACATTAAATAGACTGGCAGAATATGTGCCCGGGTATCTAAAAAGGCAGTTAAGCAAAAAATTGCACCTGCACAAGGCCATCTTCCCAACAAACACATGCTCTCACTGGTACATTCCCTGGAATATTGGTAATACTTGACCCCCATTTCGGTACAATTATATGTGTATGAACAAGTAATGAGGTTTTAGTGATATCAACACATTACCTATATCATTTCCCAGTGTCTAAAAGACTTTATGTAATCAATTGTCTAACTTGCTATGTGACCTTTTGAAGCCTATTCAGTATTGGATAATTGTTCCTTTTATTACCTGGATTTACCTATTTTAGGTTTCCCGGAAGTATGACAGCATGAAAACTCATGTTATATGTGTTTTATGAACAGTGCGCCACGTGAGGAAGGATGAGCGCAAGTATTATGAGGAGCTCCTGAAGTACAGCCGTGACCACCTGATGCTGTACCCCTACCACCTGTCTGACATCATGGTGAAAGGGCTGCGCATCACTCCGTTCTCATATTACATAGGAATCATGGAGGTAAGCCACTCCTGCTGCAATGCACAACAGAAAATGAAGAATGGGGTTTGATGTGGAAAGGTTTAAATTCATCAGGATTTTTGTTAGTCTTCTCAAACACCTGAACATCTATCTTTGTAAACACAGTATGTGAAAGCTCTGGCTGATTTCCAGCATTGCTGTCTTCTGAAACCAAAGACAATGACAAAGGTGATTTTCACGTTTTCGTCTGCGCTTATAGAACAATGAGCTGGGTAAACTCCAAGGCGACAAGCAGGAGTTGTTATTGTTCATCAGCAAAGATTCACTAATTGGTTTCGGAGCTCCGTCTCTTATTTAAATTGAACAGTGCCTCATTTTTGGCATCCCTGGAAACTACTGCGGAAAAAGCAGTTTTAGACTAAACAAAGAATCCATGAATCCATTATAATAAGAAAGGTCTAAGCTTTTCACAACCCCCTGCAGCTATTTGTAATGTGTTCTTTGAATCTTGGAAATATACTACATGATATGGTACACCGGAAAAGATTTGCTGAAGAAATACCCTTTGTTGCAGCTACACCTTAATCATGTAGCCACAGTATGTTACAGGAGCTAGCACTATTGAGCCATGATAGAGCTGCATCAAATAGATTTAAGAGTTATTCATAAAATTGCTTCTGAAAATCCAAAAATCATAGTTTTATTGAAAAAGTAGACGTGATAATCTCAATAATTCACAACACATTTTTAGCTACTGAAATATTAGAGATTCTATTTGAAAAAATATAAACATTTATATTTTAAGCAAAAGACACAGTTATATTAGTTAAAGAGAGTTTAATTCATAACTAAGACAGACTCATTTGATACAAAGAATCCCTTTTTAAAAAAATATAATTTCTTATGTGATGAATTCACACAATCAAACAGACATTCAAAGCTTTATTCGAAAACCTCAATAGAAACTTTGAATTAAGAAAATGGTCTACTTCCATATAACATGGGATACATTACCATTATCATCAGATAGATATATTCGGTTGCTCTATACAATATTCTGTCTTGAGTATTTCTATGTGGATAGACCTGGCATCAGTCAGGCACTAGGTGTCAGTCAGAGTCTAGTGAAGCCTCGTGTAGCAGCTGACAGACACAGCACTGATCACAGGATAAACACACCCAGAAACATGTTTTCTGTTTGCTCTGCAGTCAGTTTTGGCTTTGTCCGCATCACGCCTCACCCTCTCTGATAAGTCTCAGTCTGTAACACTTTCTCTGAGACTTTGACCAGGTCCAGTACTTCTTGACTCCCGACAATAATGGATACAACAACTCATCGAACTGTTTCCATGGTGCTGTAGCTTGAAAAGTAATCAATATACACATAATAGTTGGATGTTTTTAATGACAGTAATGCACCTGTATCAAATCAAACTTTATTTACATAGCAATGTTCATTACACAGATAGTAACACACAGTGCTTCAAAAACAAATAAAAACAACGCCCCCTTCTAAGGTGATAAACAGAGTAGTATTATATAATTATGAAAAATAGAAACACTTGATGCCAACAGAAGTCAATAAACACAGAAGAATAAGAACATAAGAATCTATAAGAATAAATACAATTCAATGAAAAGTCAAGTTAAAAGCGTGGGTAGTGAGTTGGCTCCTAAAAGTATGAACTTTCTCTGTAGTTTCCGTAGTTTAGTTTGAAGCTGATTACATATATTGTGTATCTTTTTTCATAATGCCCTCAGTTATATCTTTTCAGTTTCCCCCCCCTGTGTGTTTACTCAGAGGGTGTGTGCGCCGATACCAGCAGCCACATATGATTGTTCCACATTCACATTACTTCCCATTTTTCAGAGAAGATATGACTAATAAGCCCAAAAGCTCTTTCTTACAACTCAACTTAAAAAGGCTTCTTTCATTTGCCCATGAACGCTAAACTTAACTTGACTGAGCTTTTAATTGTGACCGCTGAATTGCCGAAGGCTGTGTCATATTCTGATAATCCGTTTTAAGCACTTATTGAAAATGGGGTATAGAAATTAGCACAGCCGCCCAGATCTGCTAATCCTGTTATTAACCAGAGGCAGAGGGACACAGAAAGGGAAAGAGGGAAATTAGTTCAATTATTTTCCCTGTGTCCTTCCTGTCTCCACCTTCCCTAACTCTCCCTTCCTTCTTTGCAATTCCAGGATATTATGAACAGTGAGAAGAGTTACGACTCCTTGCCCAACTTCACTGCAGCTGACTGTGAGTTTTTCCTCATCCGTATTTTTTTTCTCAGTTCCCCCCCTTGTTGGAGGTCGTTCATACGGTCATTGGAGGGGCACATTACATTTAAACTGGAGATATTCCAGAGTTATCGGACATTTTGTTTATTCACGGGGCGAAATCAGCACCTATAATGAAACTAAAGCTGGAACAAATTGATTATTTGATTAACGGAAAGCTAACTGTTTTGATAAATCGTTTGAATAAAACATATTGGTTTGGTCGGACATATAGAGCAATTTAAAGAGATTTCCCTTAGCTAAAATATTTTCTGTTTTAATTCAAATGTTGTTGTTTTTTTTTAACACAGAGTATGTCCTGTATCCAATATAAGTAAATTAAGCCAAATCAAATAGTTTTACGGAAGTTGGGTATATTATTTGTTGGTAAAAAATAAGTTTTCTTCGTGTTAGCATTTTACCTCTGCTTTGACGAGGCTTGCCTTTCCTATAAGACTGCTACCACTTTCCCTCAAACAACAAACTAATCTCACCCTGGTTTTGACAGTTTATTAGATTAACGATTTTCAAAACCCCCTTGACTAGCAATAATCAACCTGAAACTTGTCTCTGTATCCAGCCCTGGTAAATAGATTTATTTTGGATTGACTGATATAAATTACATTTTTATAAAGGATTATAAATTGATTTTCTGCAATGATAATACTTGACCAAGGAGCTGTGGTTCTCGGTAATGATTGTAAAACCAGATTAAGATTGTGTCAAAGCTGGAAGTGTACAGGCAGTAGTATCTTTCTTTGTCTTTCTGCTGTCAAGTGTAAAGGGCTTTGGCGTTGGCCTGAGAGCGGCCGAGTCCTGGCTGAGCAGGACCTTCACGCTGTGGAGACAGAAGGCTGCCAGCAGGGGCTTTTCTCCTCAAATCTCCCTAAAGGAGCTTTGGAAGTGTGTCATGCTGCAGTGGGTGGCTGGAAAGACAGCAAAGTGTGTGTGTGTGAGAGTGTTTTTTTACGTAGGCGGTTGTTTGTGTGTCTGTGAAACGGCAGGATATGCGTGCAGGATTCTGCTGCGTTCGTAGGCCGAAATGCGAACATCCCTTATTTGTCCCTGAATGCGCTGGCAGCCGTCCCAGTACATTCTGCTCTGCCCCTTCCAGCCATGGGCATCAGAGGCTTGAGGAAAGGACAAGGTGGGATCTAGAGTCAGATCATTATACCTCTACCTCTGTACCAGCTTTACAACTGTGCTTTATGGGCCAGTATCTTCTCAGACAGACCATACGTCTTAATTTATTCACTGATAAAAATGCATGCACACGCTCACTCTTAAGATACCTCCCAAGATGGATTAGTGGTGCTTTTGTGTCTGTGTGTGTTTGGATTGTCTCAGAGAAGAATTGGGAGGGATGAAACCCCTCTTAAGTCACACATGCAGAGCACACAGCACACAGTGACATTTGTTCTCTGCTTTTAACCCATCCTAGTACCAGGAGTCTAGTACTAGGAGCAGAGAAGGTGTGTGGTTTTTGTGTATACGTACCCCTTCAGCAGAGTTGGGATGAGTCACTGCTGCCGCTCGTCAAGCTTTCTCCGAAGCCACTCTCAAATATGAAGTTGGAAATATCCAGAAAAGGCTAATTCTCAAACTTCTTTCTTCTTGCTGTAATTCTCTGCTGCAAAGCCTCAAAGTCTGTAATTGAAAAATGCTTCACACTCTTTTTTTCCCAGCTGTACTGCAGCCAGAATGATATGTCTTAGTGCATGTACAGACATTACATGTTCAAGGCCAGTTACAGAGTCATAATTGAGTTTGGCTGACTTTCTCCTTCTCGTCATTCCACAGGTCTGCGGCTGCTTGGCATCGGGAGAAATCAGTACATTGACCTAATGAACCAGTGCAGGTCGTCCAAAGTAAGACATGTTTCTAATACAGCCTTTTAAATAGATGTGTTCATGTTAGAAAATTCAGTGTAAAGTGCACATGGGAATATTTAATATTTAATCCAGCTGTATTTTCTCGGATTTAGCCGACAGCAAACTGCATGGCAATTTTCAATAGATAGAACGGCCTCATAAATGTATTTACAAAAGCCAGAAAACACACAATATCTTTCCACCATTGTCTTCACAATTATTAGCACATATCAGCTCATGTTAATTAGATTTGAGTGACTTAGTCTGACCTCACTTTCTACGTTTTTCTCCTTTGTCAGAAATTCTTTCGCAGGAAATCAGCGCGAGACCTGCTCCCATCCAAACCAGTGGAGATCTCTGTGGAGCCGTGGTGGACGGCGCAGACCGGCTATATCACCGAGGACGATATCAGGGTGCGATAAGTGCTCTTTTATTTCCCATGTTTAACCATGTGTATGGATTTGTAATGTTTAGCATTAGCATGCAGGGATGGATACAGTGGAAGGAGAGTTGGCAGATTTAATTATGTTATTTTATTTCATATAGCAAATGCAAAACTGTACTCTTTTAATCCTGATTCAGTTTTATCTACAGTTCCTGTATCATTGATTTACAACATAAGTGAGAAAACATGTTGGCTGGTGTTTTTTTTCTTACACTTCACCCACCAAGCTACAATCATTGATCGTACGAGCGCCTGCACTGCATGTGGAGATCTCACCTGACTAAAAATAAATACCTGCAGCGTTCCCAACACTTCTTCTCCCCTCTATAAATAGGAAAAAATAAACTCTGGAAAAACAGTCAAGGAATTCACAATTTCATCATCCCAGAGACTGCCCTACCCCTGTTGTTCACTGGAGGCTTTTTTTAACGAACAAAGCCACATATCCAGGTGTGCTCTTATGTTGTTTGTTTGTTTTTGTTTGTTTACAGATCTGTTCCACAGCAGAGAAGAAAGCCATTGATAAGATGATAGACGCTGGAGCTCAGCTGGCTGGAACAATGGAGTACAATGTGGTGTTAAGTGAGTATCTGTCACATGTAATGTTCAAATTAAAACACCTGAAACTGCATAATCAATGTCATAACAAAGAAACGTTTACACCCTGTGTTAAAAATAATCCACAATTATTCATTTCAATAATGGTTTGCTACTTAGCAAGAATGTCAAAATATTACTATTATTTACTTTTAGAGATTCTTTAACATATAGAAGCAAAGGATATTGACATTGTCAACAATTTTCAATTCTTTAGCACCTATTCATTCTTTCAGCTTTGTCTAGTTCAGGGGTTCCCAAAGTGGGGGGTCGCGAGAACCCGAGTGGGGGTCGCGAGATAATTACAAAATAAAAATGGAAAATAAAAAAAAATAAAAATTGATTAATATTTTGTATAATGTTATTTTTTAACATTATTATTAATAATAACGTTTGCATAGACATTTCTTTCTTTGACAATCCACTAGCGCAGTGTTTCTCAAACTTTTTTTTTTTTTTTCTGAAATTAATTCACTAGCACCCCCCCCTCCCCCGTCGACAGGGGGTCGCCAGTCTCTGGCACTGCTATTTTGGGGGTCGCGGGCTGAAAAGTTTGGGAACCCCTGGTCTAGTTCATATGTTGTTGTATTTAAAATATGTCTCCAGTCTGTTCCCCTTGAATCTTATATTTAATTTGAGGTGGACTGAAACAAACACAAAGCACTTCAGAGTGGGTTGCTTCACTGTCTTGCTTTTTCCAAATTAGATTTGTTCTAGTCTCCTGTCCCACCCTTACATCCGGTTTCAACAGGAACTATGGGAACAAGTTGCCCCAAAGGGCTACTCTCTTTACGGCTTTACAATCCTTATGCTGCAACAACAAGATTAAGTATTATTGGAAATGAGTGCTGTTTAAATAGTTTACTGGTGCAGATGGAAGCATTACAAAATCTGCAATAGCAGTTGGGGACTGAGCCTGAGGTAGTTTTTGTTTATTTATTTTGTATCTGCCTGCTGGTACAGCATGAATGAACCTTCAGAACTAAACTTCTTTTTGATATAAAATTACATTTGTTGGCATAAATGGATAATTGAGTTAGCATCTTTCAAATTCAGCTAGCAAGAGGCAAAATTCACTTATGATATTATGTTGTGAATATCACAGATGAAGCAGAGGGGCTGCGGTCGTGTCCACGCACTTGAAATGTTAATTAAAGAAGAGTTTCACAGTCATGCACCCCGGCCACTGGAGTGCTGCGGACTGAGTTGGAATAAATACAATTAGATACAGGAGTCACAGGCAATTTAAATACAAGTCACAGTTCAGATGAGATTTATTAAGCCATTATCATATGTGCAATACACAGAACAGAACTGTGTACATGTTAACAATAACAATTTGGTATAGTAAGTATATTTGTCTTTTCACTCTAGGCTTGTACAACCGGGGCTTCATATACGTGGATGTTCCCATATCTGATGACAGCTGCATCTCAGGTGTGTGTGTGTGTGTGTGTGTGTGTGTGTGTGTGTGTGTGTGTGTGTGTGTGTGTGTGTGTGTGTGTGTGTGTGTGTGTGTGTGTGTGTGTGTGTGTGTGTGTGTGTGTGTAGCTCCACGGATTGGTCCATTTGCCTATCAGTAAAAACAACATTAAGTTTCAAAAGTATAGTTCTGTTTGATTAAACATTTAGATATTATAGTTTTTGAAATGTTTTATTTTGTCAATGTAAAGCACAGTGTGTATACTTTGTGTACTACCGAGTATATTTTGTGTGTATATCATATAAACACATCATGTTATTTATATAAAAAAGTAACTGGTAACTTCAAATCAAATTAAAGTAGTAAAGTAAAAGTATAATATTCCTCTCTGAGAGGGATCAAGTAGTAAATGTAGTTATCTAGCTAATCATGTGTTACCGATCATATATAATCACAAATTAAGATGCTTGTCCTAATATGTATTAATACACACACAAATCATTCATCACAATCATAATTTTCAGGTTTATAAACTTGATATTTATTTTCATTTAATCAACTCCTTTAAATTAATCTCAGAGCAGTGAGGGGAAAAAGTAGAAGAAGACATGTTTTATTTGTCCTCGTGTGCTCCAAGTGCTGATTCATATTTTGCAGGTCTAATCTTATAAAAACAAGTTAGACGATTAAGGGGATTACTTTTCCTTTTTTTCAAAAGTCAGGGCTATTAATGCAGAAAATGTAATATAATTGTTCTCAAATTGTTTAGAACCGGTAAAAAATAATTGCCATGTTTATAACTGAACACACAGTGGGAAGATGTCATAAACTCCACATACCACTTTACCTGCCAAAGCTGTCATTTCATATTGTTATTAGATTTGAAGTAAAGACCGCACTAAATGCCTTGTTAACACAGATACTTCTTGCAGTGCTGACCAGCCAGTGTGAGCAGCACCCCCTTCTATTTGTCTTTCATCGTCCCTACAGACAAAGTAAAGCCTACAGTAGATACGGGGCATTGGGGGTGGTGTGCATGAATGTCAGGATTCTCTTCTGAGGATCCCAACTGAAGCCGAGGTATGCATAGCATGTGATGCGAAATCTGTGTAATTTTTTTGAAAGGCATCACATAATCAGGAGGAGTCAAAAGCTTTCTGGCAGTAATTGCCTTTTGGCCACAGACAGAATGTACAACACTTTTCAATCTTTCCCTGCAGAGATTTCTAACAAATCAAACCCGAGACTGAACCATGTTCTGTGCTGCTGTACTGTCTCTGCATTTACATATTAACTGAGTCACTGATTTCAAATCACAATTGAACTAATCTGACGTGCATCATATTCTTAAAGCGGAGCTATTATGCTTTTTGGGGGTTTTCCCTTTCCTGTAGTTAGTTATATAGGTTTTTTGTGAGAGTAAATGATCTGCAAAGGCTAAAATCCCTGTGTTCCCTCCAGAGGGATTTCTCACACTCCCCCCCCCCC
>NW_011369951.1:14997222-15031778 GCF_000735185.1 Notothenia coriiceps | reverse complement strand
ATCCTGATTTGTCTAAAATCCCTGTATGTTACCAAGATCTGAGAGAAGTTTAAAACAAGACCAAGGCTCTGTCATTACCTCCACATCGCCCTTTTGATTGTGCTATCGATCTGCTACCCGGCGCACCCATTCCTAAGGGACGCCTTTATTCCACATATAAACGTGTGCCTCAGAAATACTTATTTACATTAATCGATGACCAAACCGTTTGAGACCCACTGAGATAACTTAGACTAAAGTGAACTATCTAAACACTGAGAGTCCTTTACTTAACCTGAGCTGAGGTTATCTGAGACTCTCAGTCTGACAGGAGAGAGTTCTCCCTCCACCTTGTTGTTGAAAAATCTCCTTATATCCGTTAGCGTAGCTAGCACGAGATGCTAACCACAACGATCTCCGGTACCGGTGCGCGCTCTCTCGCTAGCTTGCACACACACACACACACACACACACACACACACACACACACACACACACACACACAAATGGCTCGTGCCACACACACACACAGAGCAGAGCTTGAATGAAACACAGAGACCCAGAAGTAGCCTATACTTGTACTGTACTGTAGCATATTATTTTCGAATCAATCCTTTTTCAAATTATAAATTGCACACTTAAAAAAAAAGACATACATTTCTTGGGGGTGCTTAGGGGGTGCTATGGCTATCCTGGGGGGTGCTACAGCCGTCACTGCTAAGATATATGTGTGTATATCTTAGCTTGACAGATGGCACATACTCAAATTTTTACAAGAATCTGATTTTGTGTACGTTTTAAATATTCATTGAAGGAGAGTCTTTCACATTTGAATGTTTATTTATTTAAAACATACATTAGTTGCTATACTGTAGACATGTACATATGTATAATTATATTATTTATTTTTTAAGTGTGGTATAAAGTAAATTTATATAAAGCTATTTGGTTGAGCCAAGTAACCCTGGATGCAAACAGGTTTAGGACAGAGCCTCTGTTTTTAGATGGGGTTTGTGGCCATGATGTAGGCCTGACGTTTAAAATAAATGATAAAATCTTATCTATTAAGATGAATGTTTCATTTAAAAGGTTTTTATTTGTTTAAGGAGGGACCCCAGAGCCAAGGGCAAGCCGAGGAGACCGCCTTTTCCCGCCGCAGGCAGGATCAAACTCTCGGTCCGGCAGCTTTCCCGGTGATGAGCTCCGTGTAACAAATCCCCTAATGTGCGGGGAGCCGCGCCGTGCCCAGGTACCTCCCGTTCTGCCATCTGCACCACGGTGATGCTGCTGTCATCGCGCGCCTCTCCTCCGGTGGTGCCCTCGGCTCCCTCCGCCGCCACACTGCCAATCACACCGTCGGGGGTCGCCAGTCTCATATGAATAACACTGATATCCTCATAAATCCATAACTGAGGCACGAAGTAAAATGGAATATACTAGTTACTGATTTTAATGCCTTCATCGAGCCAATAACTTTTACCAGATTAATACGTGATTTATGGTAGACATTACTTGAAAAACATTTATGATATAATGTTATTTTATGGATATTTCTCACAGTCAGTGGTATACTCATCATCATTCATCCACCTTGTTACATGCAATCTGTGATGTATTCCACTAACCCTTCTGATTTATGGTTCTGTTGATTGGCTGTTGCGTCTGTTGACTCTTTCTCCATGGTAACCATTATTGTTCATTAGCAGACTGGCAGTGTGTGTATTACACTGCTACTAAAGGTATTAACGGCTGATAACAGTACTACAGTATAGAAACAAGTACAGTGGGTCACATATTTATAGTTTTTATATTCCACGGGATGCAAAAATAAGTATTCAAAAAAAATAGTTGAAAATTGACGCTAAAGGGCCCCCACTGCGTTTGATAGTGACGCCAAGGGATCCTGACATAACGTCACTATAGTAGCCTACGAGTTGGGAGTGAGAATGTATTGAATAATGTTTCAACTTTAAGATTTTCCTCATGTGGGACCCCAACCTTAACCTCTTGATGAGCAGATGGGAGATAATGTTAAAATGACAAGTGTGTTGTTATAAGTATGCATGTATATCCTGATCAAACACAACAGACAATTACCTATTAAAGGTGATCTTCAAATGTTTTTCCAACTCTGCTGCAAACTTGTATTTTGAATGAAACATTTTCTTTTGTAGAGTAAAAAGTCAAGTGAATGCATTTGATTGGGTTTGTGGGTTTGACTGCCGGATTAGGAAAATAACTACAAGCTCAGTTTTTCCTGAATCTTAAAATGGTGGAGCATGGTTCAAAGAAGAACCAAATGCATTTTGGAGCAGAATTAAAATAATGGGGTCGATGCATGCATTCATTTCAGTTTTGGAAAAGGCCTTGCAGAAGTCTTTGAGCTATTTTAGTTTATAAGGGAAATTATGCGATTAGTTATAAACATATTTAAGGTGAATTATAATTTAACTTTATTTAAATTCTTAATTGTTAGTGTTCCTCTTTGTTATTTACTTACTTACTGACGCCTTTGTCCAAGGGACAAGGTACATTTGCTTAAAATACGCCAAACCATTGTAAGTGCTGGTGCAAGCTTCAATTGACCTACATATTTTAAAGGCTCTAAGATGTTGTGTGTGTTTTGGGTTTAATGGCCAGGGTGCAGTTGAAACAGGTGTGTTTCAGTCTGCAGAATATGTGTAAACTTTCAGCAGTTTAGTTATTTAATAGTATCCAGTGGGGAGCGTTTTCAGACAGTCAGTCTGGATGGTACATTCCCACACCACCGCAGTCCTTCCACCGTCAGAGGCAAGAGGAAGGAAGTGGTGCGGCTCAAGGATGAGTAAGCCTTCTGTGACTCACGCGCCGCCACTGACCCGTGTGGCAACCTGATAAGCTCACATTATGTCTCAGCGGGCCCTGTGGCATAATACCACGCCAGCATGCCAGCCCAATAGGAGGCCGCCGCATGATGCACGGTGACAGCACAGACCTTTTTTCTAAACCATGGGAAAGAATGTCCATACATGGGCATAGATGGAGAAAAGATGAAAATGTGCCATCCTGCTGAATATGCAAATAAAATGCCAATCTGGGTCAACAAAGTAAATCTTTATACTTTCACGCATGCCACTGCATCTAATGAATATTTCATCAAAGGCATGGATGCTTTTGGCTGAGAACCATCAGTCCTGTTACCAGAGAAGATGAACATTGGGAAAATAAGGAGAAACAAACGGTGGCTCATTCACAAATTGACAAGTCTGATTTTCAACTGCCACAAACAGCGTTAAAAAGTAATGAAGGATCTTTTCTATCACAACAGTGTTTCTAACCATGAAATTATGAATCAGTTATATTTTATATTTTTCGTTGCTAACAGTGAATTACTTTATTGCATATTGTAAGTTAGAGCAAATATAATTACAGCAGCAACTGTGTACTGAGCACAGATGAGCTTTAAAACAAATATATCAAATATAATATTTGCCAACAGAACATTGACCCAAGTGTTGATCAAAGTGGACATCAAAAACACTAGGACTGTTACAAATGCTATGTTAATGGTTGGAAAATGCATGTATGACATGTAGTAATATCTTGTGTCTGTTAAAAGTGCAGAAATCTCTGAGCAGTTTAATCTTCAGTGAGGCAGCATTCTGTAGTTTTGACTTTGGTATCTTCTGGATTGCACTGCAGACACAGCCTCTATCGGCCTGTTGTTCACAGAGAAATGACTTCCCCTTTATATGGCTCTCTGATCACAGCTGTAGGCGTCCCCACCTGCAGGCAGAAAGAAAGGTAAAGTGACCTTTGGGGAAAACTTTATTTCGATCCGGATGCTTCAATTTCAAAGATATATTTGAATTTCAGACCTATTAAAGATGCTTTACACCTAAGCAGCCCCCCTGTTTGCTCAATGTTTCATATCCTGTAGATGCTAACTTTATGAACACAAGTAGCCTACATATAATTAACCCATGCTATTTTTAGAGTGGTTTTTGTGGAGATCTCTGCCTCATTGACTCATTCACTATTGCCTTAAAGGAGAGGTGTCATGGCCATTTCCACTGATCATAATTCCATTGTTGAGGTATACTAAAATAGAAAAATACTGTGCAATTTTCCAAACTCACATTGGTTTCGCATACAGCATCTCTGTAAAGTATGTGTATTCAGCAGTATTCACTTTCTCCACTAAACGGCTCGCTGCAGCTCCCGTACGTGCTTTCGTAAGCAAGTACACGGAAGAATCAAATGGATGATGACATTTCACCAACGAGGCGTTTTGGGGAGGTATTTTCTGTGTTAGAGTTTTACTCGCTACAGGGTGAACTTTTAGGGTTTTGACTCTGCAGACCGTTTACATGCAGAAAAACCTTCATCACACAAGGGGACGGGTAATAACCGGAAAAGCATGACATGTCACCTTTAAAAGTTTGGAGAACTGAAAGTTGAATGGAAAGGATGATGTCACGTTCAATATAATATGACGATACTGCTAGCAAGCAGCTAGCTTAGTTTAGCTGACAAACAACATCACAGCTAGCCTGGCTCTGTTCCAAAGTAAAAAAGAAAGAAAAAACGATATAAAAACATTAACTAGATATAATTTAACACTGATACAATAATTGTTCATACAATTCAACTGTCAATGTTTAGGTTTGTTTGGCATGTTTACACTTGTTCGATAAGTGCTAGATTTGAGCTATTTAATGGATTAATCCATTACTTTAAGTTGGTTAAATATTTTACATTTGTTTTCACCAAATGCAGCTTCCTGTTTAGACTTCTCTGCTGTCTTTCTCACTGCTTTACACAGACTCTTAATTGCAACACAATGTGTTCAAGTTGATTAATTCAATGGTCCAATGATCTAATCCCTGATCTAAAGCAAACATTAACATTTTTATATTGGGTGTGTATCATTTGCAACATTGTCAAGTTATAGGTTTTCGCAGGGTGTTATGTGCCTGATTATTTCCTTGACAGGTGTATACCTGCAAAAAAACGAGGCTTGGTGCTAGGCAGATAGTGAAAAGTGATATTTGAAGTGGTTATTTCACTCAAAACATCTGCCTGCTGCGGCTGTAATTTTGTGAGTTTGCTGGAAAAGCTAAACAATTATCCAAAAGGTGCTAAAATGCCCTGTACAGCCAAGGGGAAATGTAGAGTGAGAGTTCTCTGATGGTTCGTCGTTAAGTTAGCACAGACTTTCACATTTTACTAACTGAAGTGTTGTTTTATCCTTATGAATATTGTGTTACACTTGAGACTTGACTGACCTGGTCCCTTTGCTTGATTCTTTTGTAAACAAACTCAGAGAAGGGTTTCCTGGGGATGAATCTTCCGGTCCCTGGGGACACCTGCAGCTGCCCATCCTCATACACCACCCTGCCTCTGGAGATGGTGAGGACGGCGACGCCGTGGCACTCCATGCCCTCAAAGATGTTGTAGTCTACAGCCTGGTGGTGTGTTTTGGCTGATATCTTTCTACAATCACAAAGATACAAATACATTGTAATGAAACTTATTTTAGAACTTGCATGCTTTCTGAATGCCAGGCTAAAAAGAACAGAAACGTATTGTGTAATGCATTCGGTTATAATCTGAAACTGATTGAATCAGGCCAAGGTACTTATACACAGCATGGAGTTACTGCAGCTCACTTACTTCACAGCAACAAGCCATACAATGTAATATGTATAACTTGGGCTCTTGTGATGCTCTATTTGCTGTAAAGAATGAAGTGGGATGTTGAAGATAGATCAGTTTTGCAAAAGAAAGGTCAGACCCAATCACCCAATAAAATATATAGCAAGGCTGCAAAATATTTTATTGGAAGAAATTATAAAAATGATTTAAATTATTAATCTAAAAGCACTCAATGTGAATGTATATGGCATATTTTAATCAACTACATTTGATATCTCACAAGAAATGTCTAATAGCTATATTTACAAGTTATTTTTGCACATAGAGATTTCTCATAAAAGACATATAATTAGCTTTAGAGATGCATTGTTAGAAAATAAACTGTGACGCAATCTAAATCCAGTAAGGTAGTTCAGAAGGCTCCACCTTGACAAACTAATATCCTGCAATTACAGCCAGGGCTGCCCCAGGCCAACTTGTGGCCCCACGCAAAGGTGTTTCATGAGGCCCACCTTACAGTATGTGTCGCGCGAGCGTTGATGGGGGGGAGGGGGGAGCACGCTCGTGAACTGATAGTTCGCCGGAGCCTCGCAGCGGGGTAACTGCAGAGCACCGAATTGTGGCGCATTTACGCATTAGATGAATTGCGCCACACAAGCGCATAACATGAAGCCCCCTCCGTAAGATGAGGCCCCACGCAGTCTGCGTGATCTGCGTGTAGGGAAAGAAAGAGCCATAAACATAACACTTTCATATTACAAATTTAGAAAATGTGTGTATCTGTGTGCCATCTGGTGCTAGGCAGGTAGCAGCATACAGTCTGATTTAAGAGCTATTCCGCTGTGAACAGCTGCCGGCTGAAAACAAAGCCAAGAGTGTTTTAGAGTGAACTACAACTATAACATTACTATACCCAAAACAAATAGCTGAAAGACACAAAAACACTCTCTTGAGCTGCCAAATTAGTTGATATTTATCTGTCTTTATCACTATGAGCAACCCGTCTTATGAAACATTATTTTTGACTTATAATATCGGCTGAGTTTGAACTTAAAATATACTGTAATAACTCACATCATTTCCAAAACATATGCCATATACATTAACACAGCTGAAATGATAAACAAATAAAATATAATCTCAAAATGTCCTCAAAGACCAAACAACCTGCAGTTTATGTACTTATGACATAATGCAAATGATCTGACCACAATTGCAAAATTACATGTATACTGTATATTTAACATATCCAGAATTATCCATATCTGTATGTATGTAAAAACCTGTAAATGTTCACTACAATTTTTTATTATTGTTTTTATACTTGTGTGAAATGATATCTGTCCTGTGTTTCAACCTTAATGCAGTTGCTGCAAAGACATCTTATATTATCTTATCTGATCTCAGTGAGGTACTGCTTGAGCTTTAATATAACCTTAATTTATAAAGGTACAAAACCTACCTATAGTACTTTCAACACTGCATGCACTTGGTAACAGTAGTACAAGTATGCACCTTCTTATTAGGGTGGTTGAAGGGCTTTAAGGAAAATGTGGAAAAACACTCTAAGAGGGAGAGCCAATTACAGCCCTTCATATTAAAATAATCAAACGCTTTGCACAGCGAAGATTGATGATGTCTAACAAATAAATCATATCTGAGTGAAAAGACTGCATCAGCAGCGAAATAACTGACTCAGCCACTTCAAGATAGCCTGCTTTCCCCCCATTCACATTTCCTGTTGATGTGTAAAGCCAGAAACCTTGCCTAGTGTGCACTGACAAAAACAAGATGTGTCCTCATTATTCCAGCATGCCCAATTACGAGACACAAGGCAATTGAGTGAACTTCCTAGGCGTTTCTGGTTATGCAACTGTGCGTGGCCCGTGGTCCCGGATGTTATGGAGCGACACTTGTGCTGAGGGGCGATTAATTACGTTAAGTTTCACAGATGAATTCACGACTGCAGCAATGAAACATGAGGCGCTCTCATGCTTGAAACGCAGTATAACATCGGCAGACATGCATACGGGTAAACACAGAACACACAAACAAACAGAGGGACAGACAGGGAACATCAGAACTAAAACAAATAGATTTTGAAACACTTTTCCAATGTTACCGGTGAATTAATTGACAGGAAACTAAACAGAATTAAATGTGTTCTTTTCAGTTGCTTCCCTGAGGGGCTCAGTCAGCCCAGATTCTGCAGCAAACAGAGCAGTGCATTCTGGGTTACATAAGACTTAATGTGCTACAATCTACTGGAACGCATACTGTCCTCAGTTCCATATACGGGACTTTGTTAGAATAATAGCAAAAACACAATCACATGATTCATGTTTATATAAAGCCTCATGATATTGTGAGCTGGTTCCTGAAAATAGCCTTAATGCTACTATGAAAATTGGTTTAACTCCCACATGAAATATTCGTCATCTTTAAGATCCTCAACATCACCCATCTGCATCATCCCACTGATGCTGAGCTCCGCTTCCTAAAAATAATGACCTAAAATGGTAACGAATGTAACATTTCTCTTTACTGACTGATGACTCTGATTCATATGTAAATAGTGTTATGCTTTCATTTGCAGCTGAGGATATGTGATGACATGCCCTGCCGTCTGGATAGAGCATGATTAGCTTACGCTACGGCAGGTTACTGTGTTGAGGTGGCACAAGATGAAAGATACATCACTTTGCTTTTAGTGCCTGTGCATAAAGCATGCATGCTATACAGTACCGCTAAACTTTAGAAATGGTGTCATTTTTTTATTTAAACACTTTCAAGTATTCTGCAGCGCCGCTGCAGCAGCGGTGTTTAAAGTATTTAAAGGGGCCATATTATGCTCATTTTCAGCTTCATATTTGTATTTAGTGCCTCTACTGTGACATGTTTTCATCCTTTAATGTTCAAAAAGGTCTTTGTTTTTAGCCTATCACGCTCAATGCGCACGCCTGTAGAAGTGCGAGTGTAACATAGTGATGTCATTGTGAATGCTCTGTTTGCATAGTGATGTAACTCTGTCATTAAGGATGTTAGCCTTTGCAGACCATATACAGGAAAGGGAAAAACCCCAAAAGAGAGATGTGTTCAGAATGTGCATCAGGGCATGTGGAAATGTACACACACAGTGTTTTCTTTTCCTTTTCCATTTGAAAAGCTTACTCCCACACTGCTGATTAACTGGAGTCGGCCCCTCACCTCTTCATCTTAGGGTTCCAAATAACCACGTCAGCATCCGAGTTCTTGGCGATACGGCCTTTCTGCGGGTAGAAGTTGAAGATTTTTGCTGCGTTGCTGCTGGTGACAGCTACAAATCGATTCTCGTCCATTTTGCCGCTGTGCTGATGGAGGAAACGCACACAGGAGCCGCTTTGAGAAAGGGGGCCACAGCATATGACAACAAAATACAGAATTAGCAGGCAAAAGGTTAGTGCTTAACTGCAGCAGCAAACAACTAATTTCTGCCAAAATATCATCTCATTTGTGATTTGTAAGCACTGCGGAGTGTTGTTAATCTTCACAGTGGCCTTGGGGCAGCCGGGCTGAAACACTGTCTTTTGAGAAAATGCAGAGCCTGCTTTCTGCAGCGATCTGCAGCTCTCAGAGTTTATTACCCGGTCTGTTTCTACCGTGGAAAACTCATACTATACATATATTTCACTCCTATTAAAATATAAATAGAGCAATACTGAATACAAATAATTAGTGTCAATATTAAAAGAGTAAGCGTTCTTAACATAAAAATGTATATTCATGGTCCACTAGGAATTCAAAAATGTACAAGACCCCTGCCCACTGTTGTGTCAGCATATCAAGGGCCCCATGGAATGACATACTTTTGAAAACGATACCTCTCGAGCTTCCCTATTTCATGCATAGCAGCTGTTGATGGCACGTCATGGCGCTCACACCTCTGCTGTTTAAGAGGTAAGAGTCAGTGCTGAGTCAGGTCATTATGACATACCACTCCCTTCTCCCAGATGACAGACATCCGGTCCTCCACCCCGTTCACTCCGTTTGGGATCTTGGTGAAGTCGTCCTTGCCCAGAGCCTTCTGGCACACAGAGAAGGTGCAGTTGTCCGTCCCCGTCACAGTGAGATCATCACTAGCATCATTTGAAGGATAAATACAGGTTTGGGTGAATGAAAGAATAGAAACTGAACTTAATGAATACATATACAACACTAAATTGCTCAAACACACAATAATCTTTAGAGGATATCATTGATGGTTACACTTTCAGCTCCACCTACTTGGCCAGCAGGTCCATGAGGTACCCTGGGGTGCTGGGGTCAGGTCTGAGGGGGGGCCCCATGACGAAGCCTGCAGCATGGCCCCAGTCTTTGTGCCAGCAGTGAGTACCGTCAGTGCCCAGTCCAGCTGCGATGGGCTCCCCGAACACCACGCGCCCTGCAGAAAGAAAACACAGTTTATTTATTTTAATGTTTACAACCTGGAAGATATGGCCAAAAAACATATTGAGGGAACTTCGGGTTAGGGTTAGATATCATTGTTTAATGTTTATACATGTAAGCTTCTTTTTTTTAGCATGACAAAAAGAAAACTCGTGAAGACTCTGAATACTTTAACTTTTGGTAATCAGAAAAAAAGAGACAAACACAATAATAAAAATAACATACAAGTATTGAAGGTTCCATTACCACTTTGTCTTAAATGCATTATCAACATACATATAATACACAATATAATGTTATAATCTGTCCTTTGCTGTATCATTCTAAATATAAACACTAATGCACATTCATAAAACTTGAAAAAATGATAATAATGCTGATAAAATGTTGTTGTTGTTGCAAGTTCCATTGTGTTATAACTCTATAACTGTAATAGGTTATAATTATTATAATAATATAATTGTTTTATATTATAATGGACTAAAATACCTGTAGTAATACATTTGAATGTGAAATAAGTTCCTGTACCTTCTAATTTGTTGCTTTAGGTGAGGTAAAAATGTCCTTTACAAAATGTTTGCATAGATTTAATGTAATCTTTTCACTTTACCTCAAGAAAACAATTAACACTTGTGACTAATAATAACATTATAATGCATCAAAAATATTCTATTCATCATAATTAAAACGAGAATAATAATAACACACTATGATCCATCACAGTAACCAGCATACATGAACAATTATGATCTCTTTCATTATGAGGATGTCTATACGCATCATAGTAACACTTGTTATGTTTTTTTAATGAAATATTAAATACATAGAATTGTAACATTAAAAATGATTATGGTTATGGCTGTGTCGGGCCTCCTCTCCACCCTCCTCCACCAGCAGGGGGCAGCAGCCCACACTCACCCTCTCTGCGGGCGTTGGACACCACCTTGGCGGCAGACTTGCTCATCACGTGCACCACGTACAGCGGGCAGTTGACAGCGTGGGCGATGGTGATGGCTCTCTGGGTGGCCTCGGCCTCCACCTCCTCCGGCCGACACAGCTCGTGGCCCTCTGGCCCCGTGATGCCCAGAGACAGCATCTTCTTAGCACCCTGCAGAGGCCCAGCGGGGGGACAACAACAACAAAAAGACAGCATAAAGGTTAGAGGAGAGGGGGGAGAACAACAGCAGTGTGTGTCCACGCAGAGAGGGGACATAATATTGAACATTTTATTTAGTTTTTTTGCATAAAGTGGTGTCCCTTCACACACTTGGTGGAAGTGCAAATTAGGGATAAGACAATAAAGCAATAACTTCAGGGAATATTTCACGTTTTAAATGGTATGTGCTACGAATAGACTAATATATTGTTTGACAAAAAGTTATTCACATTCACCTGTGATTCGGAACAAATCACTGGTGTAGAGAATATCAAAGTCCATTGTATTGAATTTGTTTTTTTTTACAGCTGACCAGGGCATCTAGATGCTTTTCAAGCCATGTAGGCCTAATGAGGGCCCAAAGGACCCCAAATGTAACATGTTGGGTTAGCAAAAAATGCCAATACTCCTTAATACATATCCTAGTGACAGCATTAGTCAGCAAGAGGGCATAGTGTTATACTCAGGAGGACCACTGCATTCAGAGACAGTTTTTTCACACATGGAACAGTCTGCCAACATTTAATAAAGACTATGACACATATTGTTAATTTATAGTTATTTTAAAAACCTAAAATCATGGTAAATAATAGACAACCAAATGTAGGAAAACTTAATCAATAACATTCTTTGTTTTAGGATTTGTTTTATGTTGCTGATCATATTTATTCACATTATTTGATGTGTTCTCATTTGATGTTCCTGTTTGACTGTAATGTGTCTTTCCTGTCATGACACTTATATTGCAGAATTAGCCATGACTTTTAAACTGGCAAATTAACAGAAATATCTTTTAATGAGCACTGTTCCTTTCATTTTAAACTGCATGATCCCCACCACAAGAGACCCCTGTTTCACTTATTTGACCTCTGCTGCCTCCTAGTGGTGAATTGTTGTCATGACATTTATTTTCAAACATGGCCAATTATTGTTGATTAAAAAACTGAATTCTGAGAAATAATTGGCCATTTAGTTTTGTAGAAAGTAGGCCCTGGGGCCAGCACATTTAATTACACTGTATTATTTTTGGATATGACATAATAAACTTAAAATGAAAGGGAAAATGCTAAGGTCTTCAGGTGACTTCAGGTTTTGTGCAGTGGACACGGCTACAGAGCAAAAGCTGCTTTTGGAATTTCACCACATTGCTCTCCATAATTAATGTGTCTAGTCGCATTGCTGACACACACAGTGTCAATGGACCTTGAACCATCTGTAACATGCAGGGAAACACTGATACAACATGTCCTTTATTCACAATTTAAACATTTTAAAATGCAATATTTGCACATCTATAACTATATATTTTTTTATATAAATGTATCTGCCACGTCTACTATTCTATTACACTGCAGGATACTTTATTAGGACATGTCCAGCTTCCTTTATGGTTAAACCATTGTGTCCACATATAGGCTTAGACATTAACCTTATAGAACGTGATGAAAAGCACAGTAGCATGCATGCTAGCCATGTGCGATTAGGACTCTTTCTGTACAGATGCAAGCATTATTGTTCCTCTTTCATACTAAGGAGAATGACACATATTTTTTGTTGTTAAAGGTGGGGTATGTCATTTTGGAGAAACCAGCTCAAGTGCGCTAGAATTTGAAAATACACTACAAAAAAATCTGCCTCTTCCTTACAGAGCCCCTCCTCCAACACACACGAACGCGCACATGACCAATGAGGGCACGAGATAAGTTTGTGCACAGATGGAAGGCTGACAATCAGGGAGGCCATCCAGTTATTTTCGCCGGGCCGGCTCAGATGATTGGTGGTGCTTTTTACAGTGCTACGGCTTCCACAGATGACATTTTTTTAATGTATTTATTGTCAAAGCATTTAAGATATTCATTGCTATCGGGATGTTAAGAGCATTCCTTGGAATATAACAAAAAGTGTTTCTGAAATAAATGACATACCCCACCTTTAAATTCTGGATTTTTGCTTTATCATATTGCTTTAGATTAGAAAGGAAAGAACACGGTCACTGATATTCTTCAGCCGAAAGTCAGGGGTTAAATACTGAAAGCCACATACATTCTAGCACATATGTGTATAAACAAATATTGCAGCTCTTCAGTTTAAGCAACCTCTTCCTCACCATAAGTTTCCACTAATTCACTCTTGATAATAAACTGAGTTTCACTTGATCTTATACTAACCTCTGCGATCAGGTCTCCATTTTCAGCGTGCACCTGAGCTATAGCTCCTATCTCCTTACACTGGGAGAAGGCCGCGTACAGCTCAGAGTCGTCCAGCATGAACACGTCCTTATAGGCCATGAACATCTTAAAGGAGTTCACTCCCTTCTCTTTGGTCACCGTCTGCATCTCTTTTTTCACCTGGAATAAAAAGATTTTGGACAGACAGAGGAATAGCTATGAGGATCCTTGATGCTTATATACAGTACCACTCAGTACGGAAGCCCATTTCTGCCACATTTGATGAAAAAAAGTAACTTAAAGAGAAAAAGAAAATGTTTTCAAATGATGACTTAGTCTATCAAAATGATACATAACTATCTAAAAAAACTGACACAGTAACTCAAAACAATAACAACATTTCTTTATATACTTACTTCATTATTTCAAGGTAAGTAAGTAAATATTTCTTTTAACTAATTTCTTAAGAAAATGTCTCTATGTTGCCAACGTAGGTAATTATTCTAAGATACTTAGTCACTATTTACAGATTTTAAATCACTATTTAGCAATATGTATTTATTATTTCCATAAACTGGTTATTATTAAAGAAAATCTTTCATTATTTGTATATTTTTTGATATTCTAACTAATTATTTCCGTCATTCTTCATTATTTTTGAACTACTTTTTTTTTTTAAAGTTTTCTTATTATAATAACTTACACAATCTTTACATTTTACTGGATTTATTTTGTATTTCTTTGTATTTAACAACAATGATGTGCTCCATCACCTGGTCACTCCACCATGTGACGGCGACATGCAGCGAGTAGTCGCAGCAGACTTTGGGATCAGCAGTCTTCCTCCAGCAGTCATATGCCTCCAGGAGAGACTTTCCCCTTTGGGGGATCACAAAGTCCATGATCATGGTGGTCCCTCCTGCCAGAGCGGCCTGGGGAAACACACATTACCACAGAGGTGAGCTAAACATTAACATATAGCCCTGAGACACACACACACACACACTGTCTGTGTGCAGGGTGATCTGGCAGTGCACTGATACATTTCAAGTCTGGCCTTGCTAGTCTGGCTAGTGTATATTTTAAGGCTCACTTGTATGGCAGCATGTTAATGACAACATAATATACACATATTAATTATGCTACATTTAGATTATATAGCGCTTTTTCCAGGTTAAAGCAATATGTTTGTTTCTTTGTTATAAATATACAATAGATTTCCAAACCTTTCAGATTATGTTTGTGCAGCCTGTTATTCTTTAAATGTGAGATAAATCAAGTTTAAAATATAATTCTGGTAGCAACCTTAACAATAAAACACCAGACTGCACATCAAATGCTAACAATTTAATAAAGATACCAATACTGCAAATGAAGTCTAAGAGAGCAATGGTAAAAGTTGTGTGTGTACCATTAATAGCAAATTGTTACAATGCTAATTCTAAGATATCCAAGTTCATTGTACAATTATTTTTAAAACAATGTTGAAAGTCTGATATTGAAGCATGCTATGGTGGAAAGTACTTATGCACATTAAAGGTGGGGTAGGTCATTTTGGACAAACCAGCTCGAGTGCGCTAGAATTAGAAAATACACAGCCTGAAAAAATCTGCCACTTCCTTACAGAGCCCCTCCTCCAACACACACGAACGCGCACATGACCAATGAGGGCAGGAGATAAGTTTGTGCACAGATGGAAGGCTGACAATCAGGTAGGCCATCCAGTTACTTTAGCCGGGCCGGCTAAAATGATTGGTCGTGCTTTTTACAGCGCTACGGCTTCCACAGATTAATTTGTTTATGTATTTATTGTCAAAGAATTTAATATATTCATTGCTATCGGAATGTTAAGAGCATTCCATGGAATATAACAAAAAGTGTTTCTGAAATAAATTACAAACCCCACCTTTAATTAAGAGTTACTTTATAGTTCAATTATTCAATTCAATAAGATTACCAGGGTTACACATTTGAATTATTATTATACTATTTAAGTATGTGAACATAAAAAAGTATTGAAAGAGCGGATTACCTCAACAAATTGTAATATATATTGTAAACAAATACAGCGTAAATTCCACATGCGTAAAATGCACATTGGTAGTATTGCACAACCGTTTTTATAACTATTTGAACACTTTATTATTATGTAATTTTCAGATTCAGATTAATAATACAAATATTCATAACACATACAATATCATGTCATATTACACTTTATTAATCCCTGGGGATACAAAGGCAACCTCAGTGTTTCCATTTTATGGAGCTGTATACTTCAACTTTATTTTGATAGTCATAGTTGTACTTTTTACACCACTGCATTTAATAACAAACTATAATCAATACTTCAATTATTGTGTATGCTATTATTACAAATTAAACTACCCAATAGCATATAAAGTAATACAATTGGCTCTATTTTGTCAAATGCAACATTAAAGTGATGTTATATTTATACATCTTTATACAGTCATTTTTTGACCGCGCGCATATTTTGATGTGTACTATCAACCAGAGGTGGGAGAAGTACTCAGATCTTATATTTGAGTAAAAGTAGAAGTACCAGAGTGTACGAATACTCTGTAACAAAAAAAAGTCCTGCATTCAAAATGTGACTCAAGTCAAAGTACATTAGTATTGGCATCTAAATATACTTAAAGTAACGACAGTAAAAGTAGTCATTGTGCAGATTGGTCCCTTTTAGAATAATATATATGATATGTTTTATAATGATTGATCATTAAAGTGTTCTCAAAGCTGGTAAAGGTGCAGCTAGTTTGAATGACTTTGTATACTGCAGGGTAGCTTGTGAATTTACTCCAGGTGGAACTCAAGTCTGAATGATCACATCATTCATCCACATCTGTAAAGTAACTAAAGGGATTAAATACATGTAGTGGAGTAAAAGTACATGATTTAACTCTGAACTGTGGTGGAGTAGAAGTACAAAGTAGCAAACATTTGAAATACATTCAAATCAAAATGTTACTTAAGTACAGTACTTGAGTAAATGTAATTGCATAAATATCTGAGCAGCCTTCTTCTACCACTGCTGGTAGTTTGAACTGATATGCATGGATGCATTAATATGAAAGAATAAAAAGAATCCAAGTATTGTCTACAGCAGGGGTCTCAAACTCAAGGCCCGGGGGCCAAATCCGGCCCGTGACTTCATTTTCTGTGGCCCCACAAGAGCTTGCAAAGAATATAATATGTTTATTATACAGTTACATGATGATTTAAAGTGGACCTATCATGCTATATTTGAATTATATATTGTAGGGCCATACCTATATAAAACATGTCTGTGAAGTTTTTTTTCAAAATACCAAACAGATCATGCATTTTAGCCATGCCTCATTTCGCTCTACCAAACAGATCATGCATTTTAGCCATGCCTCATTTCGCTCTATCAGATCCGTTGCAGCCCCGTTTTTAGAGATTTGGGTATGGAGGAAAATAGAGAGGGGTGTGTTTTCTGACACTTGGTGAGTTCCCTGACACACCGGGGACACATATTCATGTATAAAAAACGTACAAAAGTGCATTTTGCATGATAGGTCCCTATTTAATGAAGCACGTTGCCCATAAACTACATGTCCCACAATGCATCTCAAATTAGACTTTTTTCTCAGAATTTGACTCTTTTTTTAAATGTTATTTTTTTTTAAAAACGTCTCTTCCTTATTTTTTAAATGTCACTTCCTTTTTTTGATTTTGACTTTTTTTTCCCAGCTTTTCTTTTGAAATCATTTTGTGACATTCTCACTGAAGAGACTTGCAATTATTTGCCCCAGACTTCTGCTTTCAGACGTAGTTAATTATGAAGTTATTACCCTATCTGATAATAATCCAATGCAGAGGCAATAATGTAATATAATACATTATTTTATATATATATTTATATATAAGTTACAACCGGCCCTTTGAGTGCAGCCATAATGCTGATGGGGCCCGCGATTAAATTGAGTTTGACACCCCTGGTCTACAGTGTCTTAATGTGAAGGCTAGTCTAACTTCTGTTATCATTCTGTGTCTCTTGGTCTAACTTGACGCCTCCGAACCTCCTCTCCTTCTCCGCCTGACTCATTGTGAACCACTCACCTTGGTTCCGATGTAGAAGTCGTCCACAGCCTTGGTGCCCATGAACTCCAGCTCCATGTGGGTGTGGGTGTCGATGCCGCCCGGGATCACCAGCTTCCCAGTGGCATCGATGACTCTCACCCCCCCGGGGATCTGGAGGTTCAGCCCAACTTCCACTATTTTCCCATTCTCTATGTAGACATCGCTGATCACGGAGCAGTCTTCGTTCACGACTTTCCCCCCTTTGATCAAGATCCCGCTGGGCTCTGCCATCCCTTTAAAACCGAGAGACTTTTTTGATTCAAATGTTAAAGTGTGTGCAAACTGAACAGAAGTGCAGCTCTGCCGTGTGTGCAGTGAGTGCTCAGACACTCCAAAGTTCATGTGAGACAGGGATGTCCACAGATCTCCATTCGTGATTACTGGACTCTTGCCAGGTAAACACCACCGTCTGCCAAACACCGCCCTGTTCCATGGGAGTGGGATTGTTTTGAATCCGCCCTCTTGTTAATATTTCACAGACCCTAGTCTGAATCCAGTGATCATTGATGGAGAAAACAAACCGGTTCTGAAGTTAAGTAACCTACCATCCACATGTGTTAAATAAGGCCAGATTGAGCAAATCATTAGCAGTTGTCCTGCACTGACCTCGTGTTAAATCGACAAGGAAAGTGCAGATATATTCACTTCAAGCAAGTTATACCATATTGAGTGCTGGTGAATTAGTTAAAAGGCCTACATTAAAGAACTAAAGACTATTACACACCTGAGCTGATATTCCATTTACGTGTTTATAGACTCTTCTTGCAATATTTCTATTTTAATTGTATTTACTTGCACATCTTAAAACATTCTCTTGCACTCATTTATTTCTATTCTGTTATTTCTTGCACTTTTTTCTTTTTTCAATAATTGAATTGCCAAGATACAATTGAAACCGATGCGTTTTCAGTTTGCATGCGGTAGATAGGCAGAGTTTCTGCTGTCCTGATAACAATGGGGAGCTCATTGGACCATTTAGGAGCCAGGATAGCAAACAGGCGTGTTTTTGAGGGGTGCCTGGGTCCCACTCGCAGTGAGGGAGTAGCAAGCCGATTGGCTGACGCCGAGCAAAGAGCACATGCTGGACTGTATGGTTTAACCAAGGCCTGGATGTAGGAAAGGGCTGATCCACTCACAGCTCTACAGGATGGTACCAGTGTCTTGAAGCGGATTCTGCCAGCCACTGGCAATCAAATTCAATCGCATTTTATTTACTTGGCCCGATAGCAAACACTTGTCTCAGGGGCCTTTAATGTGTGTACAGCACAACTCCTCCTGTCCTAGATCCCTGCAGCGTACAAAGAATCCCCACAATTAATGGAGGAAACATTTTTAGAAACGGATCCCTTTTCCCAGGACAGTGGTGGGTGTCTTGTGTGTGTGATTGTGATTGCCTGTGCAGTGCTTGGATCTCTTTCTGACGTTGGGAATTGATTAATGCCATTCTTTTCACATCAGGAGGCTCCCCAAGGTTGGCCTTCAACAGTGCTTCTTCTGGTTCTGGTTAGGACAGTGGTCCACTCTTCACTGCGTCTGTGAGAGAGGTGCCAACAGAAGAGGTAAATACTGACCCCACGTAACATCACTACATGAGCAGTGTACTGTAGTGTATACTAGGAGGAAGCAGCAACATAATTTATTGAATCAGTGTGTTAGATTTGAATGTAACCAACATATTGAGCCATTGCATGGTTAGCAATTGAGATGAATTCACTTTTTACCTTTAGCCATACTTTATGGGTCCATACTTTTATTCATAGTCTCTTAAATTGTCTTCCAGTGGATAACTTGTTTTCTCTACTGGCTTCCTTAAAGTTATTTCATGCCTTGCAGAGATACCTGAACCTTGAAAAAGACCCCAACCCCCCCCCCCCACAGACTGTTTGGGCTTATTTGTCTCCAGCTATAGTCATAGTTCAGCAAACATGGAAAGAATGGAAATCAAGTTAAATAAACCTTCTATCACTCTTAAGTCCTTTTACAGCTGACATTCTTGCATTAAAACATCACATTATGATATGCTGTTCTATATTTGTAATTATTCTATGGTCTTCTGCTTGGGGAGAATCTTGGTCATCATTCAGAAACCTGTGACCAGTTCAATGCCACAATCTAAACACTGCAGAGGCATGGAAGCTGACTGGTCAAAAAAGTAATTGTATATTTGTGAACTGTTTATATTCACTATTCAAAAAAAAATCCCCAAATTCAGCAGGCTTCTGATAACGCTGTGATATCCCCGGAGCATGCAACTGCCTCTCTTTCATGAAGAGTAGTTAGCCACTGGGAGAGATTAGCATTTTCCTGCAGTGGATTGGTTGTCGGCAGCGCATCAGTCCAGAGAACTTTTCTCATCCATTAGTGTATTACGAAAACAAGACACATTGGAGAGACAAAGATGCGTGCGCTTCCGAGATAAGCACACGCACAAGGCTTAGGAACACCTAACCTTCACAGTTGCAATAAACAATAACATGTGACTTAAGAGGATTTACATAAGATGAGAGGAGTAATCAGAGCGAGTGAAAAACCAATGAGGCAGCAATGGCATCTCCTCAAAAGTCTCTGTGCTGCTGAATGAGGAAAGTTGCCATTCCGCTGGATTTAGAGTAAGGCTGTTGTTATCTTTGTATTTTCTCTACCGGCACTACAAACCGACACAGATGTCAGTTTCTTTCCCGACTGCATTCAAATTCAGTGAGCGCAGCTCCGAGTGTTGACAAGGTAAAACTCTGGCATTAGAAGGGCAAAGCATGCACACAAAGTGACATAAGATAATGCTCAGGCAGATTATCAGCGTGCTGTGCTCAGGCAGAAAGAGGCTTGTTTACTGCGTTTGTGCTAAACTTCACACATCACACTGCAGCTACAGTAAGTGTGTGTTAGAGATACAACACATCTCAAAAGGAGGAAAGATTAGAAATCCCTAGTTTTGTAATTTCTATTGCTGTTTTAATTGTTTGCTTTTGGTAAACCAGAGGAGGGCTTTCTAGGAAATGAAATAATGCTTTGTTTCTCTTTTTTCATCTCTTATCTAATTAGATTTTCTTTAAATCTAATTCAGTCAGACAACTCACGTGTTTCTTAATATGTTTATTAGAAGCAGCATATAGTTTGAGTTTGAGGTCTAGGCTCGGGCCTCATCACTCCACAGATTTACAAAGAACATTGAGTGATGATTAGATAACTATCCTCCGAGCCTACAGGTGGAAGCTGGGGTGGACCTGGGGTGGTGGGGGGGCAGGCAAGCAGCAGGAACATGAACGCAGCAATAGCAAGTGAACACAGCAGTGCAGCAGCAGCATAGCGAGGCAGGAAGACCTGGCAGCTTAAATAGAGCGGCATGTTTAGGAGAATGTGTTTGGTTGGTTGTAAGAGGGACGAGGTGCGTCACGTGTGAATGTATCATTGGTGCTCGAGTTGACTGCCTGAACTAGCTCGCAGGCTTCGCCCCATTCTCGGCAGATTTGCTTGTCTCTTATTTTCTTACTTACTCTAAGAACACATTTCAGGTAGCTGTTACAGTATTTACTTGTTCCATCTGCAACTTCATACTTCTACTCCACTAACATATCAGAGGTAAATACTGTTCATTTAACTCCAAAACATGTTTGCCTTCTTTAGTTACTTTACAAATGACATATTACATATGTCTCCATATAAGGTGATTTTATGTGAATACTTCTCATGAATGGAGTGTTTTTATGTGCAGTATTAGTTCAAATGAGCCTGACCTTAAACATCCACAGCAGTGACATGCAAAATGCAGATCAATGTTGTCCCCCACACCCCCTCCAACACCCCCACCTTAAGCTGTAGTCCAGCATCCACACCTGGCACAGTTCTTTGGGGGTTCGCCATCCCACCAGCCCACAGGGCTAAACATGTGAATGTGATACGGCGGTTTCTGAACAATTAGCAGTAGTTAATGTTTGCATAATAGTATATTTACATACATGTCATTTTGTTGTATTAGTCACAATGCATCAATTTTACTTTATATAGACAGGGACTATTTTATCCTTTTTAATTATTTAAAAAAATTGAGGATAAACACTCTCTTGTCTCAGTGCTCTTGTTGATTGATCAAATCAATGGGGTTCAACAACTAAATATAGGGCAGCAAAAATATTTGTATTGAAAATGTTTTGAGATGTTTCAAGAGAATATTATTTGTTGAACCTTACATTTTTTTGGCTACATCCTTTTTTTCAGCATCTTCACTTTGAAGTGATCCAAAACTATATTTTTGGAATCCAATGGATTGTGTTATTTAAAAAATGGCCATATAGTTTATTAGTTTTCATGAAGTTACTGATATCAAAATAATCCGACCCATCCTGTACTTAGACAGTGTGTTTCTGTGTGCATTAGAATACATACAACCACCTCCATTTGTTTTGCTGCATCACTTTTAATTCATACAGTCTTTCTCCAGTGTTATGTATTACTCACTACACTTACACTAACTGCATATGGCTACCAATTAGACTTGCATCCCATTTGACCTGCCAGTGCATTCATGTAATTATATCTCTATTTTAATGTATTTTGTTCCCTTTTTTTATATCTGTATAGCCTACCCATTTACCATTTAAGAAACATCCTCCTGTATCTTTTAGTAAAGCAGTACATCCTGTCTGAGCCACTGGTTCTGGTTCTGGTCCTGATTCTGATGGTGAATATTCATGCACACAAACGAGTGGCTCAGGATTGCATTACCACTAATTGCAGCCCAGATGGCAGTGTTCTCCTCAGGTTGAAATGGAAATGTGACGTGCAGTTCTGACTGCTGAGGGATTCTATTGCTCAACACAATAACCGGTATGTCATATGTTGGTGCAGAAAAACAAAGCCCATAATGCGACATTGGTGTACTCCTATAGGGTGATACACTACAAACAAAGGTGGGCAAATTAAAATAACTTGTTTGTTTTATCTAAAGTTATTGTAAATGGTTTCAGAGAGAGAATAGATTGTTGTTTTAAATGTTGAAATAGTAGATGCATTGAGTGTCATGTATTGCATTGATTGAATGACATATTTAGTGGTATTTTCCAGCCTTAAATTAGTCAAATAAATATCCATGTAATAAGGCTTCATGCGACACTAAGTGATGTAAGATTTCCTGACACTCTGCCTATACGAGGACACTGGGAAGTCTACTTCAAAACATTTGTCAGTCACATTGTTGCAGCTCAAGCATCACAAGGTAGCTGTTAAGCAGACTCTAAAAATGTTAAGCTTCCAACAATGGGAGGCAGAAAATGTGAAGGGAAACAATTAAATTACGCCTTGCATGAAGTTTGCTTTTCATTTTGTGAGGCAAATTTAGTGCCATGGTTAATCATTATGCTGTTGAACACGATTTGCAAAAATATTCAAGAGCTTTATGTGCCTCAGTGCCCCTTCTGTATTGAAAAATAATGGGCCTCTATCCAATTAAAAACTGCATTAAATCTCTAAAGTATTACATGCACTTTACTGGTATCTCTCTGATTAGGCTTTTCTGCATGTGCAGATGCTGACAGCACACCGAGAAAAGGGAGCTCTGACTGACTGCTCCCTTTTCAAATCTCGCACAGGAGTTCAGGATTTTGAAGGATACAGAAGGTAAATGCTTGTATTTGTGCTTAATAATGAAATATGTTCTCATCAAAATCTGAAATCTGGGAGAGATCTCTGATTGAGAGATGTCCTTTTGACCAAACACAAGACTTACAGTAAGAATCAGAGAAACTCCTAATTATTACATTTTCCATTAGTTCAACTGTATTGTTTTATGATTCCGTGTCAGGTATTCGTAGGTCTTTCCAACAAAAATACAGTTGCTGATTGTGGTGACATATAATAAGAATTTTTTTGTATTCATAACAGCCCTTGTGTTTTGATTGTAGCATTGATAGGCAGTGATGCATTGTTCTGCAACAGAGGCGCCAGTCCAACATGTGAATGGATGATTTATGTGACCATCTGTTTTGTTTTGATCATAATTTGATTACCTCCCGTTTGGGTGACGACTTTCCACGTCAGGACCCATTTTGCTACACACACTGTACACGCGCACCCCCACTCACATGTGCATGAACACAAATGCGCAACACAACTTTGGAATAATTGAGCTCCCTCTCCATCACTGCCTCACACATTCACACCCCTCAATTCTTTTTTAAAAACTGACCAAATTATGATTACTAAGTAACTGGCAGGATAGTTGGACGAGCGCCTCACTCTCCCCCACTATCTATTTGTGTTAATTAAAAGATTTGCAACTACATGTGTCTGCAGATAATCAAAATGTCTTCTGCAGCAGCACTCCCAGATGCATCGGCACTCCAGAGCTCATTTGCTCGCTGCGATCTCATGTTTGTTTAGAATTAATCAATCTAACCACAATTGAGTTAATTAATTAGTGTTTTAATGCTACTCTTTATAATTGCAGTCAGATGAGTCTGCAGACAAAGCAATCACATGAATGCAAATACAACAGATAATTTTTATCCAAACTTCCTCAGCAGCAGCAGGGGAGATGTCTTACTGTACCGAGAAGCGTCGGCAGGCAGTAGATGGCACCATTGAGCAGAGTTTCTATTCGCTGTCCTCTTGTCACTTCCTGGATATTGTTCAATTAGCTGTCCTATACTGAACACATATGCATTGAGGGATATATGACACGAGGGTCCCTGTGATACCCACACTTGTAGTCTTTAAAGTGTTGCAGCAACAAAATGAAAGGTCACTGCTTCCAAGTGCTACATGCTGTTAAAATGTGCATCAACTGAAACGTTGATTTTAATTAAATGTATTATGTCAACAGATTTCACCTAACTGTATCAGGTTAGTTGAAAGCAATTTAAATAAAAATGATTAGGTTCATCTTAATGTGATTAACCTGATACAGTTATGTGAGATTTTTTGACATAAAACACTTAATTAAAGTCAACCTTTTTCAGTGTAGGAAATCAAAGGGAACACTCTGTGTTTCTCCATGATTAAGAAGAGGTATCAACAGCATGACCTTAGAGGCTTCTTGTACTAAATGTCAGGGGCCATGTTCTGTTCAGGAACATTTTCCACAAAGGCCACACTGTGTTTCAAGAGTCCTTAAGCCGTTCTCATTGTGAAATAATGAACAGCTCACACCTGCACATCAGGTCAGTGTAAGAGTACATCATGCATACTCTCTATTTCCTGTTTGGGAATTCTGCACAAAACAATTCCCTAAGAGAGTAAAAGTTTTGTTGCATTGTTACTCCTGGAAACTTTTCATCATTCAAATTGTATTCAGAGCATCTTCCTCATCATTATCATCCCCATCATCACCATCATTAACCGCAGCTCGTTTGGAATCGCGATGCTTTGTAGAGTACATTTTTGTTTACCCAGTTCCTGGTGTTTTTCAGGAATATATGCGTGTATCATTTCGGCAGCCTCTCAGCAAGAGCCATTATTCCCTCATCTCTTTAGTTTATCTCCTCTGATGATCTGCTCAGATAGATATGACAGCTGAATAAATATGCAAACGGAGTGCGCAGCTCCACACTTCACCGCAGCATTTCTATTATGCTCGCAGATTTAGAGAGGAAGAACAGTATATCGAGATAACAATGGAGCTCTTTGGGGGATTTGCATGGATTTTATCATCTTCTGATCAACTACAGAGATCAGCTGGAGAAAAAAATCAAGACACTTCTGACTCATTTGCTAATTAAAAATCTCTTTTCACAACTCTGCTGTTGACAGAGATTTTGAATATCATAGAATGAGACAAGATTCATAAAATGACACTTTCATTCATTAACGCCAGTGTCATGTCCCCTACTCTTTTACAAGCTTTTTCCTGTCAGATATGTTTTATTTATTTAAAATAAAGATGTTTTCAGTGCTGTGACCTAATTACCTGCAAGGTGTTAGAAAATAAAAAGGAATGACACACAATATTATATTCAAAAGAAAAAAATCCAATTATTTTTAAATGTATTGCAACTGACCCTAATGTATCTTTTGTTCAATATGGCTACATGTTGCCACAATTTAAAATATAAAAGAAATGTGAATTTTCTGGGTATATTTTTTTCCTAATCCAAAGAAATACGACAAAATCAAAGAAAAAAAACCTGCAGAAAACAGAAAGCAATCTTCACATCACTACATGCACTGGTGCACCGCCGGACTTGTGGGCATATGTTTCCTTTTTATAGCATACTGGTGACTGTCTCAGCTTTAATACTTTGGGCTTCCGCCTGGCCCCCAGCTCCCAGCATGCTTTGAAACATGTAAGTCTCTTTTCAATCAGTATTTTTTTTCTTAGCATGGCATCGATATTGGCTCCGTTCGTGGCAGAGGAGGCGCTTTGGCAGCTCGGTTTGAAAAGAATTGCCATGGGAGGGGTCGGCTTGACCCAGCTTTAATGCAAAAATGAAAAGGAGAGGAAACAAAACGCTACTATATTGAACCAAAAAACTGCAGCTTACTCAGAAAAACACACGATAATGATATCCTCTTAACACTCCTTGCTGCAGAATTACAGCCCCTCACGTCAGCGGGGGCCAAGATTGAAGACTAGAGAGAAGACGCGGTTATTACAGCACAATCATTTTGTTGTGACTGTGTTCCTGGCCCCGTTCACCTTACCCGGTCAAAAGAGCAACACTACGAAATGAGCAATTAATGAAGTAATGCTATGTCTCTTTCCTCGGAAAAGCCCTCACATCCTCAATAAGCACTTGTAAATGTGATTATTTGTCCTACGCTTGTTTTAAGGGATTTGTTTCTGCACCACAGTTATGTTAATTGACATCACGTGCACTAGTTTAACTCCATTTCTCTTAGTTTACTGGAGCAGCAGTAACAATGCTCCCTCAAGAGGAACTTTGGTTAAAACTGAGTGTCCACACGCAGCTGCTCCTTCCTCGGAATAAACTCTAAAAATAGATACATCCTCCTCGACAGGTTTCTTGTTGTTTTTGCTAAATCTTAATTAGCGATTAGTTAGAATTATTCTTTTTTTTCTTCTCCTCAGTGGAGGATAGTCTGTTATTTTAATTAAGCAGAGGTCAGAATTATTAACTCAGCAGGAGTGTGTTGAGTGAAGCTGTGGAAAATCAGCAACAACGCTACACATCGCAACACACCGATGCAGATTATCTCCCCCTTCCCTCCCCTCCTTTCTCAGCAAACTGTGAAACAAGGGAGGGGAAGGGTTTCTTTCTTTTTGCTTTTTGTTATATTGCTCTCTGATTCCTTTTGATACTGTGCATCCTTTAGACCCCAACCCTCGCTCTTGCATGTCCCAATGGTTGGATGAAAATACAGCTCAAACCCCCTGATGAGAGCAGCCACTGGGTTTAGTGGGTGGGGCGTGGCAGGGAGAAAAGTTGAAGCAATGGGAGAAAAGGGAGGTTGAAAAAAGAAAGATATGAAAGTGGGCTCTGAGAGAGGGAGAGGACGGGATAATTAAAGGAGTATGAGGGAGAGTGTATCATGCGGCTCACGCAGAAGAGAGCTGATCAGACTATAAATCAAAAAAACGCCTCTGTTGTATCTCGGTTCAGATCTTTTGACAGTATATTGCTTGTTTTCCTTTTGCAACATGGCAGCTGGCTCCACATCAAGCGGATAGATGTACAGTAAAGATTCCATTTTCAATCCCCTCGATGTGATGGAATCTAAAAACACAAATGTTTGCCCATAAAAACTTTTAGAAGCTCTTTTTCTTCTCATTCTGGACTTTAAGACTAACTTAAAGGGGCCCTATCATGCTCATTTTCAGGTTCATATATGATTTATGTTTCTCTACTGGGACATGTCTCCATGCTTTAATGTTCAAGAAGCTCTTTATTTTTCTCATATTGTCTGTGCTACAGCACCTCTTTTCACCCTCTGTCTGAAAACAGAGCCCAGTCTGCTCTGATTGGTTAGCTGGCTGGCTCTGTTGTGATTGGTCAAGCGCTAAGATATGCCCCGCCCCTTAGCCTATCTTGTACAATGTGTTGGAGCACTTGCCAATAGATGTGCTAGTGTTACATAGTGATGTCACTTTGTTATGGAAGTAAACAAAGGAGTCCAATGGGAGCGTTTCAGGCANCCTCGGCACGTGACCTCCCGCGTGTGACGTAACACGGGGGACACAAGGGGAAACTAGCATTGGGATCCATGTTTATTAATACGTTACACCGGCCGCTCTCCCCCTTGTGTCCCCCGTGTTACGTCACACGCGGGAGGTCACGTGCCGAGGCTTTTTTATGCGGAAGTGAACATTTCTTACAAAAACGACGCCAGATGTCACTGCAGTGTATATTTCTGTATATTTTTTTGAAAATCTAGTGTATTCATCATTTTCCTACACATTTATTCACAGGTGTCTTTAACCTGGAAGTTGCTCTTTAAGTTATGCTATTTTAAACACTATGGGGAAAAGTCATCAAAATATGTTCTCATTAGTTTCCTGTGTGTCCTTACTCTTGCCGTGGTGTGTGCGCAGTGTGTCCAGCAGGTCGATGGTGGCGCTGCCCAGGAGCTCCTTCCTCAGGGTGTGGCAGCTCCACAGCTTCAGGTCCAGACGGCTCTGAGGCGTCACATTACTGCAAAGCACACAGCAACACACACATTATCAACTCATTTCATCAAAAGTACAACAAATACTGCATGTAGGCAGATTCCTTCAAAACTGCTTTACCCCCCTGGTTTTAAAATGAGCTTCCATTTAAAAAAACTTTGCATATCCAGCAGAACTTTCAACATGAAGCACCTCTACCAGAGGGGAATATTCTTATTTAGAACTTTTTCATCATAAGTACACATGCATAACAACAAAGAGGGATGAATGCACAATTGTTTGAAGAAGTTTACAAGCGATAAAATAACAGGATTGTACTAATGCCAGTGTGTTTTGTGTGTGCGTTCTCACAGGGTGAGGTCTTCGTTCCACTGCAGCTCGAGGTGTCCGCTGCGTTTGCCGGTTTTTTTGGTTTCGCTGCTCAGACCGTCTGCAATCACCTCGACGAAGGAGCTGAGTCTGGAGGGACGGTTTGGCAGCTTTGGAGACTGAGGCTTTGCTGAAACCACTGGGAGCACACACAAAACAATAAGAACTGTCAGAAAGGAAAATATTAGATTTGTAAAATGTGTTTGCCAATGTGTCTTTTTTTTTGTAAAACTGGCAAATCTCTTGAAAAGTAAAAAAAAAATGTGTCGCATTAAGATAAACACGGTTTGACTGTGGCCACAGTTCAACCACAATAAGGAAAGGTATTTCTATTTATGAACGTGTTACAGTTCAAAGGTTCCATATCAGAGGAAACACAAACCAGCTGATCCGAATCAAACACAAAGACAAGCTAATGACTGCAGCACTTTAGACATTTCTTTGGTTCACAGTAAATTACAGACCTATTTACAGTTTTTCTCGATTGCTAACACACATTTTTTTTAAATTGCTCAGTTTCTCAGAACACTAAACACAATTCACAAAACCACACACCCAAAGTGCAAAACACCTAATTTATCCTGCTAAGTGAAGAACTGCAGTCAAAACTACATAAACACTTACCTAATGCAAACTTTTGCACCAAATATATCANTTGTTGGGGAAACGCATGAGCAAGAAGCACGTCTTTTGCCCCGGCCAATGATGTCAGACAAACTTATTTCTCATTATTTGTTTGTGGAGCTTGGATGAAAAAGGTTACATTTGTTTCGGTTGTTACGAAGACACGACAGTATTTAGCTTTGACACCCAGATGACTATCCTGCTACATTTCCCAAGAGGCATTGGAAAAATGTAGGTGGATATCCTGGTTGTCTACGCTGTGGTTGCCAAGACCCACCGGGATGGAACATATGAGGTTTTCACCGTGGCACGTCTCCACCTCTCCTGGGTGGAGGCCTGGTTTCAATAGTGGTTTGCTGGCCAAACATTTCTGCTTATGCCTGAAAACCTAGCAGAAACCAGGCAGATCTCTGGCATGTCTTCCCAACAATTTTTTCCGCATAACTGTTTCCTTTTCGTTCCTCCTTCCGTTCTCTGCTCTGACTTCTTGCCTCATGTCCTCTTGGGTCACAAGTCTTAAAATGAGATTGTGAGTGTAATAAGAGAACTAGCCTGTAATTCTTCCTCTTACCTGAGTGGATTGAGCCAGTTGATACAGTACTGTAGGATGCCTCTTTCTCATTCCAACGCACAAACTCATAAGGGAACTTGATGTTAACTCGTTTGATAAGAAACGATGAGGTGACCTAGTAGAGTTTAATTTATGAAAATTCAAATGCTGCCAAGTAAGTTTAGCTGTCTGTGGTGCTCTAACCTTTTAATAATAAACAAGATTATTGTGACAGATTTGCCTCAGATAGCTTAATGATTCTATTGCATATTAAGAAATTCATACTGCCTGCTGTTTGAATGCTTGACAGGTTGTTATTATAAGGCATTTACGAGGCAGGTAAATTGGAAATAAATAAAATCTGCCAATTCTTTCCAGTAGAAGAATTAGGAAATCAAGTCTAATGCAACTGATCAAATTGATCTGGCACCTTATTTACAAGTGAAGGACAAAAATCTATGAATTGAAGGCAGTATGTGTCGTTCAAAGGTTTGTATGATGCAGACATGGTCCCTGGTGTTGTTTACCGTTCCATGAACGAACTTTATTTTTCAACAGTACACTTGAACAAACGAATATAAACGCCGACACTTTTGTTTTTGCGTCCCATTTTCATGAGATGAACTCAAGAGATCTAAAACCATGTTGTCCGGTATATACACAATCAATAAACCATTTCTCTTCAAATATTGTTCACAAATCTGAAAAAATCTGTGATAGTGAGCACTTCTCCGTTTGCTGAATAAACCATCCCACCCACAGGTGTAGCATCAAGAGCTGATTAGAGGAACAGCATGATATTGCACAGGTGTGCCTTAGGCTGGCCACAATAAAAGGCCACTCTGAAACGTGCATTTTTGCTTTATGGGTGTCTGGGGGGTGTCCGAAAACCAGTCCATGTACTGGTGTGAGGATGTAGGGTTAGGTAATTGTGTGAATCGAGTGCCCATGGTGGTGGGGGGTTTATGTATGGGCAGGCGTATGTTATGACGATGAACAAAGCCACTCGATTCCACAACATTACCCTAACCCTAACCTTAACCCTCACACCAGGATACTGACTGGTTTTCGGACCCCGCCACAGTACTACCCCAATAAAGGCAAAATGCATGTTTCAGAGTGCCTTTTATTGTGGCCAGCCTAAGGCACACCTGTGGCAATAATCATTGCTTGTCTAAATGCAGCATCTGATTATGCCACCACCTGTGAGGTGGGTGATGGATTATCTCAGCAAAGGAAGAAGTGTCACTATCACAAGGATTTGTTTTTCAGAATTTCGGAACAACTATTTGAGAGAAGTGGTTATTTTGTGTATATAGAAAATGGTTTAGATATTTGAGTTCATCCATGAAAAATGGGAGCAAAAACAAAAGTGTTGCGTTTATATTTTTATTCAGTGTATTTCAAGTCCACTTTAACAAAAATAAATGACAACACAAAACATGGCGGTTCAAATCCTATTCTATGCAGCACATATACACACTAGTCAAGCCTCTCTAAACAAAACAACAGCCACATACACGTGAGCCCTGCTCTGGGCGTAGTGCAATGTTTTCCCTGCATGCCTCTACGTTGTGTAACAGCCAATCACCAGAATGATTAGATCTTGCTACAACATGCTTCATGTGTATTGGCTCTCTGACGCTCATGACATTAACCCCTTATGAATTGATCCTTGTTAATGGGTGACAAGTCATTTGACTTTATAGTATAGAAGTAATGCAGTTTGTGCCTAAATGTATTGAAGTTCTGTCCCCTGCCCCAGCCTGCATCTATCCCGCGGCCATACGTTGTGTATTACAGCTAAACATGGTCTAATGTAAGTCTCTGCGTCCCTCTGGCCCATCAATGAGAGCTTTGTGCTGTCTGTCACTCTGGCCTTTCCTACTATCTCCGCCCACTTCAGCGCATGTTGTCCTACAGATGGATTATAAGGTTACATAATGAGATGCTAAGGAATAGGATATTTGTTTTAGCCCTGGAACCGGATTATCAGCTGCCCACAGAGATGGTTGATAAACTATGACGGAACAAGAAGAAAAAACGGATATTCTTCCAGGGAATAATTTGATCAATTGGTTAATGTAAGATAATTCAGAATAGAGGCTGTAGAACTGGTATTTATATTTTATAGAGAGACAATTATTAATAAGCTTAGTTTAACTTCAAGTACAGGGATTTGAAATCTGGTAAACAGGAGTAAAAAGAACCAGTGGAGTATATAGTGGCATACAATAAAACACTCAAGTAGAGTATACTTATGACACATTTGTTCAGTACTTGACTAAATGCATTTTCAAAAACGAATTTACTGATTATATGCAATTATTTTTGGGTGTTTTGTTAGAAACATGACTCTTACATGTACGTTATCTAATGGTTTTTCCGCCTCTGTCAGTCTATACCCACCCTCCTGTGAGCTACACTGCAGGCAGGTGCTGTTCTCTGGCATCTCGCCCAAACCTAGCCAGCCATGCCCGACAACAGGTTTCACCCACATCAACACTCTGTTATATCTGGACACCTCCCTTTTTGAACAATGTCGCTCCATTCCTTTCTGGATAAGAACACAGAGTACAGTAATAACCAACAGTACGCTGCAATTAAACGAACACTTGATTCATTATTTTACACCAGCAAAGCATATAAAAAAAGAATGTTTTGTTGTTAACTAAGTTTCTACCCACATTTAAGTCCTGTGCAAACCATGTAGCCACAACAGGGAAACATTGACACAACAAAAACAATGACGAGCACTCGATCACTGGAATGAAGGATAAAGGTTGCAAGCTACTGTATATAATATTTTCTTACAGACTAAAGAGTGCACTGCAGAGTGCAAAGAAAAAAATCACAGACATAGGCAGATACTGAATATGCCATGACTAATATTGGGATTACAAGTGTCAGTTGTGGAGAAAGTCCTGAAAGGCCTTGAAGATTAAGTTAAAGCTGAATACATTTTGATTGTCAGTTGTGTTGGAAATCCCAAAAGAAAATTACTAGAAACAAAGTGTTGAAAACCAAAAAAGGTATTTCATTAATTTTAGGCCCAGACTGTTATTGCACATTTCCACTGCAGCGGGGTAGCCCCGTTTAAGCGTCCCTAAGCGTCCTCGCTCAGGCCTCGGGCTGCCTCGCTGGCCGTCCGAGGCCGTGGCGCATTTCCATTACAGTTTAGGACCTGGGGTAGCAACGCAGTGTAGGCGGGAGGATCGGCTTTATTATTTTTTTTTCACATTTCGAGTTGTTCCGTCGAGCTCCCGCTGGATTTTATCATCCCCAATGAGATGTAGGAACGTCGTCACCTCCTCGGTCGACCACGGTGTGCTTTTCTTTGAGTTTGCCATTTTTGTAGTTCCTCCGTTTACAAAAAATGCTGTGTATAAAAAATGCTGCAAGCTTGCTTCTAGATATATATGCCCGGACGCTAGGGATGATTCTCTCTTGAGCCAATCAAGCAGTCGAGAGTGGTTGATGTCAATAGTTCAGTCCTGGGCCCTGGCCTGATAGAACCACGATTTTATGGGGGCCGCGAAAAAGTACCCGCTTAGCCGGTGCTACGCTATATGGAAAGGCCACCAAAAACTGGCCTGGACGATTAAGGACGCTTTAAACGGGGCTACCCGCTGCAGTGGGAAATGCGCGCATAAGTTGACTGGATTGAGGGTTTTTTCTGATGGCTGATGGCCTTAGAGATCAGGGGGCAGCTGATGGATAGACATATATACCAGATTATATATATAGTAGTTTGTTTGTTGTTTTCTTTAGTATCTTATAAATAATAACGGATCGTGTACTTTATATTAGCCACTTTTATTATGTTCTTTTTTCGACCCCTCAAAGCGCGCTTTACATAGCTAGAGTCATGTCACACGTCATTTCATGGCAGAAGCAGTACCACTTTGCTCTAGGGGAAGCCATGGCTATCGGGAAGTAATACTGTAAATGATTTAACATAATAGAAATGGCTAAACTTAATAAACATTTATTCAACCTCCTGGTATTGTCACAAGTATTCACGCTTGAGAAAAAAGAACAAGATATTTGTTGAACTGAATAAATCCAAAAATAAATGAAGTTGAGCTAGCCTCATTGGTGGTTTGCTCAGTTTAATACTTGTACAAAATATATAACTGGCCATCTGGGCCTACGTGGAGGGCTCTGACCTCATACATGAACTAATTGACTAAAAACCGATGGGCTCCAGACACTGCTTCTCTGTTTGTAAAAATGCTTTTTTTTCGCTCGATGCTAAATTTGCAAACACTTAAACTGAGAGCAATGGTGTTGGATTGAGTTTTCCAGGGAGAGGACACTGCACAGCAGAGCCAACTTGTCATGCTGGCACTGGAAGAACAACTTTGTCTCTTTTGTTAGATGTTTGGAACGAAACCGCCAAAAAACAAAGAAAATCTCAGAAAGATCATACACTGCGTTGTTAATGGAGGGGAAAGCACAGGGATGAAATGAAATCATCACCCCAGATTATAGTAATCATCACGCTGTTTTGGAGGAACACTGTGGCTCATTTTTGCCATCTGGCTTGGAGGAACAGGCAACTGTCTGTCTTTTTTGTCTGTTCAGGTGAATTCAGCTTTGTTGGAGATGGTTATCGTAACAAAGTAATTAAGGTTTCATTAGGATGTGTGCGATGGGCGTGTTTTAATCTTATAGAGCAGCAGGGGCAATATAACAGNNNATACTCAAGCAAACTTTTGCACCAAATATATCACACTTCATTCATAATACTAGATTGTGTGACCACCCAACTACACACTGCTGAGCATAATCTAAAGCACTTTCATCTTTTATGGGATATGCTCTGTACATAGAGGGTTCTGCAGAGAAAGATTGCTTGAGTATACAGAAATAGAGTAAATGAAGAAATACAAATGAGTTGTTAAAAAAAAAATCACATTTTATTCAAAAATAACATTTTGCAACATGCATCTCAGCATA
>NW_011369951.1:14973604-14996920 GCF_000735185.1 Notothenia coriiceps | reverse complement strand
GTGGCAGCAGATCTGGCAGCTTAAATAGAATGGGATGTTTAGGAGAATATGTTTGGTTGGTTGTAAGAGGGACGAGGTGCGTCACGTGTTAATGTATCATTGGTGCTCCAATTGACTGCCTGAACTAACAATGCTCAAAAGGCTCAAAACCAGAGGGGACCGAGCCTTCGCAGCAGCTGGCCCTAGGCTCTGGAGCAGTCTGCCCCTACATGTGAGGTCACACTTCTTCTCTCTGGCCTTCTAGTCAGAGCTGAGTATCACACCTGACTTNTGAAGGTGTTCACAGACATCTTCAACAGGTCCCTTCTGCAGTCTGTTGTCCCCACATGTTTTAAACACTCCACCATCGTTCCTGTCCCCAAAAAGACAAAAATCACCAGCCTCAATGACTACCGACCAGTTTGTCTTTTTGGGGACAGGAACGATGGTGGAGTGTTTAAAACATGTGGGGACAACAGACTGCAGAAGGGACCTGTTGAAGATGTCTGTGAACACCTTCAACAGGTCCCTGCTGCAGTCTGTTGTCCCCACATGTTTTAAACACTCCACCATCATTCCTGTCCCCAATAGCTGTTAGCTGCTCTTGATGCTGGTGAATTAGGCTGCCTTGGGCCGACAATGCAGTCTGGAGTGCTTTTGGGTCGGCTGGGTTAATTTTGGGTCAATTCGTTCTGTCAGGACCTCGACACAAACGGATGAACCCAAATGCACAACCCAGAGACAAAGTCTTGAATGTAACAAAATGTCATTTTAATTCCAAAGATCAGGTAATCCCTCTTAACAGAGTATGTACTGGAATAAACAAAAAGCGCTCACGAGGAAAAAACTAGTCATAACAAAAAGAGAACTTAAGAAAAACTACAAAATTAACAAAATAACAAAACCTGACATGAGTGAAAGCGATCCTTTCTGAGCTGAGGCTTGGCACGACCATTCGGGGAAACAAACAAGACGAACTGACACAGGACAGGGGAGAGACAGGACTATTTAAACATGAGGTGAGTGGAAGCAGGTGGAAACAATCAGGGGCGGGGCAGACACTGATGATGGCGTGAAAAAACATGAAAATGACAGATATAATAAATAAACATAACTAACACATTTGACGAGACACAACAATTTGCAGCAGTTGTAGTGTCTAAACACTAACTGCTGCAGATAAATGACAGTCTTTTCCTCCAGAGAGGCACTCTGAACCGGAGTTGCGTTGGTGTGAATGAGGTATGAGAGTTGTGCAATGAGGAGGAGGAAGTTTTGCCAGAGGTAGAAGTTGAATTCAAAAGTGATCCCCACAACAGGATCTGTGAGGCACAGAGACCGATGTTCAAAGTTTTCCTCATCAGGAGAGTTTCTTAAATGTTTTGTATGCTTTCTAATTCATGGAATATGAAAGTCCATTATTACTTCCTCACGCGATAGTTTGTACATGCTCTTTGGGCCTGAAGAGCAGTGGGCACCAGAACTGTGGCTGAAAAGAGAATAAAACATGTGTTTAAGAGATGTTTAATTACTTTTCAAATGTGGTCTGAATATTGTTTAAGAAATAGTGGGAACAAATCAGGGAAATAAATCATATTGTTTTAATCTGTGTTTTAGCGTGTGATGTGTTTTCTTTATGATCATTATTATAATGGCTAAAGTGTATCAACTACCACACATTCTAAATACTAAAAGCATTCATTATTCCTGCTTTAATGTTATCATGCACTCTATACCCAAGGTACTTATATTGTGTCTTAACCAGGAAATAAGATTGCTTTTAGACTTATTTAGAAGATGAGGTAGAGGTGCACTTCATCCTCTTGAGGCTGAAAAGAAAACTGGGGCTAAAGCACTTAGCCAAATCATCCTGACAAAAAAAAGTTTTACCTACCAAAACTTCATTATTACAACCTCTTTAGACTGATGGGAAAATATTTTTGGCAATCTTTTTTTGTTAACTTTTTTCTCCATTATGTTGGCCTCTTTAAGAGATGCTTCTATACGCAAAGAAAAACAGTAAAGCATACCTTTAGATACAGTGATGTGTAGTTGTTTTTCTCCTTTCTCTTTTTTAATCTCTTCCTCAGGATTTTGGCATGCAGGTACTCCACCCTCATCTCCGCTGCGTTGCTGAAGAATCGCTCACACACCATGATCCTGATCTGTGAGGCTTTGGCAGCAATCAGAGCCATGAGGATTAGGAGGAGCAAGATGGCCGCCAGAGGAACGATAGAGTTATAGAGCAGCAGTTTGGGTTTAGGGAGGCACGTCTTCTCAAACAGGGTCACAGAATAGGAAAAGTCTTCTTGATGATTTTCCTCGCCAATGGGTATGCCTATTAAAGTTGCAATCCCCTGAAAAGACACATGAATAATAAGTACTCTGTATACTGCAAATCAGAAGGTCTTTAAATGGGCCCCATTGTGCTTTTGGGGGTTTTTCCTTTCCTGTAGTGTGTTATATATGTTTCTGACATCACTATGTAAAACTCACACTTCTATAGATGAGAGTAACACATCACTTCCAGGTGAAATTACGGCCCCGCCCACTTTTGGGGGAAACCATTCACTGTCATTTGGCGGTAAATACAGATTCTGAAGTTTTTGGCAATCACATGTAATTTAGCCAGAAAATGACTTATGTGTTACACTCATCTATTGGCTAGCGTTCCAACATATTGTATGTGATAGGCTAAGGGCTGGGACATCTCTAAGCTGTTGACCAATCACAACAGAGCCAGCCAGCTAACCAATCAGAGCAGACTGAGCTCTGGTTTCAGACAGAGGCTGAAAAGAGGTGCTGCAGCACAGGCAGTATGAGAACAATAAAGAGCTTTTTGAACATTAAAGCATGGAGAAATGTCCCACACTAAATACTGATATGAACCTGAAAAGGAGCAAAAGTAGGCCCCTTTAACAAAAATACTCACTTTGATGCTCACTATCAGCGGGATATGGAACGGCTCAAGTTCGGATAGTTTTTTTGTTACAATGTCGACAAAGAGGTACAATAAGGCATCCACGGTTATAAATATGACCCAAGCTGCAAGATGGGAGGCGACCGGAACTCCAAACTTCAGCACGGCTTTCCCCTCTCTGGTGGTGGGACGGGCCGAGGGGAGGGGGGTGTACAGCTCCTCTTCCTCAGGGGTAAGGGGGAGGACATGGGGCTTCCCCTCCGCCCTCTGCTTCTCGTCAAAAGCGACAAACCTCCGGCTCACGAACCTGTTTTGGTATTTCATGTCACTGCGGTATCTTTTTATGTGCAGGGCTAAAAACATCATGAGCACGAGGAAACTGAGGGCGGGGAACATCTTCTCGCTCACAGAGGAGACTGTGTTCATAATGGACTTCACATATTTCACTGTGGCGTTCAGCTTCTGCTCGGCCTCACCGAGCGTCACCTGGAACATTTCTGATTCCAGTCTGGGGGAAACCTTGAGTTGGGGGTCAAGGTTTAACACCCCTAAGTCTGTAACCCCCTTTAGCATGTTTCCTAGCCACTTTAGCATCTTCACATATTTGCTAAACGGAGCAATGACGGCTGCTTTCTTGGCCTGCAGGTTGCAGATCATACTCCGGACCAGACCTGTGGTGTTCTCCAAGGTGTTGCGAATGTTTCTTAGCAGCACTAAACTGGTGCCGGCGGTGAGGAGAAGGTTCCGGCTCTTCTTCATGAAAATAGAGATCACAAATAGAGTCCCTAAGCAACGTATCCTCTTTGATAGGAAGAGGGCAACTGTCAGGAGGGTCCCGAAGCAGCAAGAGATCCCTCCAGACACAGCTAGATCATAGTTCAGCGTGAGGAGGAGGTATAGGAAGAGCAGCAAGCTGAGCAGGAGGCTGGAGACGCTACAGGTGAAGAGCAGGAGGAGCGTTCTTTGCAAGCCATCCCTTTCACCGGTTGTGAAAACATCCACAGCCAGATAACCGCTCTCCTTGAGGGTCTGTTTCCATGAGATTAGCATCCTGAGCTAAGATTGAATGCAAAAATGTATTAAAATCTCAAAGTGCAAACCTGTTGTGTAGAGCAAGACATCTATTCTCGTGCATGTGTCCTGCAGTCTCCTTAAATATGGCTAAAACAGGAAGTCTTCGGCCTCCTCTACCCTCATGAAGTCATTTGTCATTATCCAGTCATTCCTATTTTTTAACCAAAAGCAGAAGCAAACAGAGACCTCATACAAGACCACATTGTGTGTGAGCGTGTGAAACTTATTTTATTTTGTGTAGGATTGCAAAGCTGTATGACACTAATGTTTGAACACTTTCCGATTACTTTATGGAAATTCCAATTACAGTAAGTCTAATAAAAGCTCTACAGAACATTTTGGAAAGGGGAGGAAGTCGCAATAAGGAGTCGTTAGGGTTACGATTTGTAAGATGAGGTAATATTGTCATCACTAAAGTTACTATAGTATATATAATATATATTATAGTGTTACTATATTGATCAAGGTTAAAAGATAGCTGCTTTCAAGGAATTGAGAACTTTTAACGGAATATATAATAACTAGATGTTGCCGGGTTATGACGTCAGCTCAGCCCTGAAAAGGTGCTTGTGAACATTCTGAAAAGCCTGTAGCATGGCTGTAGACTCTTGGCCTTGATATGTTGACCATTTTTGTCATATAGTAGTTGTAAACATTATTTTACTGAACTGAACTGATACAATTTTATAAAACATTTTTGGAAACATAATCTTATTTAGGATTAATCACAAAATCAGATGATCCTAAAAAGTCAGATACAACGTATAACTTTTTTCTGGGCCGACACATAAATACCCCTAAGTATTAGGTGAAACCTTACAAACATCATTTTTAGAAGCAACTAAATAGTCATTTGTCAAGCCTAATTGATAAAGGGCACATTTTTTAAAATCAATTTGTGTGCTTGGCCTGAATTGCCCAGCACAGTGGACAAACTAAGTAGTTTAGCAGCATTACGGGCTCATATTTTTTGGAGTTCAGCTAGTCTAACTTGTAAACCAGGTAACTCACTTTCTATTAGAAAATAGTATGGTAAATAAGTCCTGAAAATGTCAGGTAACCCTTAACCCAGTTTGCCTTTTTATAAAGGCATTATATAATGTTACAGAAAAAGATCCTATATCCATTTCTTTCAAACGTTACATTAAAATAATTTTTATCTGATATTGGTGCTTTCAACCATACGGTCGGTTGTGTTGTCAGAGAATATAATCTTCATATTTCATCAGGGTCTCCAAATGTATAACATAAGCCCTGCTTGATAAAGGGGGCTATGGAGTTGATTTTGAAATCCACCTGGTGGATCCTAAAGGATGCATTATGGGAATTGTAGGATTCAGGGTTTTGGGAGCTTGAGTAATATGTTACTAGAGAATAACATTCAGTATCTATCGTGATTGTACATGCGTGTGTGTTAATCGTATCATCACCCAACTCTTTGCATCAGTGTAATATCAATTTTTTAATTTTTTATTTGAAAAATAACTTACATAAATCTCTGTACTCAACCATACTTAACCAAGACATAGCCTTGGCATTAACACATTGCACCAAAAAGAGAAAATGAAAAAGCATTCAAAAGGATAAATAACATATGTCTTTGTCATCACGTGAGGCATTCTTCCTGTTCCAAAAGAGTCTATCATCTATTCATGGTAGCTTGTTTATTCAAATTCTGACATCTAAAGGTATGTACAATCAAAATCAAAATGAAAATATATACTGTAGCTTGTTCAAGCCACAAGGTTTTCTTGGACATTAAAACGCATTATCGTCATGTGGAAAAGGAATAATGCCTCAGTTCAATTTCATCCAGACATACTGCAACTATAAGATTCATATACTTCCCAGACATGAGAAGTATTTATAATTACTAAAAATAGAAAATAAAAAATAAACTGGTCTTGGCTTTTAAATAAAACTAACAAAAATATAGTAAATTAATTTCATTTTCATTAAAACAAGAAAAAACATTTTCTGTGGCAATATCCCTTGTTATTTGAACTTGTGATTAGCTCATCTTCACAAACAGTGCCTGTGGACTTGAACCACAGCGACACACACATCTCTCGCATGTTTGCTGCCTCTTGATTAGGTATAGACCTCTCGCTGTACCAATACAGATTATTTTTGCATGTTCGTCAACAATACTGAAATAAAATACACTTGCAATCACAACTGTTTCGTCAACCTCCATTAAATATAAAATATTTTCCTTGTCACTTATTTTTTCTCAAAAACCTGAAAGAAAACATGACCTTGGGGGTGGAATGTCTTTTGTTAAAACTTCAATAAATGGCCGCAGAAGACCAATAACTAATTTGCTGTAGAGTTCAATTTAAAGGTGAGGGAGAAAAGTAATGAAGTTGACATGCACTGTACAAGAAACTGCAAAAATTCCAAATATCATCTTTATCAAAACATGCTGAGTTACTGTAAGGTGTGCCCAAGCCATGTTGCAGAAAATCCTTTTCAACATGCTTGTTAAACAAATCAAATCCAAAATAAAATACATACTGAAACAGTCCTCAAATCTGGACAATGTCAGGGGACTGAACAATGGTAGCAATGAGTAGTACAATGAGAAGTACCCTGGGACAAGGAAGAAAAAGAGAAACATGTACAATTTGCACATAATGTTTATCTTTATAAGGCATGAGCCTTTTACAATGAAATAAATAATTTACATTTATTTTCATTATCACTTTTTGTCACATAAACATTTTCTGTTAAATAGCTCCAAAAGTTTCCTTTAAGTTTCCCTTATCTGCATGTCTGCTAAACACAGACTCATGAATGGTCTAAAGAATGATAAACAATGCCTCTTTTTTTTAATCACGATGTTGCATTCACTCCCCTTGAAAACCATGCACTAGTGACAATTACCTTAAAAATAATATAAATTGTTGAAAATGGCTGATCTGTTTTATTTTTCTTCTTCTTTTTTGCAAGTTGCAGCCTCAAGAAAATAATTGTATTTTTCATTTTTTTAATTCAGCTAAATTTGTGTCCATGCAAATTAACTAAAAAGGGAAAAAAATATATTTTTCTCATTTATTTTCATACAATATATCAACAGAGAAAGAATGATGGTAGATTGTACATCTTTTCATGGGGTTTCTGTTTGTTCTGGAGTGTTGATGGTAGCCACTTCAATATTGCCTCTGATTAATTTACCAGTACGGGTTGATTCAGTACGTAAACCTAGAGTAACCAGGGTATTTCTTTTGGGGTTTTGGGGGAGTGTGGACACAAGCTGGGACACACCTCACCCAAAGTGATGGTCTCCAAAACTCCATCTACACAGCTAGGTCCGTTGGCGTGGCGTGACCAAGCATCTGGTTAGAAACACTGTCACCCCCTTCAGATACAAGTACATTGACATAAAAAAACTAATAAAAAAAGGAAACCAAAAAAAAGAAAGGAAAACATTTATTTTCATTCGAAAAGGGCTTCTGTAGAACTCGTTTAGCGGTTCCCAGTGCTGACCCCCATGGCTTCGAATTGGATGAAAACCTGGAACTGACGGATTCCTCGTGCTAAGGAGTTCATTCCAGCTTCCTCCAAACAACAACAACAACACCCGGCATCCCGGCCGCCAGGCGCTTGCGACGCGCTTCGCCTCGTGCACAATGTGCGCAACGTTTTTGCTCAAAACACAGGATCACGTTTTTTGCACCCCTGGAAACAGGCTCAGAAGACACAACATCAAGCATGCAGTGTAACCGGGGGCGTGACCTGTAATCGCAACACTGGCTGCTACAACAACGCTATCATTCCGCACGCTGCTATGATCGAGAGAAACTGTCCAGTGACGATTGGGAAGCTCTTCTTGTCAGTGGGGCCAGAGTAGGGTCAACCAGTGAGGAAGGGGGGAAGAGCTTAAACCAGCCAATCACCATGTTGGACAGGTCCAGCTCATCTAACAGTATCTGAACTGCTCCCATGAAGGATTTATGGTCCATGCGTCCATAGTCGCCCCAAACAATGATCTGCAAAGAAAGAGGAAATAATTAATCAGAAGGACGTTCGCAGTGGAACAGTGAGGAATGATATTGTTTAGTTTCCGTTTCCTCACCTGTAAAACCTTTCCTACTGGACTCTCCTCAAACGGCAGTTGCTGCTGGTAAAGAGGATCCAAGGTTTTTCTTGCTACTTTTGTTTTCTTTTTGGCTATGCAGACTCCGTTTTCCAAAAGGTAGACCTTTACATATGGTGCTGGGAAGAGAGGAGAGGGGGAATATGTTACAATATGCATCATCTCTTATTCTTACCCCAAAGCCCAAAAGAAACATGATTGTAGGTCTTTTAAGTTGAATGTAGGATATTAGTGTGATATGACAGAGTGAGAGCTTAAGTTACCTGGCAGTGACTTGGAACCTGGTTTTCCCACAAGGCCACGGGCTCTGATGACCTCCACCTCCAGTGCTCCCTTCTTGTCCACCATACCAATCTGGATGTCACCTGGATAACAGCGTTGACAGATTTTTTACTTCAAGCACTATAATAACCTCATATTTCACACCATATACAGACAGCATATATAAGTTAGTATGGTATAGGTATTTTAAATGAGATATGCATGCACTCTGATTGTCTGCTTTGCTTTGTGTTCTGTAATGCAATTTCATGTCGTCATATTTAACTGTTTGTACCCAATGTTTTTTATTAGTCAGCTGCATGTTAATTGTCTTACTGCATGAGTTCTGATCCTGTTCAACTGTTCATGTTTGGCTTTTTCCTGTTCTGTTTTCATTCAATATTCTTTGAATGGCCAATTGTAACATCAGGCCGTGGGACAACAGTTGAAACTTAGCCTTTTGGCTAGCAATGGCACTTTTACAGTGATGTTGATAATGTGCATTGTCACTAAGGAAAACATAAATACATAATCAAATAATAATAATGAATGACTAACAAGACTATTAACTTTCCCTCATCAACGTGTTCACTTCTTAGTGCAAAGAGGTATTCTGTGAATAACCAAGGTACTGTATACAATTAATGACTAAAAAGGTTGCTGTTCTCACCCATGGGGGGAGTAGCCAACGTCTGTCGTCCAACCAGCTGAGCGGGGCCGAGGCCATCCAGGAAGTCGCTGAACTGGGCTTCTGAGGAGAGCCTCACACCGGGGAAGATGAGACTGAAACAGAGAAGACACAAACATGGAGATTAAAGAGACAGTTTCATTAAGATAAGACGAATCTGTCGGGGGGTAACGGCTGTAAGGAAGAGTTTGGAATTGTTTGCTGCGTATGTACTAATGCTCTCAGTGAAATAAGAAGGAGCTTTCCGAGCGACCTCAGAATAAGCGTGTCCTTACTTTCCCTCGGAGCTGTAGCTGTTCATGCTGCCGTCTGTGGACTCCCGGCTGGCCTGCCGAGTCATCCTGCTCCTCATCTCCACCGCCAGGCCCGTCTCCGTGCTCCTCTGGATGGTGCTGCGCAGCTTCTTACCCCCTGCTTCTGCACAATGAAGGCCACACGTGGGGGAAGAGAGGAGGGAGGGAGAGGAAGAGCCAAGGAGAGTGTTAATGCATGACACTGCATCATTTTGTGACTCATACAGCGAGTTGCACACACGGATTATAACTGTCCCGCATTCAGCTGCTCGTAGAACATTCATTCCAGAGGGAAACAAAACAAAGACTCTTTGAATGGAAATAGATCTCTATACCTTTAGTGTAGCTTATTCTGGGAAGGATCATGGTCATTTCACTCAAACAAGGTCACTAATTCATCCTCTCTACAGATACCCCCCTCTGGTCTGTGCTACGGATGCCTGCGGTGGTCTTGTGGGAGCCGTAGCCCATGCTTCCCCCCCATCCTAACTGATCCAAGATGACAGCTGACTCGGAACATTAGCCCTGCTGCGGCTCCTCTACACACTGCCTCCCTGTTCCTGTGCTGGACGTACACACACCTACACATACCTACACACACATACACACAACTACACACATGCTGCACCACTTAAAACATGCTTGGCTGCCAGCACGCACGCACGCACGCACGCACGCACGCACGCACGCACGCACGCACGCACGCACGCACGCACGCACGCACGCACGCACACACACACACACACACACACACACACACACACACACACACACACACACACACACACACACACACACACACACACACACACACACACACACACACACACACACACACACACACACACACACTTCACTATTATGTTTAATTTGATATTTCATTAGGAGAAAGACACGTTTCTTCACTGTGAGTCAAGAGACAAGAGACAAAAGAGTTTGCATTTTAAGCTCTGTTAAGCTGGCATGTCTGCACAACAAATACATATAAAATGAAATTGTGCACGGCTATGGTCAAAGACTAATAATCAAAGTATTATGAAATGTTAATGCACCAATTATAGATCTCATATCTGCAATCAAACCAATACAAAATGAGTTCATCCTGTTATTTCCCAGAGGTCAGATATAAAGTAATAGTTACAGTAGTGTCACTTCACTGATGGCAACCCCCAGGTGCGCTGTGACAAACAATGGGCTATCACCTTATGCCACATTTGAATGAACATCATTTCCCAGTGTGTAAGGCGTATGAATCAACAACGAAGCATGAATACACCTGTCTTCCCTCTTCCTCCTCTCCTCCTTGTTTTGTCAGAGGAGTAGTCTTATCTCGCACAGGCATGAACAGACATGAAGCCTTTCAGGCTTGAGATCGGGGTTATTGAGCCGGCCTCCGCCTCCTCTTCCTGCTCTTACTGCTCTTCACACCTTACAATAGGAGACAAGGCCGTAGAGGTTGTCTCTGACGTCTGTGGCCAACCTGAGCATAAAGAGCTCGACCAATCAGTGGCCTGTGATTAACGAACACTAAAATCACAACATTTCCAGTTTTTTTACTCCCATTGTATGGTACGGCTAAGCAGTCCTTACTGTATTTACTATACTATCAATAAAGGGTTGATCTTTTGAAATAATAACTATTAAATGTTTCTCTCTACAAATTGGAACATTTATAACATTATAACGAAATACACAAAAGTTAATTTTTAGCAATGGCAGATGAGGTAAATGTGTTACAGACTGGAGCATTATCACCACTGTTTGAAAATACTGGGCAGCCGAACAATGTTGTTAAGTATCTGGCAACACGGAGCAGCAGTGGCCTTAAAGTCAGACAAACTGGCCCGTCACCAATGGTCACGACCCTCAAATCCTGGCCATGCCAAGAAAGGAAAAGACAATGAGTGGTGGAGCAGCTCGTAGCCAAACAGTGGAGGTGTGAGGACAAGTGAGTGTAAAGCTGTGGCTAAAAACAGCTGGTGTCATCAGGCAAAGATATGAGCATAACGGAAGGTATAATAAAAAGAGTACATCATTAATACATGACTAACAGGACCCTGTAAATAAATCAACTAGAATAGGACATGAGAAGAGCATCTGGGGAGGCATAAATATAAACACTGACAGGCGTCATCAGTACTTCTCAGGAAATGTGAAGAAACACTCATGGAGTAATGTTGTGTTCTTAAGCTAAATAAACACCACCACCCACATGGCACTAAGCAGTGATTCATTTCATTTTCATTCATAGCTAGACTTGATATCACGGGGGAATAAGATATTGACTCGCATGAGTAGAATATTAAATCATGCTGGTTCCTGTAGCAGTCTGTGTGTTTCACAAGAGATGCAGGCATATAAACCAACTTTGAACTCATATTTTCGCACAAACAAGCATTACATTATACCCTTATTGAACTTCACTTTCATCAAAGCTAATTGCATCTGGCCCAGATTGCATCTAAATCCATCTCCTCTCTCTCAGTTTACACAGCACTGCCCCCCCCCCCCCCCCAGCCTGCAGCAGATGGTGCTCGGATATTATCCCCAGATCTGGTCTTACCTCCGTCCTCCTCATCGAAGGAGTTCATGCAGGGAAAATAGACTGCCAGCGCTTCGAATGATGCAGACAGGCTCATCTTGCTCTGGGAGCGTGTGATGCGCATCCCGGGCGCCGCGGCGGTGCTCTCGTGTCCCTGCCTGCCCATGGTGACCGGCCGGAGTGCTTCTCAATGCACTGAATTCAAGGCACTATTCTTTAGCTATGGTTTTCTTTTAAATCAGTGCAATGTGTTTCATAAATTCCTGAGTGCAGTAGCAGAAGCCTCTATGCTGTAGGAGAGCAGGTTGGCATGTAGTCTGTGCCTAAACACTCTGTAGAAAGGTCTCATGCAGAGCTTCAGAGATGAGTGTCTTCAGTGGCTGAGTCCTGCGCTGTCTGGGTCTGACGTTCCCACTGCACCTCTTTCTTCAGGGGGGAGGGGAGAGAGCTGCAGCGCGCAGCACCAATCAGAGAGCGCTTCGGCTGGCTCTGCGGGTGAACGAGCTCTACTAGATACTGAGCCCCCCCTCACCCCAGTACTTTTCCCCTCAAATTTGTTAACATCTTTTTATATCATTTGCTTTCTCTTTTTTGTCCTTCTGCTTAACATTTAGTTTGAGCTTTTCATCGTTGCTATTTTCCCTTTTCTCTCATCCCCTTCCCCCCTTCTCCCCATGTTGTCCACACAGGTCAGTGAAAACAAGCTGTCATTAGGTGTGCAAACAGCCCTGGGAGAGGGCTTCACCCACCTGGCGGCCACTCCGAGTTCACGTGCAAAACTCATTGTTCTCTCATCCGAAAACCAAATGACCACAGCTGTGCCATGTTTGCCGATCATTTATTTTGCTTTCACAGGCTGTTTTCAGAGTCGCTGAGGGTGTGAAGTGGATTATTATTATTATATAAAATCTTCTTTTTAAAGCCTCTGTGACACAGCTACACTGAAAAAACTGAAACTGACTTTAATCAAATTAATCAAATCAGATAACAGTATTAGGTTAGTTGAAAGCAATGATAGGTTCAACTTAATATTATTGCTTTCAACTAACTTATTACAGTTATCTGAAATCTGTTGACATAATACATTTAATTAAAGTCAACGTTTTTTCAGGGTATTTTGTTTTGCAAAACATTTCCCTTTCAAAACACACTTTCAGACCTAAGATCAGCTCTTTGTTTGAATTAGAGTCCAACTTATCTAAACACTTTTTTCTGTCTATTTCTACCGCTTGAGGACACCCAAGGTCACAACAGTGCTAAGAGTAAAAGGTTCCTCACAGGTGGTCCCTGAAATAACAAATCAGCTATTGGCATGGTGTGTGAGGGGTGACACTTAAAGCAAATGTATGGCATCACATAAACTCCAGCCCCTCTGTTTTCTGTCGCTACAGCAGCTTGGTAGGACATGAAGAGAAAGTGTGTCGCTTTGACAAGTTAACAGAGAACCAATGTGGTGCTTTTGTTCTGAATATGCATCTGGCAGAATAGGCACAGCACAATTATGGTGCTTCTCTGCACCATCATAAATATAGCGAGCTCCCTGTAGAGTTGTAGCTGAGTGTTTCACCCTAAGAGACATTGCAACCTACTTCCATGAAGAAGCCTCTCAATGCCTTGTCTCTTTGGCAGGTTTCATCTAGGTCAGTACACACAAAAACACTTCTGCAGCAAAGGGAACATTGGAATAACACACAGTAAGAATACAAACAATTGATTATTCGTCACCTTATTTTATCAAAGAAAATTATGTAAGGCTCCTGCTAACTCAGATAGTGACATTAACCTATAGTATGTATATTATAATGAATCTTAAACACAGCTCATTGTAGGAAATTATTTGTTCAAAAGAATCACGTAGTTTGAAGACTTTCAGTTATACTAGCAGTGTGGTGACAACTACTGAGTAGAAAATAATTGGGATTTTATACAAGCAGTTATGGTTCCCTAGAGGTTTAAGCTAACTGACATCTCTTGTAGAAGCATCGGCAGGTTGACATTATTGGTTATTATTTTTGACTTAACGACAATTAAAAGGACTGCTACGCAATTCGATATACATGGAATCCTAATGACTTGGCTGACCTGCTGGATGGATTCCCAAAAAACACACATTTAGGTTGAATTGTGTCATTTTCATCTAGCATTGTTATCTAGTCAACATACAAATATTAGAGGACTTTTGTTTTTGATCAAACCTAATTTCCATCCTCCTCAGCCTACCTTTGTGTTTAGTTAAGAGACAATCTCTGGGTCAAATAGGTGACGCCAATGTGCAAGTGTTTTAAACATGCATTATATCCAATCCTATTGGTTGAAAGAAGAAGCCCAATTGTATGGAAGTCTACGAAGATTTTCGTGTGTGTATATCCAGCATTTTCCGGAAGAGTTTATGGTCTCAACTGTTATTGGTACTTTTAATAAGAGCCTGATGTAAATGTGTCTATTTATGGTCCAATTTAGAGTAAAATGGAAGATAAAACATTGTACATTTTAGGGCGTGGCTAACTTTTGATTGACAGGTAACTATCACAGTCTGGGTGCTATCTGTGTTTCCGCATTACAGCTTTTACTCATTTTACTTGTTCAGTGTTGTATTTTGCTCAACCATTAGTATTAAAAAAGACAAGATGGTTGCGTACAAAAAGTAAAAGTAGAATCTTCGAGACCATAGCCCAAAAACTAATGGGTGACATTCCAGTGACTATGTCTACTTGGTATTTAAAGTCAATGGTTTTGGTGCTAATCAGCCTAAAACATATTTTAAGCTTAATTGCTGTCCTAGCAAACCCTTTCAACACAGTATTTGGATGTTTGTTTAAAGAGTCTGAAATAAAGTCAATACCTCACATTACAACAACACAAAAACTATCCTTTGCCAGAAAAAATGTAACATTATCAACAAATAAAGCCTATAAAAACTGGAGCCTTTTAAACAACTGTGCCAGAAAGGAAAAGGATCTCCATTTTAGGGCATGATGGTCCTCTCAGATTTCCCACCAGCATAGTTCAGATTAACCTCAAAGCAGTCTTGCAACATACGTAGTCTCATTCCATCCTATGACAAAAATCTACACTGCTGGAAAACACAATCTCCTCAGAAGGCAGGAATCTCAAGAACCCTGTTCTTCTACAACAACAGCAGAGCGTAACATCCCAGAAGTTGTATGTGAGGCCGGTCTGGCAGGCGGCAGGGATCACAGGCGGAAGCTTTCGGAAGTCTTTCTGATTGATGATCCAGGGACAGGCCGAGCGTCAGGGAGAGACTCTGGCCCTACACACTGTAAACACAGCTTAATGGAGGGCTCTAACCCTGCCACTCACATGCATGGATGTAGGCTAACACACATATTTGAACACTTAAATCCGCACACACTAGGACACGCACCAGTACATACGCAAATATAGGCACAAACACTCTCTCAGTTTACATTCCCTGCTGCCTACCTTGATGCATGCCAGTCCTGCTGTCTGGAAGTTCAATTTCTTCTCTTTGGTCTAGATCAAACCTGATGACCATTGTGAATAAGTTTTACTTGCAAAAAATTACATTTGAGATGATTTCTTTATTATATGACTTGACAACACTGCAGAGCTGCTCTCATAGACTGTTGGCAACTAAAAGTGGGACAAACTCTACAGACATAGTACGGCCTTAAAAAGTGATGGAATGTTAACAAACAGATCCTTAATCACCCAGCAGAAACAGAGCAGCAATAAAATGATATTGTCATCTTTGCGTCCACCTGAAAATGTAGGGTCCTAGAGTAACTTTTATTTTACCTCTGGTTTGGTCGCCACCAACTCCAGAGAATGATATCGTATGAAACACAGAGAACGTCAACTTGCAAAACGTTCCAATGTCTTCACTAGCTAGTTGCTAATTTAGTTTGTATAGAGTTTGGTACAAAGAAAGCAGCATACAGTATGGTAATGAGACTATTTTGCGGTCACATGTTGTAACAATACGTTTCTCAAAACTCCAAGGCAAAAAGAAAAGCGCTTAAAAGGGAAAGCTTACCCACCTTCCTCCCCACTAGATTGTTTTGGTGTGAGTGAATGTTGGAGATTAAACAGGTCCTAGAAAGGGACATTGCACTTGGATTTTTCCAACATATTTTCGGCTCTTTGAGCACAACAAATTTGTGCCATCTAGTTCCATTATATTGGAGAAATAGCAGACAACTCCGCAGCCAATATCTCCAACACTCAACAGCTCACACCGAAACAATCTACATTGATTGATAGCACTGCAGTTGGGAGGGAAAATATGGATTCATGATTTTGGGTTGACTTTCTCTTTGAAGATATAACAGCATGTTTACCCCCAGACATGCTGACACTGTGTCCTGCCATTGACTTCACACCTCCACTGAAAAGGTTTGGAGAGGCATATTTACAAGGTGAATGGCAGGAGGTGTAGCAGGAACAGTCTGTCCCCTGACTGTCTCTCTACATTCACTGGTGAGAACGCTAAGAGTACAACAGATGGAAAGCTAACAAGAAAGAGGATCTAAATACTGCCAAGTCTTATATAAAACATCCTGATAGAAACGACTGTGACATTCCACATAACTTACAGTCACAACAAAACTAGTGTGATATATAAAACCTTCTCTTGCGTGTGAAAAAACCCTGGCATGATTACTTCTCACGCTGTACTGTAAGAGGAAATAATATTTAACCATTTTCATGAACAGCATCATGCTCACGCTCCATGACTAGACTGACCACAGTAACTTTATGAGTGCATGTCTCATCAGACTTCCTCTTTGACTGACAGCTACAGAGTGTTGCTGTCAGCGTTTAAAGACAGAACGATAACAAGAGGAAGTTAAAAAAGCTAAAAACACAGGAAGTTCATTTTTAGTCCAGTGCAGCTAGGATGCAAGAAGGTCCTGAAATATGGGACATGACTATACAAGTGTGTTTAAACTGTGTCCAAGCCTCAGACTGAGGCAATGGAAGCAAATGGCTGTGGAGCACGAGCCACACTGCAGGCAGACAAACACAAAGCAGCTGGTGGAGCATGGCACGCTTTGGAAGATGAATCAACAGCTTTTAAGCTAAGCTTATAGAGATAGATGCATAATATTCTAATTACAACAAACGTGTATCATCTAACGTATAAACTCTTTATGCTTTAACGTATAAACTGTGTGCTTGAAATTAATGAAATGTTCTTCATGCTGATAAAATTAATTGCGTTTTGCATGGAATATTTTTTGAAAACAGTGCTGGAAATTATTTATTTATGGTGCTGCACAAATAACGACATTTTCTAGAGGATGTTGTAGCTGCAAAATAGTAAATCCCTTCCCTTTGAAAAGCAACAGTAGCGTATCACAATTATGTCAAGTGTTAATTAATTTGTAGCAAAATCAGCACTAAAGATTTGCACCTCACGTTTCCACTTCATTTCCTATACAGGCTGTGTTTCTGTACATGTATAACCTGGGTTAACATCAGTTCACTAGCTCTTGTGTTTTCCTTGAATCACAGCCAATTTATGCCCCAGCATAATAACCGCAACATACTGTAGAAACACATCTTCAAAAGAAGAACATTGGTTAATTTCTTGGATATTGCAAAGGACTGCTAAGCGACACGCCGTGTGCTGCTCGTAGTGAGAAAACAATCTATTTGGTCCAGCAGCTCAGCAGACACAAAGACCTCAGGGATTCTTAAAGGACCTTTACGATTGATAGATATCTGTGATTCTAATATCAAGAACAAATATTTTATTTTTGTGCACAGTAAAATATGTATCAAGAGAAATATAGGGAAAAAATGTCTTTGTCTTTGATACAAAACAAACTCAGTATGCATTCTCTTATCTGTAGTGCCTGTCAGCTCTGCCTCTATGAACATTACAATATTAAAAAGACGTGAAAACAAGCTTCACCTCAATTTAAGGATAAATATGCTGCTTTATTTATATCATAACAAAATGCAGACAGCAACTGTCTTTACCTAATGTGTTTAGGCTTTGCTGCAGGTGCACAGAACCTGAGACAAACCGTACAGTAACCATAGAAACAGACAGAGGTGGGAGAAGTACTCAGATCTTGTATTCTAGAAAAAGTAGAAGTACCAGAGTGTAGGAATACTCTGTTACAAGTGAGAGTCCTGCATTCAAAATGTTACTCAATTAAAAGTACAAAAGTAATATCATTAAAATATACTTAAAGTACCAAAAGTAAAGAGTACTCATTATGCTGATTGGCCCATTACAGAATCATATATCATATCATTATAAATAATGATGCATTAAAGTGTTCTGAAAGCTGGTAAAGGTGCAGCTAGTTTTAATAACGTTTTATACTGCAGGGATTTACTCCAGGTGGAACTAAAATGTAAATATTGATTATATATCAGATTATTAATCCAAATCTGTAAAGTAACTAAAGGTATTAAATAAATGTAGTGGTTTAAAAGTACACAATTTAGAAGCTTCATACCTGCAACACTATGCTGTTTTTTGCATTTACTTGACATCCTTTGGAGAGCAAGTATACTAGCAGTGTGATTGTGCGTATCAATGGTTCTGTGGGTAAGGTGGCAGTCTTGTTGTATAATAACCAGAAAACCCAGACAGCTGAACAGAGATGGCAGATGGCCCAAGATATAACAAGAAAATGCCAGTCTGCAGTGTCGCAGATATTATGATAATATAATTGTGGGATGCAACAACTAATTTAAAAAAACTGCTGCAGTGGAAAAACACATTTAAAAGAGGGCGTCCACCTATCAACCTTGTGCAGGTTGTCTCAAAGAGCATGGATGTCAACACCACAATATAAGATCCTTCCAATCACTACATGTGGAGACTATTACCAAGAGGTCTGTGTGCAGTTGTACAGTACAGGTCGTATTGCTGTGATGTATGTGGTTATATAGCAATGGCTTTGTTAATAGAATTTGAAAGGTACAAAAGCTCTGTTCCTAAAGTGTATTCACATATTAAGGTCAGTGCAGAGACGGCTCATCTGAGGATTTAGGCTGATATAATTGTAGCTAATTGTTGTAAAGAAAGACAGAGAAAAAGCACTAATGGGGTAAATGAAGGAGAGAGAAGCAAGGACAAAGAAAGAGAAGGGATATAATGATGGTATGTTTCAAATGTCAGTTATGAGGGAATAAGCTATGTATAAAGAGAGATGTGGATAAAGTGGCGGGGCCCTCGTAGTACCTGTGCTGCTGTGCTCCTCTCATGCATCATCCTGAGAGCAGCATGTCTGCTGCGGCCCCCGAGGAGATTAATTAGCTGCCTCAGCTAGCGGAGGAGCTGCTGATACAGGCACCCAGCTCAACTCGGAAGATAAATTACCTCGGCTGAAGCTCAAAGTTCAGCTATTCCCCCACATTCAAAATAGTCTGTCAGGGGACCGAGGAGGTCCAGAACTACGTCAGTATCTGGTGTAGGTGAAAGGGGAGGGGGGGGGGGACAGCCAATGCGTTGTTCTGTTTACATATAGCAACTCTAGGCTCAGTAGAGGTAGTAGAGTAGGTGGCATACATACACCCTCTTAGTAAATTTATACATTCATCAATAAAGGGAACCTGGATTCATCCTGTATGAACTAACCCCTCACCCACAAAATGATCAGCTGTGTAGCAAGTCATTACGTGGCCGACAGGGGAAACACGCCCAAACACTTCCATTAGGAGAAATGCGCTGCACTTTCAAAAATGATGCAAATAAAAAAATGCTAATTTGCTAAAAACATGTGCAAAAGAAGAAACATCTTCAAGAACTTAACACATCCACAGCGTTTAGAACACTTTCACCAAAGAAGCATGCACAGCGTTTACTAAAAGCATTGTATAAACAAAATGCTGCAAGAAGCTCAAAACCAACAGAAACCTGGCACTAAAAAGTGATGCGCACAGCCGGGACCCGAGTGCTTGTTGATGTTTGTTGAAAACTTGAATAAATACATTATTTCCTGGAATGACTCCATAGTGATATAAAAAAAAGGAGAAAATAGTTGAGAAATTAAAGTCAGTGGGGTCCGCATTGCACAACGCCAAAACTATATCACATCTGTTTTCAAACTCGGAAAATAAATATTGTCATGTATACGTTTTGAAAATGCATGTGTAATTGGTGGAGGCATGCAGAACAAATATACTTTTCTAAATACCTTTAGTTAACATGGGGTAAGATATATACATATTTTTATACATATCTGTATATTGTATAATTGTATTTTTTATTCGGGATTGTCGGAAACGTCATTTCAATCTCTCTGTCTGTACACACAAACTGAAAGATTGACATTAAAGTTGACTTAAAGTTGAAATACAGACATTTTGTGTAATAATATTTTTTAAGGAATAGAAGCATACATGCTCACATACAGGACATGTATCCATCACGAACAGCTTCCTAGCAGTGTGATCGAGGTGTCAGGTAGTGCATTGAAGCTTCAATAAATCTGATCAATCATTTCTCAGAAGCAAAAGTAGGACAGTGATTTACCAGGTTACCATGTAACCTTAAGAGCAAATACTATGGTACCATGGAACACCATTATTAAAAATAACTCAAATATCTATTTATAAAATCAATGGAGTGAAATGCATGTGAGTGACACATTTGTTTCAAGAGATGAGCTTCTTTCAGGGTCAGGTAGAGAAAAGTAGGGCGTAAGAAGAATCATGTTAATGCTCAAGACTGCACCCAGGGGAGAGGAAACTAGATGCTACTGACAATGTATTCTACCACATACTCAGAAACCCTAACACTGATTCCATCTAATTTCTATATCACAGCTGGCAGCATTGTCAAGGCCCAATTTCTATTTCTTTCTGCATTGTTTTCTAATATTCTGGGACAACTTAATATGGGGAAAGTGAAATGTAATATCAGGTAGAATGCTTCTAGCTGTGTGAAAAGATGGTAGAAAAACAAATATATCTGCAGTGTTGTATAAGAGACACAGCCTACCTATTCATTATCCATGACGACATGTTCTATGTAAAAGCAGAGAAGATCACCCCATGCACGTCATGTGATACATATTTCAAAAACTATAGAGAGCATAAATGCAGTTGATAATACATGTTGTTTACAGTTTGTTAAAACATTCAAAAGACATGTGTGTGTTTGTGTAAAATGCTGATATGTTTTTGTTTAAAAAGAAGGCACCTTTAAGCTGACATAAGAATGCACCACGGCACAGCCAATAAGTGAACTGATAAATGTGAGCTGCGGGTCAATACTGTAAAATGCTGACAACATCTGTATCAGCATACCATTTTATGACAATCACTCCATTTTGCATAAGTAGCATAGATAGTAAAAGCACTGGCGTTTATAGACAGAGCAAGCATGCTGATTTTTGAGATGCCAATGTAAAAGCAGAAGAATGCACGGATTAATGCATGGAGATGTGTTTTCAATAAGCTGCAGAATTTGATTGTGATTGTCTGGTTTCAGCTGACTCGACTGGGCTGGGGGTGTTTTGGGAATAAAGCCTCTCTCTATGGAGCCTAAACATATTGTAGCAGGGAGCAGAGACTGCTGACTGGTGGGTGGGACAATTGAGCGTAATAAATCAAATTGATGTTTCAGCTTGCATATGATGACCAGTGCTTGATCAATAAAGCGCTTAAACAAGCACATGCATAGGCTTGTTTTTTCCCCAAATGAATTTTCATAAAATTGTGACGATGAGGCGTTTCTGTTGGTCAGCAACCGCATTTTTTATAATTATATTTCTTCATAAAAGTAACCTAATTTATTATTGATTAAAAAAGTGAATCATTTATTTTACAGATGTTAGGGATGGCCAATCAAAGTATTGAGTATACAAGTCTATATATAAGACTTGTTATTTGCAGATACCCAGTATTAAATGAATGATTGATCAAGGTTAAAACAACAGGCCAGCTGCTTTATTTAGACAATAGGCGCTTTCCCACCGGAGTACTTTTCCCAGGAATAGTTCCGATAGTTCCTGGGATTTTGCGTTCACACCAAAAAGATCTGGAACTAGAACTTTTTTTTGCTAACCTTTTTACCCCTTTTTAGTCCCTGATAAAGAGGTACTTTCCTGGGGAGGAAAAGGTTCCAATTTCTGATTGGCTGGGCGAATTGCAAACCACGCCCCGTAAAACTCGGAAACGTTTTGTGAAGCCGCCATTGTATTTGCATGCATTAGCATTATTAGCATTAGCATTAGCCCAGCGCACCAACGGAGAGAGACTACCTTATTACAACACAAAAAAAAACATGGGAGCGGTGGAGTGGTGAGGAGGTGTCGGTGTTCTGGCGATTTACTCGGGGACTTCCGGCCGGGGACTCCGGGTGGCAGTATACGCCGTGAAGTTGTTTGCGGCCTGCCAGTAAATCCAAAGCAGAAGAAGAAGAAGTGACGTCAGCGGCTCATTTGCGTAATCCTCCGTCAGGGATTTATTCCGGTGTGAACTAAAGATTTCCGGGGAACTATTCCTGGGGAAAGTACTTGGTGTGACACCCTTGTTGAGTGTGGAGCAAGTCTAAAAACTACAATGTGTAAAAGTCCAAAGTTCCATTGTTACAAGTGTGTGCGTGTCTGAGGAGGGTACGGTCCGTCTGCGTCGTGATTTGACTCATAGGACATCATAATTATAAAGTGAGATTCACGGTAGTCACCTCAAACACTCTCGCACGTTACGTATGTAGACGGAAAAATAGACGACAAACGCAAGACGTGGTCGTGTTTGTGACGCGTTCGGACGGAAAACGGGATGAACGACACACAATAGGACTCTCCGAGTAGAAGGGCGAAACTTCCCGACGGGTAAGTCTTCTACGCTAAGAATTCTCTTGAACGAGCTGAAAAACACACGTGAACGGGTTCACGGCGCCACCCCCCGTCTAGTCGGTTCGTCGGATGAGACGCGAGACTGTCTTTTCCAAACAGTCCACTTTACAATACGACGGAGGGTCCACCGGCCGGACGTCCCACACATTTGCAAAACGTCGAGATCACGAGCCATTTTCAGATGAACTAAAAGTCCTATTATGTTTACATAGCAAATACAGTCTTTTTACAAAACTCATATATTGTCAGTGTTGACTTAATAACGAATTACCTTATTGCTGAGTGAAACACGCATGTAGGTGTTAAGTCCTGAACTCTGACCCACGTTCACCCGTCACATGATGAAGACACAAGACTCATTTACTAACTGAACGTCTGGTTAGGTGCTGTTTAAGCGTCCTGAACCCTCTGACCGCAAGTTCACCCGGTCATGTCGTCTGGTGTTCTCTCTCATCTAAGAATGACAGAAGTGTGGACACCTAAGTCGCATTGTCCATTGTCGTAAACTATTGTCAAGAATCATCAAAACACCTACGTCTTTACCCTCTTGAGATGGGTTTAAGTTACTAACTCAAGTACACCGCGAAAATAGTATGGTGTCGTGTGTTTGTGGTGACGAATTACTCCGTCGTCGGTGTCATTGTGTGTA
>NW_011369951.1:14972862-14973568 GCF_000735185.1 Notothenia coriiceps | reverse complement strand
CTCCCCGACTATACACCTGCTTTCCATCAAGCCATTTACAACGACATATCAACGGAGGCTCCACAACCTTTCTCCGCCAGATCGTCAAGTATCAGCCGTATCTCGCGTCTCCCCTCCGGTACACAGCACCATAGTGTGGAGTTGCATTAGGTAACGCGAGATACGGCTGATACTTGCGCAATAGTTTCTGTTATGGATCAGTATCAACAGTCCTGCCAGTAACGTTACTATATTATCAATGCTACTTTAGTTATAGCCTGATATATGATAGCTAACTTTACAATCTTGTGATGTGACGTTAGCTAACATTCTGTAGCTAACGCCGGTCACTCACCAAGATAGCTGCCCAGTTCTCCACTGGTTCTCCACACACCACAGCTCAATTTCTCTGCGATGGCCGTTATTTCTTCTAATCCTTGGCTGCTCCGGGTCTCTTGGACGCCTAGCAGGCTCATAATTATAAGGTTGTGGTCCGTCATATGCATTCGAATATTCATGTTCAACTTCTTCTTTGTCTTCTTTGTCGAAACTACCATTGGGATCCATGTTTATTAATACGTTACACCGGCCGCTCTCCCCCTTGTTTCCCCCGTGTTACGTCACACGCGGGAGGTCACGTGCCGAGGCTTTTTTATGCGGAAGTGAACATTTCTTACAAAAACGACGCCAGATGTCACTGCAGTGTATATTTCTGTATATTTTTTTG
>NW_011369951.1:14955852-14972527 GCF_000735185.1 Notothenia coriiceps | reverse complement strand
GTCAGCAGGTGAGGACAGAGAGGAGAAGGCGTGGGCAAGAGGAGAGGATGTGAAAGGATAGATGATGGAGGAGGAAACAGGAGCAGAGGAGAGGAAAGGAGAGAGGACAGGAGATGAGAAGGCGTGGGGTGAAAAGGAGAGAAGGACAGAGTTCAGGTTCAGGAGTTCATGACTTACAGTATAGCTGAGGGTTTCAAGTGCATGGCCTGAATATTGTAAGAGATTATTCCTTCAGTAAAAGATCCACTATAACATACTCAACTTTAATAGCTTTGTTACTTTGACCTGTGATAGTGCTGTGCTGCCTTGTGTTTTGTTCCATTCACCACATTCCACTACAGTCAGCGTTTATGATCTTTACACACAGGAGAACTGTGCGATTAGGACTAAGTGCGTGGTCTTGAAGCTCGTTATTGTTTGTCTGTTAGCTCTGGATATTTGCAGCAGTATTATTCTAGTACAACATTTTCACCTCCAGTAAGGGTTATATTTTTGGTTCGGTTCGTCAACAGGATTACAGGAAAACTACAGGCGCCTTTTTTGTATGAAACGTAGTGAAAGGGTGCAGCAGAGGCCATGGAAGAAGCCATTTGAAAATCCGTAGTGTATTCGAATCACATACACAAATTAAGTTTCACTTCAAACATTTTTACGATGTAGCTTTGGCGCTCTCCGGATACCCTTTGATTCATGACACATACGTATCTAGGGCTTACTTTGTTGTGCACCACGAGCAAGATTTCAATTGAGTGAGTGTTGTTTACTTTTAAATTACATTTTCTAAACATTTTAAAAGAGATCAAGTTTGCAAAAAAGTTCAGACTGTTTGTGGGATACAATGTTGAACTCCAGGATAAATACTTGTCGAACACTGTATTGAGATGTTTGGAACACCTAGTTGCCCTGTGGCCTTTCATTGTTTCCACTCAGTCCTAGTTTGGAGGGCTAAAATACATGTTGAATGTACATTCTTCCTTGCTAAATAAATTCTATATGGTTTTTGAGATACAATTCCAACATCCATGTCCTCTTGCTCAGTCTTCATCCACTTCCCTTGTACTGTATGTACATGATGTACAAGAACAAAGGACCCATGTGTTGCAACTTTGCTCAAAATCACTACTAGCTTTCAAAAACTCCACATACCTTTAAATATGTGTAGGTTGTGTCTTCAATGTGGACCTGTTTTGTTATGTCCAATTCAGTTTTTAAAAGTCTGACCAATTTACATAGAAACCATTCATTTCAATTGAAATAGTTCACATTAAATGTACTAACGATTCTCAAGCATTAGGATGACTTAGTTTCTATGTTTGTGTTTAGTATTGGTTAATCTACATTCAACCTAGAATACACTTGAAGTTACTTTAAGGATTTCTTGCTTTTCTTCATTCACATATAGAAGGCCACTTCTCTGCACCAGTCATGACGTACTTTAAAGAAAAGTGTTCTGTCTTCAACATTGTCCTCCAGCTCTCCCTCTTTGAAAGGAAATAGGACAGTGTCCAAATGAGGGTCTTATTTTAGCTCTGCTAGTTATCTTTTAGAGACAAATTACATTCTGTATCATAGGCTCTGCATTGTTAATGGGATGAGTTACGTGTAGCGCCCTCAGGCTACTATTCATTAATTAAAGTGTCTGACCTCCACCATGTGACGGTCTTATAAAGACAACTCGTGGAGAGGCATGCTGACTAAAATGGGAAAGGAATCAATGCGGACTCCATCAATTACTTCAATTAGCTCCTTCAGATTCTGCTCTTTCATACATTAGACATTAGTGTTCAACTCCATTGTATTAGAATTAACAAAATGATTAGTATTTAATAAAGATTATGTCTGGCATTGTAATAGGGTTTCAAGTGCAGGCAGGGAAATCGCACTACCTTGACATTGAAGGTTAGTGATGCTTTTAATTGAAATTTTAAAGTTAGATGGAGGTTTAGCACTAAGCACGTATACATCTACCATTCGTGGTCTGGCCGCTGTGTTTCGATGCTCGATGCTGCAAGAGAGACAGAGCAGCTCATGTTCTCAGGCAGTTAAATAATACAAAATATTTGCAACCATATATTTCACGAGTGTACAAGTTTTTGATGTTTTCACTGGTGACAAGGACATTGTGCACTGCCACCTTTGATTTCTAAGGAAACTCTGGTCCTAAACACCGTGTGTTGGATGTTTATATGTACTACAGTGTTTTGGTCTTCAGCTGCTGGTGTTATAAGACAGCTGTGAGCCTCAGCCTGAAGTATAAAGCCCTTTGTTTATGCCAGTTCAAATGCCAAAGGGTTCTGTTATGGCTCAGTCTGTACTTTAATACATAAATATTGAATGCTTATTGGGAGGATTAGTGCCTTTGATCAGTTAATGCAGCGGGGGAGCTTTGAAGCACACTTCAAGCGCCTTGATTCCAGACGACACCACAGGTCGCAAGGTGCATGTGACATTCTAAAATATGCTCTTTCACTGTCATCACAGTGAGGCTGCATTTCATGTGGTGGACACAGGGCGACAATACTGCCTCTCCTATTGCATCGAATCAAAGCACAGCGGCAAGGTCAGGAGGACAGGGCCATCGTGTCCTCGGCAGATTACAGCCCGCTGAGTTTAATATGGATAAGCACAGAGATTGTTCAGAACCTTACAAATACATTTAGTTTGCAGCACATGGTTTATTTTAAGGCCTGTTAAAAATGTTGAATTGACTGAAACCACTGCTGACTTTAATATAGATTTAAACACAATACTGTTTTAGGCTATGGATGAATTATACTATCAACAGTAGATGTATTATAGTGTTTTTGAATCGTACACATGTGCTCTGAAGTCGTAGATTCATTTGAAAAGTGTTGGGACAGCTGTAATGTTTTTTGAAACAGCTAATAAATGTCAATTTGATTGCAATCTAGATGACAAATAAAGCAACAAATAATAGTTGCTGCCCCTCGAGCATAGTGCAAACGGACTATGGCTTGTGAATGAGCTGTCACTTAAATGTACGATGAACATAAATGTACCAGCATCTCCTCAGTGTTCCTCTTACACCTCCTCTAATTACTGTATCACCTCCCTCAGGACAGGGCTTGGCAGAGTCTCTATGTATACATGTGCCTGTTTGGAAAACTGGGACTCTACAGGGATTTTCAACCTCAGCCCAAAGAACACAGTGTCCTCATCATGCAGATCGCTCGCCATGCATTCTCATCTAGGCCAAGATGTTCCTAAGGAAAACCAGGACGCATATGTTTGCGTGTAAAAGTGTTGTACCATGTTGCCTTTAGTCTTCTATCCAGATAATGGTCCTTCCATATCTTAATATCAATATAAATCACAATATACTAGTACTGTTTTTTTTTTACTGTAAAACTAGTACTAGTACAATATACTAGTACTAGTATAATCAAGCACTTGTAATACTTGATTGCAAGTATTCATATTTAGTATATTATATTGTATAACAGTATTTTATTTGTGCAAAATGTGCCTTCGCAGCAGCTGGCCTTAGGCTCTGGAACACTCTGCCCCTCCATGTGAGGTCGCCCCAGACCCTAGGGGTTTTTAAATCTACACTTAAGACTCAATTCTTCTCTCTGGCCTTCAGAGCGCAGCACGAATCAGACATTTCCCTGTGTGTGATTTTTATTTTTGCTGTTGTAATTTGTTGTTTTCTGTTTGCTATTAAAATTAAGTGTTTTTAGTGCATGTACAGCACTTTGGCTTGACCAAAAATTGTTTTAAAAATGTGCTATATAAATAAAAGTTGATTTGATTTAAGCCCATTATGTCAGGCAACCTCTGAGGTAAATGTGTTTTTGGCTCCAAGGTACACCATTTTAGGTACAATATGTTCTTGTTTTGGTTGAGCCTTAGACATTTCCCATCAAGCATGGTCTAGTTAGTATGATGTAAATATTGCTTTAACTCAGTTCAGTTGGTGGTATTTGAACATTGTGATAGATGCAATATTCTCTTTTTGACTAGCCCTAAAGTATTGTAATTGAAATGTAGTCACATGATGTTTACATGAGAGAAATAGTCCTGTTAACCTCAACATATGACTGCCAAACTAAATGCAGTTTTATGTTTTAATGAACCTCTTAGCGGGCCCTTTTTATTACCCAACAAGGAAAAAACTGATGCTGTTTTTACGGCTGCATCAAAAGCGCTGTATGTAAATGTGAAGTCATGCGAGGTGCTTCCTATCCTCTCAGACATGTACCCTCATCTCGTTCACCTTTCACAGAAGAGATCACTGCTTCTTCATCAGGTGAGGCAGAAAAACGTGTTACCATGGCAACTGTGCCCAGACCACAGCATTAGCATGCGTTCATGCCTGTCAACACAATTCTGAAGATTTTTTTGTCAGGGACTGAAGTGATTAATTAAAGCTCACGGTGAAGTTATCATCAGATACAGGCCTCTCACTAGACAGGCTGGTATTGAATGAGGTGGGGCTCCTGCTTTTTGGAAGTGATCAGCCCTTGTCCTTCAAAGCACCAGTCTTTACTATCCCTCGCATGAATGAGCAATTACCCAGGCAACAGTATTTGATGAAAGAGACATGGAGGAGTAGAGGTGATGTGGGATTTAAAAGTGCTGATGGAAAGCTCCTTACATCCTGTGGACGGCTGGACACAGCGTCCGCTCAGAGCGTGTGGCTCTCTGAGCTGTGAGAGCGCTCATGTGGCTATCATTGTGTTCGCACACAGGGCCTATGTGAACAGGCCTGTTTAATGTGCAGCAGATGCATATTTACACTGTGACCTCAATACATAGAAGATGAGTCATAAGCAAATGCAGCTAGTAGCGACGTTTCTGCCGAATCACTTCACTCCGTTGCTTTCTCGTAGAGATAAGCGCAGCGCTGAATGAACCTTTTATCACTGGAGGCAGGTAGCATCTTATCCTTTGCACAGCAACTTCCTGACTCCTACACAGTATTGATTGCTTTCAGTATTTACAGGCTCTTATAATTAGGCTATGTCAACTGTTTAAGTTCATTGTACAGGCTGATGTGAATGTCGTCACTGGCAGAGCTTACATAACAGTACATGGAAAATAAAAGTCCCTTTTGTTATCTCAGAACATACAGACGGATCATACTGTTTAAGCTTAGATACAACAATCTATATGTTGTCTACCTCAGGGATCCTGAGATCTGTGGCTTTGACACTTGTATAAGGGGGTCATTACTTTGTAATTAAAGTTTCATTGTGTTTTTTATCGGGCCAGTTCTAGCATTCTGTTTAAAAGTCCAACAGATCGCTGAAACCATTTGGACTTGAAAACCTTGGTAACGGCTGGGGCAACATTTATTTTATTTTATATTAGTCTGTTCATTATTTTCTCAAGCAATTAATTTGTTGTTGGATCTATGATGGACATTAGAATTTACCAAGGCCTAAAGTAACATATATTTTGGTTCAACCAACCGTCTAAAACCCAAAGAGAACTACATGTATTACTAAATGATGCATCAATAATTCAAATAGTTGAATTGATGAGTTGTTTCAGCTCTAACCTCATTCATATTTTACACAATGTTTCATTAAAGAGAGCGGCTGGATTCATTTATTGAACTGTTTTATTTTTCCTCTTTAAGGTTGAATGCAGGGTAGAGTTGAAGAATCATTGAGTGTATAATAATAATAATAATAATAATAAGAGTGCATATTATATTTATTCTTGTGCAATAATCTTGCTCGTCTGTGTCCATCACAGTGATTGCTGTAATTGCTTTAATAACTGTGTATTGATATCTGAAGGGAAATGCATGATCCAAACTTTTGAAATACTGCTGCTTAGCAACCACGTTTCACTGTTTCAACTGTTTACAGACATTATTATTTGGTAAAGTAATTAAGCTCAACTTTCTGTCTAAACACCTTCAATTATTATTATTGATCATTTGATTTATTTGGAGCTATTTTAAGAAATCAGTATGTTATAGATTTATACTGTAGCTGTCATGAAGGAATTGGGTAGATCACACATATAAGAGTTCTCAGCATGTTAAAAGCCAACCAATCCAGCTCACGTTCATCAGAGAAGGAACATATCGTTTGAAATAGGAATTGTGTAACTTCATATCAATATTTCTTCAGAAATTCTCTGCCATGCCGTTATTTTAATCACATTTATCTTTGTTTCCAGTGACTGATTGAAAGTGAGCCGATTGTTGGCTGACGGTCTATGAATGAGGGTTGTGGTGTTACACACAGAGAGAAGTGTCCTTGGCAGGTCGAGGAGGAATGTGGGGGTGGGGGTGGGGGGGGTAGGGTTGATAGGTTGCAGGTGCAGTGTGACACTGTAGGATTTAGAGAGCATGTAAAAAATGCAGACAGACAAAACACTGACACACATCCCAGCACTGAGCAGCACTGACAGACAGTAAAGCAATGCAGACTGCAGCCTCAATAGACAACACTGTCTCTGGATTGGAACTTTAAGCTCTGTGTTCTATGAAGTGTCTGAACAGACTGGAGTGGACCTTTCTGCTACATTAGGCCTCCACATGTGGGATGCATTTTCTTAATCAGAGCGCGCACACTGGTGCAGCGTTAATCCCACAAGAGTGTGTAGCTTTTATCTTAATGTGTTTTCTCTCAAGTCCAAACAGACACTGAGCAGTCTTACTGTGGGCGGAAGCACTAACTTGGATCCTGCTGTGAAAGTGATTTGCTCGTGAGGACTTTTTATTAGCTGGCTAAGCAGTTATGCTACTATGGGATTCCAAGTCAATTTGTTCGTGACTTTGCTCTTGACATACTTTTTTATACTTGCACTGCACTCATACTCTCTTGAGGCTACAATAAAATAGTGCTCCGTTAAATATAGTTTTAATATGTGAGAGCCACACATGCATCAACTTAAAATGTGAAGATTTCCATACATGTATTTAGTCATGTATGTGAGATTCATTACAATCAAGACATCTTTTGTCATGCCACAGGTTATAATATAAATGCATAATTAAAATCTCTGACCTGAGTGATTTCCTTCCAGAAGGCAAAGCTAACCATGTGGTATCAGACAGACTCTTTGCAACAAGAGGATCATTGGAGAAATCAAAGCGTTGTTATTGTAATGGGCCTTTGGGAATTTTGATTGACCTCCGTTTCCCTGTATTGTATTGTGCTGTTAAAGAAGTAACAGCAGCATATCCCTTCATAGGGAATCTCTTGGCTATTATCCATGGACCCCAATGTCAATAGCAACACTCTTTTGACCAAAGTTACAAAAAAGCATTAATGTAATCTGTTGACGTTAAGGTCTGTGGATTACAAGCAAATATGGTAGACTTAATTTGGAAATCGAACTATTAAAGGAAGCCATTATTTCCTATAAATTATAGGTTCATGTAATGCTAACACTAGAAAAAGTTAAAATGTAAAAATGTATTTATGTGTGAACAGGCTGCATGGTTTACCAAACTGTTGTCAGCTCAGTACTACTACTCTACTTTAGTATTGGTAAGGGTAAGCAGGACCACAATTATCAAGAGTGAAGGGTGGAGGATGGTCACCACACTCTGCTTTGTGCACTGTTGTATGAACGTGCAGAAGGCAGGGGGATCTCCAGGTCTGAATCATGGTTAGTGGGAGTCCAAAGTTAGAGGCTGCCACGTGTTACCTGAGGTCAGTCTCTGAGATACTCCTCTGGTGCAAGTCCTCTTCTTTCTCCACCAAATCCTCCTGATGCTCCTTGTTTGTGTCTACCTTCCCCACCGACCCTTTCCTCCCCCCCTGCACTTTCCCATCTGTACTGGCCCTTCTCCCTTCCCCTCCTCCTCCTTCTCCTCCTCCCCCGCCCGCCTCCTCCTCCTCCCTCACTTCTCCTAACTGCTCATCCCCCTCCCGAGACTGGCTGAAGACGGAGACAGAAGCAACAGAGCAGGACATGCAAAGCAGAAAGAAAAACCAAACAAAGCATGAATGTTGTCAACAAGTAGAGAAAGAAAGAGAAACGCAAACACACAGAGCAGCCACGATCGAAAGCAGACTAATTCAAAGTAACAGCAAACAGAAAAGACAGAAAGCAACGTGCAAATGACTAGCTTTTTTCTGCTGATATGAGACAACACATACAGAGATGCAATGTGTTTTATGTTTTCAGTGTGTGTTGCCAGATATGGACAACTTTCCCCCACAACCTGATTGAGCAGAGTTCCACCATTTGGTTCCAGATTTGATCTAAACGGAGCCAAACCTGAACTCTTGCAGTGAGAAAATGACACACAGGGCTAGGCGGTGCATTCTCCTCTTTCAACCAGGTGCAAACGATTTCAAAGCTGAAAACGTGTGGACTTGGCAATATGTACAGAAAGACAGGTTCTTAGTGGAGGGGGATTTGTCTATTCCTGATAACAGCTTGATGAGTGTAAAGAAAGTTCAACGGCTTACCGGATTTTGCGGTTTCCTTGCGGCCTTTCTGATTGGACAGACATGTAGCTCGTGCTGCTGAACCGAGAGGCACTACTGGTTCTCGACACAGCGGACACGTCACTTACATCGCTGTCCGATGACTTGGCCGACAGGTTATCTGAGCCCCGGGGATCTCTGCCTGAGCGCTGAGGAGAAGTCAAGAACAACATTATTTCAAAAAAGAGTTTCTGGGCCTTGACTCGCAGCTCGTGGTGAGACACAGGGCCTATCATTGGGAGTGCGTGCTTTTTTCAAATAGGTTATTAAAACCGTGAGATAATGATTTAAATGTGAGATGCAAAGACAGAGTATGACCTTTAAGCGCAAAGAAAACATTGCTAGCATGTCTTTAGCTTGTTTAGCTAGTCCTGATGCAGGGGGGGTGGGGAGTGTGGAGAAAGTAGACCTTTGAGTTCAACTGTCAGAAGAGTAAAGATTATCAATATTATTGAAAATGTTGTTATATAAGGTGTATTAGGTCACTTTTGAAAGATTAGAATGTACTTCAGACCAATAAACCAAGATGACAGAAAGTAGAAGCCTGCAGGTTGAATCTTGAAGGAGTTCACAACATAAGAAAATATGTCTGACACATAAAACATAATGATCTCATAGGCATGGAGGTAATTAAATTCAAATCAGCAGTATAGGTTAAATAATATTAATGTATCTGTATCAGAAATCAAAAATCGTTTTCAATCCCTCAGCGGGGAAATGTAAAGCCTTACAGCAAAGTGACATATCAGATAAAAAGGTAAACAATAATAAAGATAAAAAGGATAAAGCTAACAATAATTATAATCTGTAATTATAATTCAACAATATGATACACGAAAGGTCCTTTTACTTTAACTGAAAATATGTGTTTATGGTATTACTGGTGGACATGCATGATTCAGTATAATGTGGAAACCAGTTATATATTTCTATTACACTATCACTCCCTTGGAAGCTCAACTAGGATACTTATCTTAGTATCATCCTGGCTTGAGAGAATGTTTCAGCTGGATTGTGTATATAATAGCCTGTGTGTATTTCTGATGGAATGTTTTCTGCCAGAGAATCTGCACTGAGTGTTACAGTAAGTGTGTTGTATTTTAAGAGCAAGCACTCACACGTCTGGTTTAATAACAGTGGGAGCATTGTTTTGTCACTTTCACTTCCAAAGAGGATAATGTTCAACAGTCTTTCATAATAGGCTTTTTATAGACTCGTAGCAAACACATCGGCTGCTCCAAATGCAATAGTTGAAATAGCAGAGACTTAAAAGGAGAGCTGGACAGAGAGCGTTTGTCTTGTACGGCTCGAGGCAGACTGCAGGCCGAGCTCTCTAAACATCAGGAGTTCCTAGAACAGAGTAATAAACACTCCACTCTGCACTCACTCACTGCCACACTCACAATTTACAACAAAAGGCTTAAAGGCTCAGTTTTTCAACTTCTTCAGGTTGTTTTGAGACTTACATACACATTTAGTTTGATACTAATATTTAGAGGAATCTACATGTGTCGGCCAAAGCTATGAATAATGACATTTCTGCAACAAAAGTGTCTTTCCAAAGGTGTTGTCCCATTTACTCAGCACACTACAATTATCCAAATATGTAAACATGAACTACTATTATAGTCTATATACAGTGTTATGGTGATTGATGTTTGTTTTTTTTAATGTTGGGAAACATGGGAATTTTTCAGATTGACTAAGACATTGTTTATGGAAAGGTATGCTGCTTTTCAGATATATTGATTTGAAGAAAAGCAAAACAAATATATGATTACTTTTGTTACTTGGTTGACCTTTAAAAAACAAGTGGGACTAATTGAGTGGACTCCAACCTTTGAACCCTGTTGTGCTTTGTTTGTGTGACTTTGTCTGCGGTACACTAATGCACATGCGCAGAATGATGCTGTGCATGTGTGCAAAGTGTGCCATGTGGCCTATGCACAGTGCAGCCATGCAAACAGTGCACTGTAGGTTCATGTTGCTGTCTGTGAGCGTGTGGTTACCTTGTGGTAATCCTGCTCCAGTCTGGAGTCGGAGCCCGCTCCCTGCTTGTACTTGTTCATCTTCAGCTTCATCTGCCGGGTCCTCTCCTCCATGTCCATACCTAAGCACAGAGACAGAGGGCTGTGAGAGGGGGGGCTGAGGCAGTGAGGAGGGCCTGATGGGGGGGACGTACTGTTATGGTGAGAGACAAGCTTCTGCTATGAGCCATGAGCTATGACAAGGACAGATCCAATGGGATTAAGCTGAATGGTTGGCTGTATTAACAAAGAAACAAACAGTACTGACTGGTAAAGGTGAGCGGCACAACAGACACAAGCTACATTTAGAACAATTCCAGGTTCATTTAACCTTATGGAATATTATTTTTAATTGACTGAAGAATAATGAGTTTGGACAATGTATTGATTCCTGCTTCACAGCTTGGACACTGATTGTACATGTGGAAAAGACAGATTTCAGCGATGCGTGTGACCACTGTTAGGACACATTTTAAATAACATTCTGGATTCTGCCCTTTAACAGAAATTGAATTTGGAAAACACATCCCTCATTGCTCAAACTGAAAGGTGGTAAAATCAGTTTTTTTCTCATTTTAGTGCCGTCTTTCCCCCCCTCTCATCTCTTTCTTAATTCAGTTTATGCAATGTGCTTTGTTTTTGAATATTGCTGCTAGCACAATTTGACAGTGTAAAAACACCACACTATAATCAATACAGAAGCCTAACCTTGTTCTGCTGAGGTAATAACACCACTGCATCAGAAGGACTAACCAAAACCTTACAACAAACACTTTGGCTCTCCTGCAGTACCTGCTTCTCCATTCTCTCATTGCTCTCTACTTTTGTGTCATTTGATGACAATGATAACGTGAAGATGAATGCACATGTACAAGTGCCATGCACACATACAATATGCCTTAAGCTTCAAATACATACACACATACAGACAAATAAAAGCAATACAAGCTGAGAACAAATGAATAAGGCAAAGTTCATTGAACTCAATAGAATGAATCTCTCTCGGTTTATTGTTTACAGTTACTACCCTGCTCCTGGAAACTCTCACAGCCCACACCCTGCCGCCCTAAACATGACAGGGAAAGGGTCATTTCATGTAAGAGGCATTTAGGAAACTGCTTGTAATGTCAGCATTTATTTTGCCTCATATCTGGACCAAACATTTGGTTCAGCCATTGTTGTCTAGCTGATTTTAAGGTTAATGTGTGGCTCCAAAGTGTGCTGACTTGGTCTTCAGGCTCATTGGATTTGGAATTAAACAATGGCTATGTGGGTGGAGCTGCAGCTTTCAGCGTTTCTGTGATGTGAGGGTCTTTAAAGCCAGATCAGATGAATAGTGTTGGTACTGCAAGCCTTTCTATAAGCAGCCCTCCAATTATTAGGGGAGAGTAAGTGAGTAAGTGGGCAATATGTAAAGTTATCAGAACAGTTTTAGTTATGTGATCATTATTAACTTCTAAAGTTGAATGAGAAGATTGGTACCTCTAATGTGAGTATAGTAAATATGTAGCCGGAGTCAGCAGACACTTAGCTGAGCTTAGCACTAAATGCTAGCCTGGTTCTGTCGAAGCTAAAATGTGCTGAATTATAACCAGATATTAAAAAACATATTTATTTCTGTTGTTATTACTTGTTCGTAAATTATAAAAAAACATTTATTAGGGAAATTATGAAAATGTGTGTTCACAGAGAGAGTTGTTCAAATAAGAAGAATTCTGCCGCTATACAAACACGGCATGTTTTTTTTAGAAAACGATAGTGACTCATGTCAACGAAACCACAGTGGCATGAGCATGGATATGATAGACACAGTCTCTCTGCAGCAAAACAAAAAGAAATGACAAGAGAAGCAAGAAGAATCATCTGCAGAACAATTAAGAGCGCTAATGAAGCAGCCAAAGCGGGACAAGAGATGAGGTGAGGTGGGTGGGGGAGGGCAAGGCCTAGAAGGGGTACAGATTGAATAAAAGAAGGAGAAGAAGAAGAAGAGGAGGCAGAAAAGAAAGATTGAAGAAGAAGAAGAAGAAGAAGAAGAAGAAGAAGAAGAAGAAGAAGAAGAAGAAGAAGAAGAAGAAGAGACAGACCTGAGTTCGTCCAACCTGGTGAGTCCGTGTCTTCTGGGATCACATCACAGAATGGACAGACACAGACAGAGGAGAGGAAAATGGGTGTGAGAGATGCACGAAGGGTAAGTGGGGGACGGAGGAGAAGAGGGAGGAAGGAGGGAGGGCGACGCCGTCACAGTTGTCACAATGTAAGCCAGGTTTGGGAGGGTCAGAGTGAGGAGGAGAGGATGGAGGGACACAACACGACAACAATGCGACACGACAATGACAAAACAACGAGAACAGAACACACACAGGAAATCATAGAGACCACAGAGAACACACAAACTCCACCATGGGCACAGTGAGAAGTCAACACAGACTGAGAGGGTGCGAGGCCAGGAGAGGCTGAGGCGGAGGCTAAGAGTTTGGTTATTAGAGATCAGAGTGGGGGGAGGTTGGGAAGGTGAGGTTTCTTTGCTTTGAAGGGAAGAAGAGCTGAAACAGTAAAGAGATGTTAATGTATCCGCCCAGATAGAAGCTGGAGACCTCTGAGGATATAGGCGGGGAGAAGGGGGGAGGAAAGGAGGGTAAGAGGAGAAGAGGATGTCACTTGAACCTGCATGGGGCAACTGTGAGGAGATAGCCTGGAAAAATAACGAAAATAAAGGAAAGGGAAAATAAAACACACAAACTGAAGCACAGAGCAGCGAGCGCACAAAAGAGAGAGCCGACTACCTACCTAACAAGGTGTTTCATAAAATCAGAAAATTGATCAAAGTACCAGTGTAACCCGAGTGCACTTTCACAAACACACAATCACACTACACACTCTCATCATATTCATGTCCTACCACCCTTCTGCTCAGAATGCTGGGACCCTGTGTTTGCAATCCCTTATGGCTTCACATGACCTCACATGGTGGGTTTGAGTTGGTAATCAGCAGCGTCTGTAACTGCATATCGTTCCAGCCTCGACATGGCATTGTGCGAATCAGTGACATTGCAGGATATAAAAAAGTAAGGCAAATGAACTCAAACAGGTCATTCAATTTTTTTAACGAAAGTATGTCCAATAAAGCATAATTTACGACCCGTTTTAGGGTTGTCAGATACACACATGTGTTGCTAGTGACATGTAAGCACCGCATTCACAGAAAACAACTAACACCATATTTCCTGATATATTTCTCTAAGCAGGCCCTGCTGGTCGTCGACCACATCTTCAAAATGAAATGAAGCCACCTCTTGATTTCTAAGAACAGTGAAACCATGGCAACCCTAGAACAAGTTGACCCCAGCTGCATAGAGCTAATAGTATGATTATTAAACTAAATAAAATAATAAGCAGACATATTGTCCAAAGACAGAATATGGGAATAATGTAAGATTATTCCCAAACGATATCTGTGACCATGTAAAGGCATTGTAGTTGATGACTGTGGGTGATATCCAGAAATGATTATTATTCACTTTAGGCGACACAACAAGGGGTCTGAACCTTACAGGACGAACAGTGACAGCTAAAAAAAGTCCCACTCTGATCAGACCTCATTTTCATACCCCCTTACACAGAATTTGCATTTAGCTCAATTAGTACCCCATTAGGGTGAATAATGAAGTGTCACATGAATAAAAAGACAATGAGAGACATCTGCATCTGCAGCTTTCATCTCTTTGTGGACGCTAACATCATCTCATTAGAGAGTCAAATGATAATCAAGATCAAAATGATACTTCAGCAGCATCATGTAGGTCATCAGGAAAGAGTGATGTATTGAGAAGGAGATGGGAGTGAGTCAGTGTGAACAAGACTCCTGTGGTCTGTGGATTAATACTGCATGGTAATAACATCTGATATCTACCGCAATGGCCTCTGAATCACAAAGTATTAGGACTCAAACAATGGTTACAAATGGTTATCAATATAGGAACAATAAAAAGTAGAAGTCCACAAAATGTTTCCATGAGTAGAACAATTAAATTGAATTGATCCTTGGGTTGAACTTTTGCAAATAACACAAGGCTACCATGACTACCAGTAAATGCCAAGCAACAAGCCGGAAAAGACAATCATTCTGAGTCCAAGATACTTATAGGTTGAGAAAATATGCCAAGAGGAAGAAAAAGAAAACAGAAGAGAACCAAGGATTTTAGGTAACACACTTTATATTAATGTACACACATTCACCATCAACTAGTTGTTAACATGCATATTAGCACTATATTGGCTCTTTATTAGTCATTATAAAACACTTATTAATGCCTTATTCTACATGACCATATTCTACAAGTAATAGGCCATTAGTTGAGAGTTTTTCCTCAATAGCCCTCTAATTAGTTCTTATTTATTGCAAGTAAGGAAGTTATTGTACATGAGTGTTGGTCTTAATATGCTCTGCTCAATATGGGCCTTGTTAGGGAATAATTTGCTTCAGTATTCAATCTTCGACCCAGTTCATAATTTTCTCCTCTCACTGTCTCCTTTCCCATGGCATAGTTCTACGGCCTTGGGTATTGCTGCTATCTCTCTTAAGGAGGAGCAGCTTGGGCGCATTGTTGTTGCCAGTCTAGGACAGAGCACAAGCCGCCATGAGGTAGTTTACTGTTCAGGGGCGTAGGTTCCCTGTTGCACATTCTTTTCTATGGACGAGAGCTAGTTAGATTCAGGGTCCATAATTGTTTAGTCTCACTGATAAAGAATGTTGATTATTACACTCTGAATTAGTTCAAACCTCAAGCTAAAGAAAGAGTTCTTCAGAATTGGTTTGGCAACCGCCGTGTCAACTCGTGACACACCACCTGTCTTGTCAATTCTCCGGCCGTAACTCCAAATAAACCGTCAGTGTTTGCCATCAAAGCTCCAGCTCTCCTTGTATCTTTCTGAGTCCTGTTTCCAATTGCTTCAGAGGTTTCCCCCACAGGCCTAATAACGCAGTAGTAGCACAAGAATAGTAATTCTCCCATAATAACACTTAACAAATACGATCTATTCTTATGTAACAAGACATGCAACTATAAGTGTTAAAGGTCCCATGTCATGTTTTCCGGTTATTACCCATCCCCTTGTGTGTTATGTTGCTTTTTATGCATGTAAACGGTCTGCAGAGTGACACACTCTCAAAGTACACCCTGTAGCGAGTAAAACTCTAACACAGAAAATACCTGTCTATGCTGCCCCAGAACGCCTCGTTGGGGGATTTCTCTTTTTCCATTTTTTACTTCTTAGGTATAGTGACGTATTTCGGGTATAGTGGCGTAACGTAACGTCATTTGGACCAATCTGCGGAGCCGTTACGTTGCGTCCGCGGAGCCGTTACGTTTGGACCAATCCGCGGACTTCCTCACACACACACTATCGGCGGGACGTTGCAAGGCTTGCTGCTGCGAGGAGGGGGACACTGTGAGCAGGCTCACTGGTGTGGGGTCGGCGAGACAGCGAGACACAGCGGAACTCAGTCTGGGCACACCAGTGGTCTATTTATGTAATATAAAGTATAACTTATGTATAACAGAGCCAAGATCTCTGTACGACTTTAGTAAACTTCTGAATTGAATTCAAAATAAGTGTAAACAACATTGCAGTACGTCCAGCTAGCTAGTTAGCGTCACTAACGTTACACATTTATCCTTATTATTTAACAAAAATGCAGGGTTTGATGTGTGCGACGTTAGTTAATTTAAAGTAAGTTAAAACCCAATACTCACATGTATTAGTGATTTCTCCGCTTGCTGCTGCTTTTAAATCCACAAAACTCACTCTTCCCTGCGCGCATTGCACCCTGGGATATGGTAGACCGCGAAGGATACATCAGATGTACAGTATCCTTCAAATCCGAGAAAAGAGGGCTGCATTCTGAGGAGTCTCGTCTTTTTTTTAAAGTTGGGACAGCCTTCTTTCAGCAGAAGTGATGTATGCGGTCTATAGGGGTGTAACGATACCAAAAACTCACGGTACGATAATTATCGCGATATTGAAAAATAAATAAATCTAATTTGTACAGCATTTTAGTAGGATAGTAGTATTTTAAAGTGTCAACAATATAATAATCAGACCCTGCAATAGAATAAATCAAGTTTCACTTTAGTTTTTCAAGTAACTCAACTCAAACTCACTAACTCACTCACTCAGCATCATCAAGGTTATCTTTTAGGATATGAGCATGTACCACATTTCCAG
>NW_011369951.1:14939548-14955768 GCF_000735185.1 Notothenia coriiceps | reverse complement strand
GTGTGCCTTGGCAGATCTCTCTTAAATGTGTGTCAACCACAGACCTTATTTCCAGCTATTTTCCAAAATCCTGTGGAGAAATGTCATTGCTTTTTTGTCGAAGGAACTGAAAGGAGTTTACTTCCGGGTTTTAGGACGGGTCACTGTGGCACTCTATTCAGTTCACTTTCTCCTACTTCCTGTGCCCGGTTTCCTGTCTAACCTTCACTACAAATTTTACAAAAATATAAATGGGCTAATATGAAACATACAGGTCAATATCACCTTGCTATTGGTAGCTGAACCAAAACATATTCTTAGATATAAATATCTAATTTTGAGTTATTTAGACACAATTAACACTTATAGTTTCATGTCTTGTTACATAAGAATAGATCATATTTGTTAAGAAGAATTACTATTCTTGTGGTACTACTGCCTTATTAGGCCCATATTGAGCAGCGCATATTAAGACCAACACTCATACAACAATTTCCTTTCTTGCAATAAATAAGCACTAATTAGAGGGTTATTGAGGAAAAACTCTCAACTAATGGCCTATTACTTGTGGAATACGGTCATGTAGAATAAGGCATTAATAAGTGTGTTATAATGACTAATAAAGAGCCAATATACTGCTAATATGCATGTTAATTAACAACTAGTTGATGGTTAATTTATGTACCTTAATATAAAGTGTTACCGGATTTTAATAAGAGACAGAAAAACACAGAGGAGAAGGGAAGAGCTGAGAGAATAAAAGGCGGAACAACTAAGGACAACGCTAGCTGAATGTTCATGGTATCAGTCAGTAGGAGGAAAAGGCTTTACGGCCATGTCGGAGCGCCATTATTTAAAGCCAAATTTCTCAGTAAACATTTTTTGGAAGGTCAAAGTTGTTACACTGTAACAAAACAGATATAGGAAAAAATTGTTGCTGACACAATCTGGCTTTGTTTACCATTTAATAACTTATGTAAATTATGTTTAAAATAAGTATTAGCTAGACCCACCGCAGAACTTGCGGGCATTTTGACATGACAGGTGAACATAAAGAAGGCTTAATTCAGAGGGACGTGAAGATGTGTTTCCATGAAAGCACATTAACTAATACAGCAAACACAGTACCTCAAGGAACCAATAGTGGCATTACCTTAGCAACACATGCCATCTTATCAAAATGTACTTTATTAATGAAGTATGACCACTGTTTCAAGACTAAGGAAATATGCTGTGCTTTTCACAAATGTGTGTCGACAGAAACATCAGCTCCATGCTGCACTGCAAATCCAAACAAAGACAGGAAAACAGAAGGACATCACTCAAGAGGCCATGAATGAATTACTGAATGAAGGGAAAACTGATTATCTTCTATTGCTCCACAGTAAACACTTTTTGCATGAAAAATCTCCCTCTTGATTAACATTCCATGTAAAGCAACTCTAAAGACGTTTTAGGGACATTGAAGAAAGCGGTTACTATTCATGGACTCATGTGATCAATTGTGAGAAAATATTCCATCAAAGTGAAATATGTCTTTCAAAGTGTCAGAGTTCACACCACGACCAACCAACAAACCTGGGTCAGTGAGGGAGGGGTGTGGCTGTGTCCCTCCATCAGACAGACAGCCATTCAGCCCCCGCTGCTGGTCCTCCCATGTCACTTCTACAGCAAGACACGCACACACATTCAGATACACACACACACACATTGGATTGAACGCTACAGGAACCTAATGGATCTTGGATTATCATAGGTTTGTAGAATCATGGACGAAAAAAAAACATAACGTAAAATGAACATAAAACCTTTTAAAGGGTATTTTATAGTTACAACAGAGGGCTATGTAAGGATTGCTAACAGGAAAAAACCTCTTTGCCAGTTCAGCACTGAAATCATGGACAGCTCCTCGTCAAAGATAATGAGTTTTGCTCCATCTGCTGGCCAGCGGAGGTAACAGTCTATGAGGTTCTAAATTAGACCCAGCAATACCTCTCTATAGCTTAAAGGGAAATGCACAGAATTCTGGAAAAACTGCCATTAATTCATAAGTGTAGTAATTAATTAAAGAATTGCAGAAGTTATGAATGACTGAAACTGCTTAAGGCAGTATTGTACAGTGTCCAATAATCATTCAATCAATTAATCAAAAATAATTGGTGATGTCACAATGGCGACCGAGAGCCCTTCCTTTGTGGGCTGGAGTTGAGCAGAATGAATATCTATCAAAGTTAAGGGCAGATTATGGCCGGAGCGGGACAGAGCCGCAGAGATCACAGCGACAGCACTCTTTACACGTTAACAACAGATTCAACTGCATACAACTCCTCATCATCACATCAAATCAGCTCAGAAGCAACTAACCACACTCAGGGGATATAGTAGTGAAAATTGATAAAAGGGAAGTTTGACTACATAAATGTGCTTTAGCAAACAAGAAGGAAGAGCCACCGAGAGAAGTGGAGAATCACAGATGATAGTGAATGTCACACATGAATTGTTGTGATTGTTGATCGAGAAAGCCGACACAGCAAAGTCACGCCGTCACACTGTTCAGAGGACTTGCCTTTCCTCCCGTTTACTGGCGGGCCCTGGGGTTTTTCCTCACAGTCTGCTGCTAGTGGAGGGACAGATGGAGGCTCGTGAAATGGTGGCGCTCTGAAACCCTACACTGGTGCCGTAAGTCACATTAATATGGCATCTTATACTGTATGTGCTCAAGCACAAGTGCACATACATCCACAGATTCACACAGAAACGCACACAAAACGTACTCACTAAGGCCTGTCATCATGATTTGGTTATCAACTTATCTTTCACGTTTCAGTCTGGGATCATTTTTGGTTTAAGCCATGAATGAGAAACAAAAGTGCTTTTGTTGTTGGTACAGTACTTATATCTGCCCTTAGGATTATGTGAATTTTTGGGAATAAATGACTCATTACGGTATTCCAAATTGTCAAAAAAAAAATGTAATAGTGAATAGCCTATTACACAAACATAGTATGAGTTTTTTTGTTATTAATGTAGTACAAGGTGTGGTTAATGGCACGGTGCAACTTTTGTATGCAGCCCAAACACCTTCCTTTCGCAGCATTTAGCCTGCAGAGTATCACTAGTCACTAGTTTCACTTCAACTTGAAAATGTGGCTTTTTAGAAACCACTTCGTTTTTAGCATCCACTCAGTCAGGCAGTGTTGAGTAATACAGCCGTGCCACACAGTCAGAGGACAGGAGCGTACCACATAAACAGACGGGAAAGTAGGAAGTGGAAACTGTGGGGAACTCCAGCTCCTGCCAACAGTCGGGCCGTTCATTCAAGCTTGTGGATGAATGTACTGCGCTTCAACACATGCTGTACCTTACTCTCATCCAGAAACAAAACAAGCTCCTGACTCTTAAAATATCTTAAGCTTATCACATATCCATTCCGAATAAAACATTTTTAAATAATAAGGAAAACACATTGGTTTAAAGGCTGTTTAAACACACCTGGGCCACCGTTTTGGGGTTGAGGTGCCACACACTCCTCCCCTGCTCCGTCTTTGGAGTTGCCACAAACGAACAGATATTAAACAAGACAGTTAGGTATGTGTATGAGGTACGAAACAACTCTGAAGCACAGCAACAAGGCAAAACAATACCAGCTCTATCAACAGTACAGCTCTTCTCTGTGAGCAGCAATAACCCGGATCCAGTTCATACAATTGCCACACACACACACACACACACACACACACACACACACACACACACACACACACACACACACACACACACACACACACACACACACACATAAGCTGAGTGCCATACGGCTCTGTGGGAGCTACAGCACAAGGTCAGATCAATACCTCCCCCCACTGCCCACACACTGTCACTGTCCTGAGAGCTACAGCAGAGAGAGGGAAAGACATACAAACACAAAGAAGGAAAGGAGAGAGTAGGGATAAAGTCCCTGACAAAGAGAAACAAGGAAATTGGGGCAAGAGTGAAGAAGAAAAGGAGACACAAAGAAGCGACAGAGAGGTCCAGACAGAGAGAGCTTCAGAGGCACAGATACAGAAAAGAGGCGGGACTGAGAGTCAGGAGGACGGAGAAAGAGAGAGACAGGCTTGTTGGCCGCTGTACAGAAGAGACAGGGAAGCCCTCATGATGATGAAAGAGTTCTGCGAGTGCATTGACAAGTTCTCCAGAACTGCAGACGCTTTTTTCTCCTCTCTCTGTTTTTGACCCAGGCATTCCCTCAAATCCCCAGCAAAGCTCTTTGACTGATTCAAACACACACGGTTTCATGTCACAAGAAGCTTCGACATGTAACGTTTGTTAAGGGAGTGCTGAGGAACAAATAAGACTTCAAATGTCACTTTCAAGATGTCAGAAACCATAATCACAGCCGTCATCACAGTTTAAAGTACGTTTAGGAGATAGAGACAGACAATCATTTTATGAGTATCTCAGCAGTCCAAATAATTAAAATAATTCAATTACTCCCAGACAAATACACTCAAAACAAGGAACCAGGGAAGCAAAGCTAACCTACAGGATGGAGCAACACAACGGCACAGGACACAGGACACAGGACACAACACAGCTGCAGCAGAGGGAGTGCTCAGTAAACGGCCTTCCACCGTTGCAGACAGGGTTTTGGCCTTCAGAGTGAGTTGCATCTGGAGCAGGACACCCACACTGAAAGACTAAACCCATACATTCAGGTACAGACCTTCACAAGGCTCTGTTCCTTCGTCTCCATCTTCTGAGAGAGAAATGGAAAAGGAACCGAGTAGAGATGTTATGGAGGGTAAGTATCCTTGCATATTACATATGATCTATAGCCTATAATGAAAGATTCCAACAGCAAACCAACATCTTTCCTCGTTCTTCCTCCTCAATCCCAATCAGTTGGGCCACCCAATGAAAAAGTATCAATCTATATCATAATGAGGCACTAACCAGAGACACACCATCGCACTGATAGACCCGTCTGTACGTTTCTTCAGCGACAGTAACAATGTGATCCAGAAATAAATAAAACCAGGTGACTTACTTCTCTCTTTCCCCGTGGGTGGGAGCTGTGGGAGCTGCCGTCCTCTTCTACTGGACATGGGGGTGCTGTTGGGACTGGTCTGGACTGATCCACTACGTGGATGCGCCCTACATGACAAACAGTGGTGGACAATGGGGTGAGACAAAAGTATTAAGACAAGTTCTGATGGTGGGTGGTGGATGCAGGGCCTAGCCGCATCGCACCCACATCACAGTTTGAGACAAAGTAAAGAAAAAAAGTAAACCTAAACAAAAAAGTGATCAAAGTAGTATGATGGGAGACTGATTAGAAGCAGTTATTTAATTTAGCATAAAGCCTAATATGTATATGTAATATTACATTTACTTGTTTTTATGTATGTCATTTTGACGCTTAAATGGAGATAATCAGTAAAAGCAATTATTACAAAGTAGTAAGATCGTAATTTAATTGAAATAACTAATAGTGGGTATAAAGCTCCATGAAAACAGTGTTGGCATTGTTTCACATTAACATTTACAGTAACTTGTAAAGATGACTTTAAATCTACAGAGGGTCCTGGATCTCTAAATATAAAACCAATGCACACAGCAATGATGTTTGGCACATGGCATGGGAGTGGAGGGATACATCAACAGTAGGTAACTGAGCTGCAATAAAAAAAGAAAAAAAGATGCCAGGTTTGAATCGCATGTGCAGTCGAGTCATCAAGCTGCAAGGAGAAAAGAGTTCAATGCAGGAACAGCAGACCAGTGCGACCATGCGTTCAGACTGTCCCCAAAAGGCTTTCAACTCAAAACAAAAAGAAGAACAGAAACAGAATGACATCACAGGATCAAACGGCATCGGTTGATGTTAGTAATGAAATCAAAATATAATGTCGGCCCATCACTGCTATACTCACGCAAGCGTATGAGCAGTGTGCACCAAATTAAAAAAAACAGCACGCTGTCTACGGTGTCAGGATAGTCGTGCCTGGAACATGTGTAAAGAAAATACAGCACCGGTGCTTTCAGGGGACAAAACAGAAAGTGGCTAGAAAGGGTGGAGGGGTAGTCGTGAGGGGGAGGTGGGTGGGGTGAGGTGAGGTGAGGTGAGGTGGAGGGGTAAGCAAGGTATTTGGAGGGTGGAAGTAATGATGCAGTGGGAGTAAAGTTAGTCAGGCTGGGGAAGGGGCTCATGGGGGAGGGTCTTACTAATGGAGTTCTAAAATGGTTCTAGTGATGCAAACATTTAGAAGAGGTGAAGGTGCTCTGGGGGCAGACATAATTATTTTTTATTTATTTAAACTCAGTGTTGGATTGAGAAACCAAATTGTTAGCCAGGATTGTATATTAACAAGAAAAAACAAGAGTCAATGTTTACGAATACAAGAGAATGACTACTTTAAGATTTGACTGTAGACAGATGTCTAAGCAGGCTAACCAGCTTTTCTAAATACCCTTTTGTGATGATATCTGGATAAGATAGGTAGCTGTACTAGTAGCGAGGTTAACTAACTTGGAGTGTATTTACAGTATAAGATATTAAAGTCCCAGCACTGCTTCATTCCTTTATTCAATATAAAATGTTAATTTCCCTAGGCCAATTTGGTGTAATCCCCCACCTGTAGTTCATACCCTATGGATGTTATCCTTTTTGAGATATTCGATTTTTTAACATTCAAACTAAATCGGAAACGGCCATGTTTTTGTTCTTTTGCAATTTGAAATGTAAATAACCCTTAACAATCTCTTACGGATGGCCCTAACTAACTAACATAGCAAGAAAATTATGTATTGTATGTATTGCATATTCACCTGGCTTTAGCCTAATAATGTAACCGTGTGTTTTTGGCCTACTATACAATATTTGAAGCTAATGTTTAAATTATCTCTCCCTCCAGAGTGGCTGTGCCTCAGGGAAATGATTGTAGGACTAAAACTCCAGTCTGCTAACGTGCTAAGATGGTTAGCGTCTCCGATCTGGGTCACACCTCGTCAAGGCAGGTGAGGGGGGGGCGGACCTCCCAGATGGCAGGGACGGCATGGACCTCATGAGCGAAGAGTCGTGGGGGCGTTCAGTGGAGCGCGAGCGGGACGTGGGGCGCTCTATAGAGGGCCGCTGGTCTGCAGAGCGGGACCTGCTGTGATACTCGTGTCTATCCATGGCTCCGTGGTTCCTACAGAGGTTATTGAGAGATAGGCAGGCACTCAGTGGGGGCCCCATCAGGGCCGGGACCGTATGTTTGGCAGGGTTCGGAAGCAAAGACATTTGCTCCATCCTCAAAACTTCTGTATGTGTTAACAAACCTGTTACTTTGCTTGTTTTAACCCCTTTGCTACAGATCCCATTATCTACCTAGGCAGGCAATCAGAATGAACATCATGTATGCTTCATTTAGGGATACATTTGCATCTCACTGTGATTGCACTGTTTTGAAATGCATCAACAGTTGACTGAATCATGTTATTAAAGCCTCCAGCTGGTTTTGTTAACTGGTCTTCCTTAATGTCCAGTATATAGTGTTTGCATATTGTTTGCAGAAAGTTGGCTAAAACAAGTAAAAATACAGATTTGATGGTTTAAGTAAATTGGCAAATCTTAGTGAACAGAAAACAGCAAAGTTGATCGTGTGTGGTGAATACAGTGTAAGGTGGTGCAGGAGCTTGTGCTGTCTCTACGTGGTGGCTGAGTGTGGATTTGTTTAAGATAGAGTGAAATGTGAGGAATAGTGAGTTGTATCTGGACATTACATTTGGCTAGTTATAACTGGTATTTTTGGCACAGGGAGGATGAAGGTAGTTAATCCTTAGAGCTGGAGGGAAAAAGCAGGTGAGGTTTCTCAACGTCAAAATCATTGATAGTGTACATGGATATTGTTGAACCTTAACAGAGAGAAAATAAGATGAAAGAACATTTTCATAGAACCACAATACACTTCTCAAATAAAATAAATAATAGAAAAAAGGAAATATTCAACTTTGGAGGTTAAGATCATGCATGTCTGTGTATCTGTAATGGTAATGTAACGGTTTTAAGGTAAACCATTTGACTATATGTATTCTAAAGCATAGCATAGCCTTCTACAAACAGCTGGTAGCTGCATCTAAAAAGGCTAACAGACACTAACATATCTGTCCTAAATAATGACCTCTATGTCTGATATTGTGGGATAAAACGTTTGCTTCTGATTCCTTTTAACTATTTGAATTTTGAATTCTACCATGTCACATTCTTGTAGTGCCTGTAGCCTTTGCAGTATGAACAATTGTCCAGTAGAGATGTCCTTTTTGTCTCAAAGCAAAACAAAGGCTCCTCCATCAGTGACCTTAGGAAGCCTTTAACACTCATTATCTTCATGTATTAGCAGTGATGGTAGTAGATGCAGTAATCAAGCTTCTCATTGGTTGGAATTTGATGAATATAACCATGACATTCACATACTGCGCTTCAGGGTAGCACTGGATTCAAAACATTATTTGTGTGTACTTCAAAAAGCTGCTGTTTGAATGTGTGTGAGCGGCGGGCTCTGTCCCACTCAAGGTACACTCCGGGGCCATGCACTTAAACAACAGAACCATGAAAAACATTTGCTCATGTTCTGGAGGGATATCACCTAAACTAAGACACTTGCCAACAGGCTCAGACTCCACTAATGCTCTCCGTTTCTTTTCCTTTTGTAACTTTATTCTGCCCTCATTTCTTTTCTCAGTGTTGCTTTTACTCTGCGTTGGTGAAGACAGGAGCAAACAGTATCTCTATGAAGAGAGGAGGAGAAATCTACTCTATTCCTCCGTGGATCACTGGGAGGCGAGCTACTATCTCTGTCGTTTAAGAACAAATGCAGAGAGGGGGAGAGAAAAGAAGAGGAGGGCTCTTATTAATGGCTATCTAGGCTGTAGGCTGAGCCTGTACTCGAGCCAAGCTGGGCCTCAGGGAAACTTTGTGACACTTTAATAAAGTCAGTCAGACTCTCGGGCTGGTTTCTGAGGACTCATCACTTTTTCCCTCCTGGAGGGGGGGAGAAATGGCACAAACGTCAAAGTATTCCTGACTGAAAGCCAGATGGCAGAGGGTGAAAGATTGAAGACAGAGAAAAGTGGAGTCATTTACAGTGTTTCTCTGGAAAGGGGGTGATGTGAGTTCTTTCTTGTTATTGGTGCATCAGGACGCTGCCGTGGGTCCTGGGGATGGATGGGTGTCAGCAGGCCTTTCTATGGGTGCTTAAAACTGCCTGGCAGCCCATTTTGGCCAGACACAAGAAGCCAAAGGCCAAACGGAGACTTTACAAAGCTACTGTGCAGCCCAGAGCAATGCATCATAGATGCCATTGTATGGCGAGCAACAAGCAGCAACCAACAGCATGTAAACAAAAGGACAACACTAAAATTCACACACACCACTGAGCAACATTCTGCTGTTGGTATAATGTACATGACACCAAAGATAAACAAGGACATCAACAAAGACACAGTCATGTGCTGGCCAGCCCTAACAACCAGTATACATAGAGCTGGCCTCGACAACAGACATAGCTCAGCCTCAGCATCCAGAGGCAGTTGTGTATTATTATTTGACATCTACACAACGTCAGAGCTGTGATGACACTTTCACAAAACCGATATCAGACAGGATATCATTTTCCGTCATCACAAGTACGATCACAGATAAATTAAAGACGGACGGGGGACAATTTGAGGAGACCACAACATGGCGGATGCACAGATGCAGCAGCCGTGCATGTCAATACCTCTCGTAGTCATAGTCCGAGGAATAGGTGCCCTCTGAATGGGCGCGGGCCATCCTAGTGGAACGCAGTAACCTGACTGCTTCCTCTCGGCAGATAGGGTACACGCGATGGTTGCGGCTGGCGGAAAAATATCACAACTGGTCAGCATGGATTTATTCTCCAGAAAAAAGGGGAAATAAAATAAAAACAATAACCTGCAAAGGAAGAAACCTTGGACAACAGCTTTTGCAGTCCCCTATAGACTGTAGGTATAAGGTATTCCCATGACAGCCTTTTCCATTTGGTCTCTATCTGAACTAACACTTATCCCACAGATCCACGGTATTGATAAGCTGAAGGCTAACCTACACATCTATACTGTGAATGAACAACCTCTGCTGGACAAAACTTCAAACCATAGATCATTTATTTCTTTTCAGAATCACTCTATTTGCTCATCTAGGAATCACACGTGACACATTTTGAGAAAATGAAAGGAATGTTTATGACTGAGTTGATGAAAAGAGAAAATAAGCAATGCTTACTGGATGGATTAAGTGTATGGTCAATCATTTTCTCAATGTTCTGTATCACCGAAAAGTAATACACATTATGTACATGGTTCATCTTCAAAATGCTTAACCCAACATAACACTGATGGCACTGACAATGGCAATGTTAAGTAGCCTCTTTAATGCATCCAAAAACATATTGTGCGATGCTAACCTCGTTAACTTAGTTCAATACATACTCACTCCCAACTTTTTAGCTATGGGCCTTTACTGTAGGTACCCCTCTAGCATTTGATTCGAAAAATAAACTTCCAATGTAGGTTTTTCTGCTTTTTAGATGAACTTGATTAGGTTAAGCAACACAACTTCATGGTTAGGCTTAATAGAGGTCATGGTTTGGGTTCAAATAACCACATTTAACATCCATTGTTGTTTGATCTCAGATCAAAGCAAAATGTCACACTCTTCTTACCACCTCTGTTGTTCTGATTGTCTAAAAATGCAACCAATGCATTTCAATTGGTATCAGACACAAAAGAACACTAAGTAAGAGTCACTTTTTTGTCACTATTAAGTTGGGAGTATGAACAAGTTGGGTAGTTAGGCTTAGTGTCTCTAAAAGTAAGGATCTAAAAGTGCATAGAAAACATGCCATCCTGCCAGTGCCATATGTTCAATGCAGGTGGGAGTTGAGAGGGTGTTGGGGTGGAAAGGTGCAGAAATAAGGCTTCATGCATGCTCAGGTAAAGTCTACCTGGGGTCCTTTTGAGGATCATCAATAGGCTGAGTATGTCTGGTTCGAGGTAGGGTGAGAAAATGGCTGCAACCATATGGAAGGAGGAGAGAAGACAGAGATGGATCTGAGATGACACCGAGGAAGAAGCGGAGGAGGAGGGAAGGAGGGAGGAATAAAGAGAGACAGAGAGAGAAAGGATTCAAGATAGACAGAATCATAGGTAGACAGACTGAGAAGTGAGGAGACCGAGGGAAGAGAGATAGAAAGAGACTAAGAAAGCTTGTAGGAAGGGTTGATGTCACAGTTTCAAAGAGGGGAAAACCGGCATGTAAGATTAGAGAGGCTGAGAAATTGAATGGTGAGAAGATGTCATCCTCAGCGTTACAACACACACAGATGAAAGTGGTGCAGCGAACACACCGGCAGCATTCAGAGAGGAGAACTGAACAGGAAAGTCATGAGACACCTGAACCTGATTGGTGTCACTTCTACTGACTGATTAATCAGGAACATTACATAGATATCTTCCTTTTAGAGACACAACATTTCAAAAAGTAGGATGATACAGGAATACAAACCTTGTTTTAATAAAATAGCTGCCTCACGAAAAGCTATACAGATTCCAGAGGAGATTTGTCTGTATTGTCAGAGTTCTGGTGCCGTTCCAAATTCTCCATGACTCATTTCCTGTGTCGTTTTCTACTGTTTTCAATAAATAACTGGACGCTGTTAATTAAAGCAGCTGAAATACACTCAAGTGAGCACTGTCCCAGACAATTTAGATAAGTGCATTTTCTGCGTCTGACACTGATTTAGGCCAAGCCTGAGAAATATCAAATAAAGTTAATTGGACGGGGGAAAGTAGCTGCGGCCTGGCAGTGCCAAGGCTATGATTGGCCTCTTGGAGCTACATTTTCCAACCCTCACAGAAAGAAAGTGCTGATGGAGGATAACTGACCACTTCGCCTTGACCACCTTTCCATAAACATAGCGAGATACGATAGAATGTGTTGCACAGCATTTGTAGGACACTCTCCAAATGTTTCCTTAGCCTAAATCTATGCGGGAACAACCTTATTGTTGATTAATATTCTTATGCAATGCAGTCTTTACCATGTGTACGGTTAATGTAGGTCTTAACTGGGATGCAACCTTTCTGATAAAGAAGTGTATGCTGGTCTGGTACAAGCTATTTGCTGAGTATGTAGGCTATGATTTCTCTTTTGGACGTTTGGAGCATTACTGTTTGTCGACATGATGAAGCGAAGATCAAGCAACTATTAATGTAAAGGTAATCACACATCAGTATCAGGTAACATAGTATGGTACATTTGTTTCAATGGAATGGAAAAAGTTGTTCATTAAAGGGACAGTTTACACAAAACTAAAAAAAATATATTTTCCCTTTTACGTTTCAGGGAATTAATATTGTTTTGGTGTATGTTGCCAAGTGCTGGAGATATCCGCCATACAGATGTCTACATTATCTCCAATTTAATGGAACTACATTGTATGACCCGGTAACTCAAGATAATCCACTGACTTTGTTGGAAGCAGTGTGCATCTACTGAAGACAAGCAGCTTGTCTGGGTACAGTGAGAGGTTAACAAAACTGGCGTCCTCCTTGGCTGTGCTGTAACGTTAGCTACTGTAGCTCAGGTGACTCAAAAGAACCCCTCTTGCTTGAGTATATGCACACTACCTTGTGCTCTGTGATGCAGTAGGACAAAGGGTTTCAATGTATTTTTGGCACCACAAGGAGAAACAGTAGGAAGACATCTCTAGCGTCGATATCTGCAACCCACACCGTAACAATCTAGATTGATATATAGCACTACAGGTAAGAGGAAAATATGTGTTTTTATTTTTGTGGTAAGTGTCCCTTTAAAAGCAGGAATATAATAACCCACACACAATATCAGCGAGTTTAAGGCAAATGGCATCGGGCGTATTTCGTGCACACACACCTCCCTGCATGTTTACTCATCAGCCCCCACTTGTGCCTGTCAGCATTTGTTCCATGCATGCCAGCGTATGCACATGCATCTACTGCACACAAGTGTAAGCTGGAGTGTGTGTGTACCTGTCAGGAGAGTAGTTATCTTCAGACACACTGTGGTGGTCCACTCTAGTGGAGGAGCTGTACTGAGAAGGCCTAAGGTCAAAGGCGGGGTCCAGACTTCTGCTGTGTGACAGAAGTAGACTGGATCACCCCTCGTGTTCTTTACATTCTGCCCCCTATTGGCCAGGTGGAAAATCTCCTCATGTTTACGTGAGGCATTTCGGGTTAATCAAGAAATACTGCATACTACAAGGAGTTGTTATAGCATTTGAAAGGCAGTACAATGGCTTACCCCTAAGGATCCCTAAGAATGGAAATGAATGGATCCTCTTTCAAAATGTGTTTGTTCATAAAAGATATGAACAAATATAAAAAGTGTATATACAAGTCGGAAAAAACCTTAAATCCAATATGAATAGTAATAATAATTAAGTAATAATACTTGTTAATGATTTTTACTCGTCTGGTGATCCTTCGTGGGAGAAATTACACATCTCTCATAAAGAAAGCATTCATTTTGTATAGAAATGTTTATATAAAATAATGGAAGCACCTAAATGTCACATAATATATGTTTGGTCATCTTACATAAACACACACAAGAATTTGCCATGAATAATATCACAAAATACATACAAATTGTAAACAAAAACAAAACACTGTCCACCGAGAAATGCAGCTAAATAGTGGACTGAGTGTAGTTACCTGGAGGGGGGGGGAACGCTGGGAGAACGCGACCGCGCCCGGTTAATGTCAGCTGAGTGGGAGCAGTGGTTCGACGACATCACCTGATCAGGGACAGACAACGTGGAGCTCTGGAAGTCTCGGCCATTAGACCGGTAGTCTGTGAAGAATGGAGAGAGGAAGGCAGGACACAATTAGGAAGGTAAGGTTTTTCAGAAGGCTCTGTATAAATATACATGTAATGCCAACAAAATACTGCACTGGTGGATTATAAGACACATACAACAGTCATAAATGTATTTTCTAATGAACAATTTATGAGTTCTCTTCACTTTGAGCAGGTGATAAAGCCAAATCTGGAGCATTTGATAATGAAACATGATAACAGCTAATGATGCCGATTCTTAATGGAGCAACTAAACTTTACAAAATGTGCAATAACACTGCTTTTGATTTTGCGGAGTCTGAGTCTATATTCGAAAATTAAAAAGACTAAGTTTCAATTGAGTTGTAATTCCTATCCACTGTTAACGCTGTGCATTAAACATGAAAATAGCCTTTAAAAATCAGAAACATTATAATGAATTTTCTCTGCAGGGCTGATTGGTCCATTGAACTTGAAAGAGTTCATTAACCGATAATCAGACATGGCTAGCAGCCACGGTTAAGGTCAATGCTTAGAACTTTTAAAGTTGATTGATATTCAATAGAGTGCATAGCACATTCAAATGAGTTAAAGAAAAAGTCAAAGAAGGTACAAAGTACAAAAAGAAGGGAAGGGTAGATAAACGTGGAGGTAGTGGTAAGGAAATGACGACCTTCACTTGGGAAAGTTGGGGAGTAGACTTTTTTGTCAAATTGAATGATCCATTCATTTGTACTGTATGTACCACATAATAAGAAACATATAAAGCGCAACCGACAACTGTTATTCTACCCCATTTAAAGGAAATACAGTCAGCAGAGTTATTGCAAATACTGCGGGGTAAACGGAGATGTGTTGGAGCCTATTTAGACTTCCTGCAGTTTACCAACAGCTTCACTACAAACAAGGTCCCCACCATTTCTGTGGAGAAAAGGCTGGTTATAACTGAGAGAGAACAGACTTGCCAACATGGTAAAAGCGATCCTCTAACTTTTCATTATGCGTTGCTGCCTATCTCAGGATAATTTCCTTCAAGGTTGATATCTTATGTTTGGAAATGAAAGTTATTTTCAAATATTCTTTCTGCTTGTCTCTCTGGCTGGTTACAGCGGAGCAGAGCTGTTCTGATGTGCAGCGTGGGCGTGCTGCTGGAGCCTCCGTGAGAACAGCAGAACAGAACTAGATCTCAGCGCTGCCTCTATGCTGCTGCTGCTGCTGCTGCTGCTGCTGCTGCTGCTGCATTTCACACTGCTGATATGGTGTATATGATATATATATATATATATATATATACCGTAACAGTATTGTTAGCTGTTTAGACCTTGGAAGGATTTGACAGATGGTGGCATGTAGGAGGTAAGGCTAAGGTGGACAACATTTAGCTTTAACTCATCATTATGAACTACATGTAAGTCGGCCTGTCGCGATAATCGATAAATTGACTTATCGTACGATAAATAAAAATGGACTCGATAACTTTTCTGAGCTCGATAAATTGCCGTTTACATAAAGATGTGACCAGCATTTTAGCCTGGAGCGCTGTGGCTGCCAGGCGCGCTTTGAGGGGCGGGGCTGACACACAGCCAGGTCAGGACACTCCGCGTGCACGTGCAGCAGCGTAGCAGCCAAATTAATAATATAGCGACAAGCGGGAGACAACGTGTGACTTACTCGCGGGGAATTTAAAGTGAAATGGAATTGGTTACAAAACCTAACGACACATCTCGATTCTCCGGTGTGGCAGTATTTTGGATTCAAACCAAATCAACGAGGCGAACCTACGGACTTGAATGAGCCGGGCGGTGTGTAAAAAAAAAAGGTAGCGACAAAAGCAGGCAATACCACGCATTTTAAACTACCTAAAACACAACCACCCCATTCCGTTTTTCCAGCTGGGAGCAAACACGGCTGTTGGAGATGGAGAGTCCCCGCCCGACAATGCAAACATGTTGGTGTTCCTTGCTCGAAAACTTAGAAAAACAGATTTGGATATGGCCTGTTGAGGCATCTGGGTCTTTGACAGTGGACTGTACACTTGACTGTTGTTTTAAGGAGTTTTTTTTTGCTTGTGAGATAATGTGTGCTCATATTTATTTATATATATATATATATATGAGAGAGAGAGAGCTCTGTTTTCCAGCCTGACTCTATTTAATTTATTGTTTTGGTTGTGTGTGATTTAATTAATTTATTATAATTTAATTAATTGGTTTTATTTATTATATATAATTTATATATTTTAATATTATTTCACATTTCATTTGCAATGTTGAATGTTCAATAAAAAGTTATGTTTGAAAGGATGTACTTGAATTATTATTATATATTATCATCAGCCCATTCCCCCTACAACTGCTGTGGTGGT
>NW_011369951.1:14910153-14937679 GCF_000735185.1 Notothenia coriiceps | reverse complement strand
AGAACTGTAAGCAGATTTTTTTCTTTATGGATATTTTACAAATCACTTCCCTTTTAAACTGTATTCTCGTTTATTAATAACAACTTTTTTTTACTGTCATATTAGTATTTTATACCTGTTTACTTTATTCTCTTATTTTTCTATAACTATAATGATCATATAAAGATGTGCCTTTACCTCACTGGTTGGAGAAAAAGCTTCTTATATTCGTTAGCATAGCTAGCTAACCAGATGCTAATAACAACAACGTTATTGACTGTATGATCAGTATGACAGATGAACAGATCGCCACTGGGCTTTCAACTAAAGACACAGCCACGCAAAAACTGCGGCATGTGTACGGCTCCTTATGGGTATTGCAATTTGTGAAGTCCCGGCCCGGAGCCGCGTTCTGGTGCTCTCCGTTAGAACTACACTCCCGTCAGACGAGACATATACCACGTGATGACACGTTAGGCTCGTGTTGTGTTCAAGGACCCTGACCTTGGCCAGGAAAAACAAGCTTGTTTAATTATTTTGCGGTCTAGATTTCTTGAATTTTTTTCTTTTTTGCGTGTGTTTATAAATTACCTCGAGGGCCGTACCAAATGGTCTCGCGGGCCGTATACGGCCCGGAGGCCGGAGGTTCCCCACCCCTGTTTTAGAACATCAAGTTTGGTAGGGTTTGGTTTTGGGTTGCAGGACTCCCTGTACATGCACGCTTTGTGGAAGAGAAGGGGAGGAGAACTAGGGTCAGGGGCAGAAAAACACTCAGATACTCTACAGAGCAGCACTGCCTGTGAGAGCAGGGGGCCTTTACCTGAGTTGTATGAATAAGAGCCTTTGTCTGTGAAAGCAGAAGCAATAAGGTTGATGTGACATGAATGATAAAGGCAAAATATGCATAAACTGCTGTACAAGCTTACAAAAACTACAGCAAAAATAATGGATTCTTTTAAATCAGGACATTTGCCAATGACTTATTATTAGAGATTAGAAAGTTGATCAAGCCTAAATCTACTATATTTAAAGATATTCATTTTTGTTACGTGAGCATGCCAGTTTGTGTCAACAACAATGTCTGCTGTCAAGATTGTTAAAATGGTTTGAAAGTGTAGACAGACAATATAATGTATTGTCTTTGGTAAAAGTCAAGTTATTCATTTAACTTGGTGTTGGGTTTGTTAAATGTGAAGTTTACTGTAACTAGCCTTTTGAAACACACTTCTTTAGAGGTGTGTGACATACTGTGTGATTGACAGGCGGTAACGTACTCTGGAGCCGTCGTGTGGGGCTCTCTCCGTGGAGCTGCCTGCGTTGCGTGTTGGGGGAGGCACGTGGGAGCGGCATGGAGGACACGTCGTGGGTTTGTAGCTTGTACCAGTGTGGCTCATCATCCAGAAGTGCTGTCTCCAGCTCAATAAGGATCTGTGGGGGGTTAAGGTCACAATAAAACATGTCTTCGCTCAAAATAGTTGCATATGAACATAATTTTCTCAATTATTAAATTATAGCAACTCACAAAGTAATCACAGAGCTCTTACAGTTAGCCAAGATTAGTTATTCATAGCATTTTTACAACAGTTATGTAAAATATTTAAGCTCACTGTCCATGTCAGACAAGGTCTGGACAACCAAAGCCTTTTAATGGACAAGAGCTTCATGATTGGCTTGCCCCCAATCTTGAGGATTAGCTGAGTGAGCGTCAGTGAGTGTCCCAAATGGTTGGGCTTTGGTTTTCTTACCTCTCCCAGGAACTCGCTCTCCTCCTCCCTCACCCTGGCTTGGTCCCACAATGTGATCTCCAGCATGCGCTCCCGAAACTCCCGCCGGTGCACCGGCGAATACATAAAGGTCTGGTTCCATTTGGGCTCTAAGGATTTCTTTACCGTTTTTGTTCTCCTCTTGCTTTTGTCGCTGGAGGAACAATAATTCAAACTGTTTTTATTTACAACCATGATAGGGAACAGCCACGAATACAACAGATTAAAAACACGACACAGCACAGAGCACATCACCCAGGCATGCTGATGATGGCAGTGAGATGGAAACAAGACTGTCCTAATTCCCAGAAAATGTCCACTTCCTGCTTTCTTCATCAGTACATAAGAAAGAACTGCTTAACAAGGTGCAAAGCTGCACAGAACGTCCAACAAAGTCATAAGACACATCCACTAAATCCCTACAACTTTTTATGCTGCTCATGTAGGGCTGCACCGAATATTTGTATTACTTTTCAAGATTAGACTACACTACACTATTTACAACTTCTTTGATCCAAACATCTATGATTTAAAAGGAAAAATATGTACAACTTTAATATGTTGAATAATTTCATGAAAATGTAGAATATTAGAGTTGAAGTCATGTATAAAAGAAAACTTTAGTACAGTCCTGTTCTCATTTTTAAAAAACAATGACGCATAACATTTCAATATCACTGAACACAATCTATTTTCCTTAATCTCACTTTGTACTAATGTACACTGTCTTGGTGGGTGGAGTGAACTAATGTGACATTAAATGAGTAGGGGGTGTATACAACGCTAACTGTTTCTACTCTTACCTTCTATCGGGGAGGAAGTAGATTTTGACGTAAGGGTTCCTGGGGCGGCCGTCTTCCCTGGGGGGCAGGTCTTTGGCGCCCAGGATGGTGACAATTAGCTGATGGCCAACTTTGTCATACCATAGTTTGACCTGCAGGGGCAGAACACAGACAGCTGCTGAGAGACGCTCAGGGCCAACAGGAAGGAGAACACAGAGAAGACCACTTCCTCCAATTAGAAATAAAGTTAGTGCATAGGTGTCATCATTTATTGAGTCTTCTCCTGTATTCACCCTTCAGGAAAAAGGTGGTATATTTCTGCCTGTTAAGATAATGTCAGGTCACATGCTTGGCAGCGCATTTTACAGAGCTTAAAGGGACAGTTGACCCCAAAATCAAAAATACATTTTTTTTCTCTTATCGGTAGTGCTGTTTATATACCTGGGCTATTTTGATGAGTTTTGATGAGATATTAGTTGAAGAGATGTCTGCCTTCTCTCTAATATAATGAAACAACATTGAACTCGGCTTGTGGGCTCAAAGGGCCAAAATGTCTCTTTTAAGAAGACGCAACTGTCAAACTTTTTATGACAGGTGATACGGTTAAAATAAATAACTGCAGCAGGAATCTTGTCACAACAAGGTCTGTAGTTTATTCTGAAGGAGGCACTGCTGTTTAGGGTGAGAGCCATTTGCTGCATTATATTAGAGAGAAGGCAGACATCTTTATGGCTGATATCTCAAACTGTTTGTACTCACAACAAAACAAGCTAGCTAGATGAATAGCACTACAGGTAAAATGTATTTATTTTCATTTGGGAGTGAACTGTCCCCTTAAGTGCTCATTAAAACATGGACTTACTGTATCAATGTTAAAATGGTATGATAATGCTAATATATCAAAATCAGATATTAGGATCTTAGTGTCATTTTAGTTCGATGCGTTTTTTAACGTGATGCTACTTTATGGATATTTTTTTCACTTTATTTTACGTGTTGTAAATGTATGTGTTCTTCTTTCTAATAACCACTCCCCCTGCAGAGAGGAATGAAGCTCAATGAACGGCATTTTTACTGAAGTGATTTGCTGTGCTCTGTTGGTATGTCTACCTGTGAGGATGCTGCCTCTATTCATTAACTATCAGATATTCAATGGGCGTTCACATAAGGAAATCAATCATGCTGTTGCGTGAATTATTGAAGACATTTCACATTAAAAGGAAAGTATGGACTCCAAAAGAAGACACTTAGAAGAAGAAAAAACTCCAACTGAAGCCTTACAGGAAGTAGATGAAATGAGAAATAAAACTTCTAAGCTTGTGTCCATACTTCTGTAAAAATGTGATAATGGAAAAAAGGTCTGCACCAATTCAATGTATCAGCTATACATGCAGCAACGCAAGAGAGAGCATTCAAGACAAGTCAAAAGATCTTCATGTAGGCAAAACAGACACTTGAGGGCTTATGGGAAAACAAATTGTACCAAATCTTCTCAAAACCTGAAGCCCACCAAATCACCAGATGCTGCAAAGTGAGTGTACTGTACAGTGATTGTGTTTGAATTTGTACAAAATATTCAGTAAAGATTCAGATTGAATTCTTATGGATTATATTATAATGGTAACACACGTGGTTCAAAAGTAATGTACTAAGTGTAATAAGTGGCTATGAAATGTGTCCATTTTAAAAATACACTAACAGAAACATACAAGCTTTACAAAAGTACACACAATAATACATACACACAAATAAAAACCTACTTGTACATTCAACCTTCATAAAATGTCATTACACCCCTCTTAATTTGAAAACTCGCATCTCTAACTCGAGCCATTATAATAATGTATTGTGTGAGATCCAAACAAAGCTTGTTGATGGTACTCTTAACTCATCACATTAACATATTGTCAGCTATAAGTATTAATATAGAAACTAACCGAGCCAAGAAAATCAATTAAAAAAAATTATTAAACAAAACCCAGAGAGAAGACTGATAATAAAGACGACAGAATAAAAGAGACCCCTTGAAGTGAAGGAAAACCTTCAACTCTTTGCTCCGTTTGGAATTTTCTATTTTGAAGGTACAATTTGCTTGAACTCTTATCTGGAAAGGAAATGCAAGTTGGTTTCCAGCACAGGACGGCAAACTTGTTTTTTTTTCACTGCAACATGAAACTGCAGACCAATCAACCATATGATGCTTAAGTTGCATAAGTTTAACTTGCACATGGAGCAGTTCTCCTGTACATGTGCATAGGGCAGAGTTACAGGCCTGGGTTCATGTTACACTGAGGCAGAAAATAACTCAAGTCCTTTGTCCTGAGAAAGTTCAGGGAGACACCCTCCTGCATTTCCAAAGATCACATATGTCTGACATGAGTTATGGTGAAGTGTCAGATTAGGCAATGGAAGAGTGTCTCCTTAAATGTGTTTAGATTAGTTGAGCATGCATAACCTAGGAAAAAGTGAGGTGGAAAATGATTTATAAGTCTTATCATAACAGTGATACCAAGAAATCAAACTGAAGAAAATGACACAATGCACTGCACTGAGGGAAACTTGAAGCTGCCATTTCCCATAGAATGCATTTTCCAAAGTATGGAAACAGTCAACAGTCAATGAGCAAAGACCAAATAGAGATTGTGCCCTTCAGACAGGGCCCATTACCTGGACCCTAGGGGTAAAAGGCGTTGTTCTTCTACTAAGGCTTTGGCTCTGGATAAGCAAAATTAAACAAAAAAAAGGACAAGAAAAGAAACTGCAATAAAACCAAAACCCAACAACAGCAACACAAACTCACAATACACTCTTAACAACAACAGCAGTTTGTAGTTTCAGGGTTTGTTCTTATTTCCTTTTTAACTTTTTATGTAATGCTTTACTAGTTCTGCATTGGCTTTTTCTCATTTGAAATGCCACACAATCATTTAGAATATTTGACAGCTACAAAAGCCTCTGCGTAGAATCAGTCATTGGACATTGCTGATCTTAGAGGGTTAATTCAATGCACTCAGTTTTTTAAATAATCGGTTGTTTCATGATTCTTTACATGCAGAACATAAAAAGGCACGATCCGGGCAAAATCTTGGGGTTTGCAAAACCCTCAAAGGATAAGTATATCATACAACCCCACTACAAACATCCCTTTACATTGAATATTTCTTTATGTGGGAAAACCTACCAAAGAAAATGTAACAATTGTAACATTTTACAATTGTGGTATGACATTTCAAACTAATGTAAATCAAACTCAACTATTTCTCATTCAAATATATATATATATTTTTTAGCCTTTTCCCTACTGGACCCTACATTTAAGTGCTGATTTTATTCTGCCCTTTACCCATTTATCCCAGGAGAGTTTTTATACTGGATAATGAACAACACGTGGTAACCTGATCTACACGCCTCTACTGGGTTGGTAAAGGGCCAGCTCAACCGGCAGAGTAAGAAAAGCTCTGCCCGGTAACCAAATGATTTGAAACAGTATTTAAGGTATTATTTGAGTCCATTCCTAAATATAGTCAAATGAACTAAAAACCCATTAAAATGTTCATCAATTTAGTCTTTGGTGAGGATTACACATAGTCTGTAAGTCATGCTGAGGTCACTTACTGAGAGCTGACCTGACAGGTACTGGGGGGCGTCCCTCAGCATGCTGGGACTCATGGGGGATGTGACGGAGATGGACGGGCGATCCACCTTTTGAGACTCAAAAGAACTCGAACCTGACAGAGCAGGGACCACACGGTCAGATCAGGTAGTGAAGACGTTGGTTTTAATAACATTGAGAGATATAATGAGAGACGGGGGATGGTTGTGAGGAAGATAGAAAGACAATGACAAGAAGAGAGACAGAAAGAGGGCAAGAAAGCATGCCGTAAGAAAGACAGGGACACAGAGAGGCAGAGGGACAGAACTCTCAGAGACATTTCCTTCACTTGATGTTTCTAGGCTGATAATAGGATTACATGGGGTAATGAAATAGCTTAAAGATTCTGAGGCTGAGACTCACTTGATTCCAGTTGTGCATGTGTGCTGTCTGGTATCCTTGGAATATCTCTGGGAAAAAAAGAGAGAAAGAGTATGAGTGTGAGAGACAGGAGAGAGGGAAGGGGTGGAAAGGATCAATTGGTGCTACTGCTGACTGCACTGTGCTCTAATGAGCGCATTAGTCTTCATTCAGCAGCAGCTCCCTCAGCAGCACACAGAGGGTCAGATATAGGATTGGTAAAGCAAAGGTGTTGCTGTTTTCCACTATTTACATTTGGAGTCAAAGCAAGCCAGCAGGCTGTCATTAAGCTGGGATGTGTTGGATTTGAAGGGGATAGATTCCCAAATGTTGAATAAAACAAGTACGCACCACTCATTCAAAAATATATTCTGTGCTAACACAAACTATCTTCACCTCCAGATGTCCTGAAGGCTCCATATTATAGTGAGCTCAGTAATGCAGGCAGTGACTTGACCTCAATGAGCCTAAAGACATAAAAACTACAATTGTTTTAAAGAACAAATATCAATAAAAGTATGAACTCACTAATGATGCAATTCCTGTTATATAAAATCACAGATTTGATTGCACACATTTACAATAAAAAACTATTTGTAATGTGATTATTAAATGTATCCTTTCCAACTGATTATTCGTTCTTCATGCTGAAAGAGGCCTGGAAGCTATGCCAGTTTTCAATTTGTCAGAGGCAGGTTGACACTGTAGACAGGACAAATAAAGTAATCGTATTGTGTGCCAAACACAGCAGTTACGATCATATAATGCTGTGCGTGTGTGACAGTCATGGTGAGCTCTCACCCTATAGGCCTTGAGACCACCAGCTCCACCTGCGGCTCAGGCTTGGAGTCTAGAATGATATTGTAAACTTCTTTAAATGTGGCTCCTTGTAAAAGCTTCCCGTTCCACTCCAGCACCTGGTCACCTGCAAACACACCAGACACACAGGATAACGTTTTGTAGTGTAGGAAACACACCTCATTATGTGTGTGTGTGTGTGTGTGTGTGTGTGTGTGTGTGTGTGTGTGTGTGTGTGTGTGTGTGTGTGTGTGTGTGTGTGTGTGTGTGTGTGTGTGTGTTCGGTAACGGAGCTCAGATGAGAGGGCTCTGATTACAGTTTTAATCCTCTGTCAAACTGCATGTTTTCTGCCATATTTGATGAGAGATAAAATGATTTTCTGCCACAGGAGTTTGACAGAGAATAACTAAAAAAGTATGCAGTAAAGTAACATCATAGTAGCCTACTTGTGGTAGAAGTCCAACTAGTACTGAGTCCACAGTAAAGTACTTCATTGTATTTGTGGTAGTTGTCTAACTGAGTCCAACTCTGTGTAGATGGAACATCCAGTATTTCGGAGGGGCCCTAACGGGACCCTCCTCTTGAAAGAAAGGGATATAAGATAAAAGAACTGTAGGAAACAGTTCTGAACTGTTTCCGCCAGTTCTTTAAGTTCGTCGTTCGCGAACAGCTTCTCTTTAGCTTTTTGTGGAAGGCGGCGCCTCAAACAAACAAATAGTTTTGTGGGAGGAATCAGTTCATCTCGTTCTCTTCAAAGATTCGTTCAAAAAGAATGAATCGTTCGCGAACGACCCATCACTAGTTTCCTCGCCCCTTTCTGTAAATGTTCAACGTGAGAGTAGTCACTGTGAGGGGAAAGCTAAGACTGATTGTCATATCTGTTGTCAGATTGTCAGTGATTAAACGGAGATCGTCTAAACTGTATGCTGGCTCGGGTCTCATCCATGAACAACACAAAACACAATGCAGAGACCGCTTAACGACACCGGTTACACCTAGCTCTCCCTCACTTCCTTCGGCTTGAAGACAACTTCACTGGGGGGTGAGCGGACTGCAGCCCTGGAGATGCACCTTGGGTAGCCGCTGTAGACACTGTAGACACAGCCAGTTTAAGATATATCCTGTCTTCTCTAGCTTTGGGGGGGGGGAAACGATATGGGGTGCTACATTTGTCAATATCTCGTTTATCAGAACACAAAGAATTAGCTAACTACCTTGCAGTCCCTCTCTCTAACTTCCTGCCGATTAGAGACAACTTCACTGGGGGGTGAGCAGTGAAGCACCAGAGATGCACCTTCGTTAGCCGCTGTAGCAACTAGCTTAGCGGTCAGTGCAAGAGCAAGCTGCGCTGAAAAAACGTTACAGTTGTCTTTTGGTAGAAAAATATTTGATATAACTGAGTGATATGACAATGTTGGAAAGTAACAAGGAACGTATACCGTTCTAATGTACAAAACGTGACAAAAAAGGCCCATGGGCTACCGTTTGTTTGCTTATTAGTTTTCTTGAATTCTTACGTCAGCTCTACATAGCCTACATGTAAATTGTCAGTCATATTTAAAATGCACTATTATCATCAATCTACTTTGAAAAAGATGCTCCCTGAAGCAATTGTAACATACTTTGCGGCATTAGAACGCCTCACTGACGTTTTGTCGCTGATGCTTTCGTCATGCCGAAGAGGGCGTGGTCAATCTTAACTGGGTTGGAAAAATAATAAACGCCTCCAAGCTTCATGTTAAAAACACAATAACTGCTGCTGATTCCCCAACAGACCAGCACATGAGACCCAGTGTGAGTGTGTAACAAATCTTTCAAAGAATGGAATCCATGCCTTTCTTCGATATCATTTCACATCCTTGATTCACTTTGCTAAAATGTACCTCCAGGCCTCCAGATGCTTTTCAGTGCCTCTGCTTCTGAGAGCACCATATGACTCTGTCCACATTGGTTAATGGTATTGTACTTTGTTTACTCACTGCGCAAAAACTAGTCAAAAACAGCAAATGTGCCTGTGAGACGATGATATAAAAAAAGTCACACCTTGAAAGTAGAGAGCATGTAAAAGGTTGGCAGTTAAGGAGGATGTTAATGGCACTCACAACTTTATGGAGTCCTGACATGAAAATAAAGAGCTTCATGCAGTTCAGATATGAAAGGAAAGATGTTAGGCTATTCAGAAAAAAGTCAGAATGTCAGTGAACCTCTTACATATGATCCCTCCTCCAAGCTCAACCAAACAAGGCACCAGACAGTGGCTGAAATGGCAAGAAAATTGTCCTAACTCTCTTTTCTCGTTGGTGCATATCAGTGTTTGATAGTAGACTCTCCTATTATTTTTAACAGAACAGAAGGTACATTATTTGCATTACTTTTTATATTTACTGTTGCACACTTGGACACAAAAGAGACTTCCAGGCATGCATACGTTTAAAATAAATTCCGTTCACTTTGTTACTAGCTAACAGCATTAGCTAGTAGTCAGACAGAATATCTGTGGCTACAATGACGTGTATTGCAATTTTTTTTCTCAATTTATCTTCATATAAATATATATATTTTAAATAATATTGTGCAACTGTCACAAAACCTAATCCCCCCCTGGGATTAATACAGAATTTTGATTGATTGATTGATACTTTTCTCTTATTGATATTTAATGATATTGCTACCTTCAACAATCTTCTAGAATCTTTTTTAATTTGTTGAATATCAAGAAAAATTGGAAATTAAACAAGATTGAATTACTTCCAAGCATATATGTGAATGTCTATCATGATTAGACATTGAAGAAGTTGCTATTTCTAGTACATATTTCCTCTGATTCCAACAGAATGGTCAAGAGCCTTCCCTCTAATGAAGCTACTGTGTGAGTATGAGAGACTGAGCAGTGTCTTCTATGAAACAGATCAATAGTGAACCCATCTGCTCTAATTGAAGATACTGTATACACATTTAAAGACAAGACACACACAAACACAGACGCACACACACACACACACACACACACACACACACACACACACACACACACGCACTGCTTCATGCTGCCGAGGAGAGCAATAATCTGCAAGGTCAAGGGAGCCGCAGTTGATGTAGTTGGTGATACATACATGTCGTCTGTCTAATGCTCGCTCCGGGGAAATCATTAAATCCATAACACCAGGATGTATGTACATCACTGGATTCCGTGTGTGTGTGTGTGTGTGTGTGTGTGTGTGTGTGTGTGTGTGTGTGTGTGTGTGTGTGTGAGTGCATGTGTGTGAATGTGAGTGTGAGTGTGTGTGTTGCAGAGGTACCAAGGGACCCAGACTAGTCATTTCATGCATGAAATGCTCATCCCATTGGTCTTAAAGGAAGAGAAAATCAACCTTGGAAGAATATACGGATGAAAAGATGCAAAGATGGAGGAATGGAACGCAGAGAAGAAGAGGGGGGACACGAGGAGAGTCATGTAATTAAATTAGCTTAATTCTAAGTCGAAGTAAAGAAAAAGCAGCTTGTAGTGCTCTCTCCAGCTTTAAAACACATACCACTACAAATAGACACAGACTGCACAAACATTGTGTTTTTTCTTTCCCCCTGCTATTTTCATGCTCAATCTCTTTTTCTCTCTCCTTCTCTCTCTTGCCACATAACTGCACTTAGTCATTCATGTAAACACATAAAAAAAACACACACACACACACGCACGCACGCACACACACACACACACACACACACACACACACACACACACACACACACTCACACACACGCTTTCTCTCCAGCAGTACTCCATTACCAGCAGTTCCCAGTGATTGAGGATTCCTATGGTAATGGTGATGTGGGGCTGCCCTGGCTGCCAGCTGGCTTGCCCCATGACTGATTCCGTTGTGTGTGTGTGTGTGTGTGTGTGTGTGTGTGTGTGTGTGTGTGTGTGTGTGTGTGTGTGTGTGTGTGTGTGTGTGTGTGTATGTGTGTCTTTAATACCTGGTCTGAGATGTCCAACAGTGTCTGCTAGACTTCCTTTCCTCACTTTAGTGATGAAAGCACAAAGTCTACCAGATTCTGTCATCTTGCCTCCCACCACCTGTCGGAGCAGATTCGCACTGGATTAGCACTGAAACACAACTTGATTTGTTAGTGTTATTATCACTGTGTTATTATTATGGGGACTCTCCTCTCACGCCTCTCATGCAGCTTGCAGGAGAAAACCGATTGTTTTCCCCAAATGTATCCCAGTGATGTCATTGCTTTAGTGTTTGCCTGCGAGGTATGAATCCTCAATAAAAGCCTAGATTTTTTCTAATGTTTAAGGCTATGTTTTCTGCCCAGGGACACACTCAGTGGTTCTGTAACAGTGCAGGTCAGTGGGCTTCAGCTGTACTGTAAAGACCTGAGCTGCTGTACTCAGCTTACATGGGCATGATACAAATCAAAATCCCTCTTAATGGCAGCTGAATGCCAACATACAAAGGAGCTTAGGGAAGTCTGCTAAATGAAATAGCTTTATGTAACAGGCAGGAGCCGGAGAAGGAGGCTGGCAGTGAAAGAGATGGAGATAGAGAAAGATGGACAGTGGGGGGGGGGGCTGGCAGCCTGACTGATGGACTGACTGGCTGCACTGCCGAGTTGGTTGTCTGCTGCTGAGCGGACAGAAAGGCACAGAGGCACTGAGCAGACACAAACATGCCGTTTCAGGAGGCTCATTCAATCAGTAATGATTTTCCCCGTCCTGCCGCTCTCAGTTCTCTCTCTGCATCACCCACCATGCTCCTCTGGACTTGGCTGCTCAGCTTTTTCTTTTTTTTTAACCACCTACAGATTAATGCCACAGTAAAAAGGGAAGGGAAACCAAAGCATTTACCACCATAGAAAGCTTTCTTTTGCAATGTAGTGACTGTGCTGCAATAACAACATGGGTAAGAGGTAGGGCTGCAACTAATGATTATTTTTATTATCAACTCATCTGCAGGATATTTGATTTTTAGATTAATCGATGAATTGTTCGACTTAAAACATTTCACAAAATAGTCAAACATTTCAATCCCAGTTTCTCAAAGTCCAAGGTAATGTCTTAAATGTTTTGTCTTAAACCCAAGAATCCACTTTGTTTAATGAAACGATGCAGTTATATGAGGAAGCTTTTTTCCGTACTGCACGGTAGCTTGTGAATTGCACCAAGGAATTAATTAAAGTGTATCTACAGTATAATAATTAATGATTAATTGTTTCTTGATTAAAGTAAATGAAGGTATAATATAAAGTTAGTGAGTAAAAACTACAAAATGTGCCTCTGAGTGGAGGTGTATAAAGTAGCAGGAAATGAAAAAAAATGTGTACAGTTCTTGATCAAATAAAACGAATTACTGTTAAACACTGAATATGACGAAATGGAAAATATTTGAGAAACTTTCAACAGGATTTTCTGCAATTTTTTTGCCATAATAACTCCTCAATGAATCATGGATAGTCAGCTATTTGGTGAGTATTTTTCTTTTAAACGTCTAAATGATTACACTCATTTACATTGCAGTTCTTTACAAAGGTTTACATTGAGTGAAGTAAGAATGTGTCCTATAAAAGTATGCTTCATAGCACTAAAAGCATAGGAAACAGTTAAGCACATAGTTTAAATTCCTAGGGGAATGTGATGAAACTATTCAAAGTGTGTGCAGTGACGACACTGACAGGACTCGTTTCCTCTGCGCTGCTGAATGCAGTTCATTAAAGTAGTTCAATGTGAGTGAGTTCAGAGAATTATACGGCTCAATATTAAACGATGCTCATTAATATTCATCAGGGACATAATCCAGTCTTTAATGAATATTATTACTGAGTAGCACTATGATGTTATCGATAATTGGAAAGCCAAGGAGAAAATCCGCACACGCAAAAAAAAGGCAACAAAATAGTAGAAAGACACTGTACGTATGTTCACAACCAACACTGATAATCAGCTGGACCTGTCAAACCTCCCCAGAATCCCTGGGTCTGCTTACACTGAAGTCCACTCAACCAACATTTGTGATAAATGTGCCTATTTTAAAGCTGCAGTTGGTAGCTTTCATAAATGTACCTTTTGTCATTCTGATATTGTGACTGTAGTGCATGAGACTGTAGTACAAAATATCATGTTCCTCTGCCTCCCAGAATTTGGAATTTGGAGTCCTCTGCCCAGAAGGAAAACAACCAATCAGAGCAGAAGATACTCTAAAGTATCTCTAAGTTTCAATCACTGCTTGTAAACCCCAATCAAAATGTGAAATGACGCAGTGCTGGTTAAACATACAACAGTAAATAAAACAGTCACAGCTAAACGATGCACTGAAATATGTTTTGTGAAAACGTTTTGTTAAGTTGCCTCTTAGCATGACTCTCTCTGTAGATTCACGTTCCTCTGGTAAGCAGTCATGCTGCGTACATGTCGAGGGCTTTTATTGTGAAGGGTAAGAACAGAAGGAGGGGCGCACACGCTGTTGACAACGTGGGAGCAATAAAGAGTTTTGCCGTCTTGGTGTAGACGACAGATTGTCCGTATTCTTTTTAACAACCTTCCTAAGTATTGGCACGACTCAGAGCCCTCGGCCATAGTGAAGTTATGTTTACTGCAGAGTACAGTGATCCTTTACCTTAACACTTTTAGAGATTCTTTGGCTGTGATTGTTTGTTTGTATAAAAGTTATTTAAGTTATGTAGTATTGAATATGTTACCAAACTGCAGCTTAAACACATGAGATCTTCAGACACACACAGACAGGTAGAATCATTATGAGCTCACCTTTAGACCAAGCAGAGCTCCTGAGTCTCGAGGCACACTTCCATCTTTCATGCGCTTGTTGAGTAAAATACGCCCTATTAGGCGATCCCCATCTTTGGACGGCTGCCACGTCACCGGGTGCTACAAGGTCAGAGCAACACACACCTATTGTTAACAACTCATCCGCTTGCATGTGATTACATTAGACCCAAGCAGACAACTGTCCATAGTGAAAAGGGTGCATGGGGAGAGTATTTATTCACTCAGGGAAGAGAGTTCACACAAACTCTGTCGCCCTCATCAATTGTTAAATGTTTTATCTAGCAACACGCTCAATTATTTACATTTTAAAAGACGGGATATTGAATTGCTAAGAGAATCAAGGACGAACTATTGATGAAAAATAACATCCAACACAACAGTGAAAGGTGTTATTTCCAGAGCTTGTGTGAACATGCCAGTGTGAAGGTGGAGTTAGCTTCATGCAGCGCCCCATGCAGAGTAAAGCAAGCAGCCCCAACCCTACACCTCCAACCAGCTCTTCAAAGTGGAGCAGGAAGACCGGAGTCTCACTACACACAGACATACAACCATCATCAGGTAGAGGAGTGAGGGGAAAGCAGACTGCGAAAAAGGGGGGGGAAAAAGGTCATCTATGATGCAAGAACAAATGAGGTAGTCCAGTTCAAAGATTAAAAAAAGAATGGAAAATAGAGCGCATGTATTAAAGCCATGAGACACAGAGAGGGTGAAATCATAGACGCGCAGTGGAAAGGAAAAAAGAAAAACATATGTTTTCATTTTTGGTGCAAAACAAATCAGTCTTCCCTGTTTTGTGTGCTTACAATCATTTAGGTTTGCTAAAGAAGTGAGTGGAAAGTTAGGCAAGGGGCGGGTTCTGTCTGGACTGGATGCTGTGGGGGGGGGGGAGAGGGGCAGCAGAGTGAGAGGGTCGGCCCTGAGTAAAGATGTTTCCTATGACACTAAACAGGACCGCTGCAGAGCAAGAAAACAACATACGGAGGAGAACGAGCATGCAACTAGGAGAGACCCACATCCCTGTGTGCCATGACAAACAGAGAGGTTGTGTGTCAATGCTAAAACTACTGTAAGATGTGTTGTTTCTGTTTGGGGAGCAAAACAGCAAGTACAAGTAGCAAGCAAAGAGGGTGCCCCCAAAAGACTTTTTCGGCAACACCGAGCAAGGTGGAGCCAAAAGTAACCGAAAAAACGAAAAAGGAACGAAATCGCAAGAAAAATCAATTTATACAAACGTCAAATAAAAATCCAAAAAACAAACATCTCACCTATTTACACTGAGTGACAGAGCAAAACAAAGACTGGATGGGTAGGTTAAAAATAATAATAACAAAATGCAGGCTAGATTGTCTTAGTACCTTCTCACTATGGCTATGCTCCTCGTTTAGGGTAGTGCTACTGCACGTATCAACTCCCGAGTCTTTAACCTGCGGTTCACACCATGCCAAGTCCTCTTCAAATGAGTGTCCCCCAAAGCGCACCATTTTCTTTTGCCTCTCAGATAAGGTGTGTGTCGGCTCGGACATAAATGTCTGCTCAATTGTTTTTCTTTTTCCCCTTTGACTGTCCCCTACAGGTGTGGGATAAAAACAGAAAGAAAACAGAAAAACAACATGCAAAGGTGTAAATAAAACGAAGGAAACATGAGATGACAAAAGACTCTGGTAGAGGGGGGGATGGGGGGGAGAGAGACAGAGAGAGGGAGAGAGAGATGGGGGGTTAGGGAGGGACGGGAGAGGGGGGAGGTCAAGGCAGGGCTCCACATGTCTCACCAAAGACATTGGGGAGGCCTCGCTGCTATGCCAAGAAGCATGGTCCCACCAATGGCCATCCAAATCTCCTGTAAGGTGGGGGGGAAAGGACGCACACACAAGAAAGGACATCGAGAGGGACCAGTGAGGACACAAACAACAACAGACAGTAACCGCCAGACAAACGTACACACATAATACACACATACAGAAGCAAACAAGACATCCAAACAATCATATTTGCACACACACACACACACACACACACACACACACACACACACACACACACACACACACACACACACACACACACACACACACACACACACTCTCACATACTGTAAAACTCAAAGCTGGTCAGCATGTGAACCTCTAAGTCAAGAGATCCCTGTGGAGAAAGAAAGACGCAGCTCAGGTCAATAACAATGTGACCACCTCCACACAGGCCGCCGTTCTTCCTTTGGACATTCATTTATTCGTCTTTTAGGGCCAGTTTAGCATTTATTAGGAAGCGACAGTGTTAGAGGGGGAGATAGAGGGGATGGCAGGGGGCCGCAGGCTTCGACCCTGCGTCCGCCACAGCAGGGATGGAGCCCCACTACACGCTCTGCCAGCTCTTAACACTATACATTTGATGCTCATCTTTTCCTTGTCTTACCTACAGGACATAGAGTAAATCCCACCATTTTGTTCAGGATTTGCACAATTGTTATCCATGAATTCATGATCTTGTGAATCTAGCTTGCCACAACAAATGGAATGTGACGGCAGATAGGAAGGGGGAGTAAGAAACAACTGTATCAGCGACAGCAAGAAATTAGGTTTATCGAAAATGGGTTCTTCATTAAGACAAACCTTCAACTTCCAAATTACACTGATCTGGAAAATGCCATATTTTGAATGATGTGTTACTAACTTGATGGATCGCAAGATAAAATGCAACAAGATCTGGGAGGCTAAGGAACAAAGCTACAACTATGTCCAGGCACACTAATGGCTACTTCATGCAACTGTAATACAGGTGTGTATTTCCTTACTTTTCATCAAAGATGCAAACACAATCAGAAAGGAGTTATAATCAAAAATTAAGAAAAACAGTTCAACTAATATTTATATGTCCACTGAAACAATATATTTAACAACAATCTCTAAAAGCTCTTTATAGATGCCTAAGTTTAAATCAGCAGACACTAACATTTTGCTCAAAAAAAGTAAAGTGCTATCTTATCATACAGTAGCTGTGGGCGGGAGCAGAGCACCACTCTAATGTGTTTAACTGGGGATTCAGATTGCAATGCCACACAGCCTTAACTGACCTCAATCTAAAGTGCACCAGGGAGAGCTTTTAAAGATGAGGCTCTGATTACAACTTCTGGAGCAGTACCAGTGGACAGCCTGGAGAAGATACAGGCTGGGCAAACTGCTTTAATGTTATTACAGGATGGAGGTTTCTGGGACATCTCTTTTAACTTTTTTTATTTTCTCATCAATCCAGCTGACGGCTTAGAGTAGAACTGACGACTCCGCCATCGTTGGCCTCATCTCCAACGAGGACGACAGGGAGTACAGGGAGCTGACGCATGACTTCACCTTCTGGTGCCAGAGGAACCAGCTGAACGCAGCGTAGACCAAGGAGCTGGTGGTGGATTTCAGACGGTGCCAACACTCCCCCCCGACACAGGGAGCGGACATTGAGATTGTGAAATCTTACAAATACCTGGGTGTTCATCTGAACAATCAACTGGACTGGACTGATAATTCTGCTGCTCTGTACAAGAAGGGACAGAGCAGACTCTTTCTGCTGAGGAGACTGAGGTCTTTTGGGGTGCAGGGGGCACTCCTTCAGACATGTTATGACTCTGTTGTGGCATCAGCCATTTTCTATGATGTGGCCTGCTGGGGCAGCAGCATCTCGGCTGCTGACAGGAAGAGACTGAACAGACTGGTAAGGAAGGCCAGCTCTGTCCTGGGGAGTCCTCTGGACACTGTGGAGGTGGTGGGAGACAGGAGAATGGCAACCAAGCTGTCCTCCCTGCTGGACAATATGTCCCACCCCCTCCAGGACACCCTGTCCTCACTGTGCAGCTCCTTCAGCGACAGGTTGCTGCACCCCACCTGTCTCACGGAGAGATACCGCAGGTCCTTCCTTCCTGCAGCGGTCAGACTATACAACCAGCACAGCCCCTAGTAGACCCCCCCCCCCTTTCCCTACACACACCACAAAACAGACTATATCACCCCTTGCTGCTAAATAACAATCAACTATGTGCAAAATGTACTATATGGGCAATATATATATGCCGTTAATAACTGTAATTTATACCTGGCTGCTAAATCCTTAGAAACGTTACAAGGTGTGTTTTTTGCATTTTGTATTTTGTAAATTGTGTAACTTGCTGCTGTTAAATACCATCAAACTATGTGCAATATGTGCTATATGTGCAATATATACATATACATATGCCCTTAATAACTGTGTAATATATACCTGGCTGCTAAATCCTAAGAACTGTTACAGGATTTGTATTTTGAAAAGTCTTTTTTTTTTTACTTTTTTTTTTATTATATTTTTTATTATATCATAACTTAGTACTTTTTTTAACATATGTAACATTGAGCTGTCTGTGGCTCTTTCCTGGTGTAACGATGCAAATGTCCCCTATGTGGGAATAATAAAGGTATTCTGATTCTGATGTTGGTTAGCTTACAGAGTGAACCAAGACCTCTAAACCGATTTATTGCTGCACATGTGATGCTTAGGTCAACCCGGGAAGAGATGACAGATATTTTATAAGACAAATATCAATTCACATTATTTATTCTGTTGGAGACTGAGAGCTACATATGCAAAACCAACCTGTTCCACAAGTGAAACAACGAGGTGGACAGAGAGAGCACATTCAATTTGATTCAGAGGCTTAAAAAAAATGTAAGCTAATTAGAATACAAGAAAGATATTAAATCTGAATGTGGTGTTTAGAAAATCGAGGTAAAGGGGAATAAAGGTTTGTCCTGAGACCTGAGTGTGTAACATAAATCTGTTTTTAACACCTTGTTATTTAGGGAAATGGACATTCATGGTTTGTTTTTTGACGACTCAAAGTACAGTTAACGAATGTGTACTGTTGTTGATATGTTGCTTGCTTGCATGAATGTATGTAGGGAAAGGAAGGTTATCTGAAAACCCTGCACTTGTTCAACCTGTGCACTTCCCCTGCAAAGAGCTGTATAACTTAATGGATGTACACAGGCAGGCCTCCTTCAAGCATTATCTTGCTGAGGATTCAATCTCAAGGCAAACAGCGAACTCTGATGGAAAGGCATAAAAATAGCCTGCATATGCGTCTGAATGCAAAAGAGGAGGTGGTGGTGGAGTGGGGGATTACAAGGGTAAAAAAAGGAAGGGATATTCAGAACAGAAAAAGCCGCATAGAAGAAGAACGCTGTGTAAAGATAGTGCCACTGTGAATAAATATAGCCCCATTCGTGAGTCTTCTAACTCGGCTGATGTTAGGACAAAACATTCTCACCAAAAAGATATTTCTTTATGGCATAAATAATGTTTTGAACAATTTCAGTTTTTCCTTTTGGCGTTGTCCATTTTTAATCCTAATATGAATGAGAAGATGTAACCTAGCAAATTAGTTGCTAATGTTTAGCGATACTATTAAAAACAACTTAATTGGAAATAAATTAAAACATATTGAGAAGAAAAAGCACTGGCCTACCCGTCTGGATCAATATGGTGTTAGTATCTTGCTTTTATTTTATTATATAACAACTTACTTTGTCTCCTGGTACAACCGGCCAATTGTGTCTAATATGGCCTCTGATTTCTTACCTTGCATGATTCTTTTTTTTCTTGCCTCGTTAATATATTTGGAACTATCTTCTAATAAAGTCACATTTTGTGTCTATTCTTGATTTGGCATATATCTTGTAGCATAATTCTAACTAGCTTTTGAGTCTATTGTGCAATATAGTTCCAGTTGTGTACTTTCATTTTCACAATGCACATCATTATTATTTGACTTTGCACTTTATGGTGATGTTAAACTTATTAACCTCCAGCATCAAGGACTTTTTTATTAACATCCACATTCAAACCAACCAGAGTCATTTCCACACTTACAATTGTATCATATTCAAAGTTGCAAGGTCAGTCGGAGCCAAACAAACTGTCCTCCTTCCCTCCCTGCTCTTTCTCTAAGCTATCACTATCCATCCGTCAGTGCAGGGGAGTGCTAAAACGACTTACTGTACACAGTTATGCACTGTGATAAAACATTATGGGTGTCTCCAGACAGGCTTTGCCCTCCGTGGCCCTCTAACCAACAGCTGACAACAGTGATTACCCTCTTTGCCTCCCAGCTGCTATCATGTCGGCAGCACAAACTCCAGAGCGCAGTTCAGCGCCGTGCACACTCTACATTGAACGAGTCACTTGCCCTAATGTGGCCATGATAGTCCAAACAGCTTGAGGCCTGCATTTATCATCAAGGAGGGAAACATCATGTAGATCCCCTTCAGGTAAGACAGTGGTTGCATATATTGGGGTACCTTAAAAGCCTTACAAAAAGGGCAAATGTAATTTACTTTGCTCAGATTGCACACAAATAATTCCTTGATTTTGTATGTTAAAGAGATTCTTATAAATGAAAATGTACTTCCCACTGTTGTATGAAAAGACACACAATACATCCCAATATATAACATACCTGGCAATAAACTCGATCTGATTCGGATTTATTTGTCAATTTAGAGCTATGGATAAACATTTAGATACGCAGCTTATCTCAAGGTCATCGATAGTTTCCCCCTCCACCTGTCCTCCCATCATACTCCCCCACCTCCCCCAGGCCCATCGATGTCCGTCAAAACTAATTTGAGTACGTGTAAACATGGAGGTACGCCGCCCTTTCTTTCCCTGAAGCTTTATTAACAGTGGCACGCCACAATTGGGCACTGATCCCCGGCGAGAGGCACAGCGTGGAAGCAGGAAACTCATCATGGCCATAAATTGTGAGCATCAGCAGTCTGCGGTGGGCCTGCCGATCCGCCCAGACTCCGAGGCCCCGCAAAGTGCTGACTCAGGGCAGAGGAGGAGCGCAGGCAGTGGTGGAGTTCACCAGCAGCAGGCTCTCCATCACTTTGACAGCTCAATAAAAACCAGTGTAAACTATTAATTGGATCATTAATTATTGATGCTGTTTTTACTACAATTCGAGAGGTGAGAGCAGAAAAGAGGCCGGGGTGAAACTGTGTGTGTTTTAACATAGTCACCAAACTGGGAAGGTGATACAGTGTCATGTAAAACCCCTGGGAGGCCGGTCTTATAACCTCAAACAAAACACCTGTATCTAACTTCTACTAGCAAGGAGAGAAAACTGTAGTTCTACCGGTTAAGGTATAAAAGGTGACTTAATGTTATTCCTTTCAACTAACCTGATACAGTCATGTGAAATCTGTTGACATGATACATTTAATTAGTGTGAACGGTTCAGTTTTTTCAGTGCAGACCACAAACCCAACAGACCTATGGAAGTGGAAAAACTGCTCACAAAAGCCTTTAGGAGGATGTAACTTAGGCTGTCCCTACACAATGTCCACCTCTCTGCCGTAGTTAGCCGGCCTCTCCTTTTCTGTTTGTTCGGCACTATTATGAGACGGCATGTCGGGGGAATCAATAAGGAGGAAAACACAGGGAGAGGACCGTCGTGATAAATCAGTCTCCAGTGCTCGCAGGCACGAGCCAGGCTCATTACAGCTGGCACACCCTCTCTCCTCTGGTCTCCGCCTCCCCTTAGTCTCATCTGCTTCTCCATCCATTAATCCCCCCCACCCTTCCTGCCTCCCTCCTAAGGGTGTCGGAGATATGAGGGCATGGCATGCACCCTGCTCAGCCTGCTGCTACACACCCATTTGCCGCACAAACTACGCGGACGTGCCACATATGGCCAAATGGTGCTTTCTGCCCTTTTTCTCATCTCTTTCCTTTTGTGGCCAGAGATGAACAAAAATGCGGTGTTCTTTGCTTTGCTGTCTGGATGTTTAATGTAATGTCACTCTCTTTATGCGTATCAGAGAGTGCTAGGTTTGCATGTTCACAGAGGGAAATAAAATCCCAATTGGTGTCTTTTTAGGAACATAAAAAAACAACACCTGCGCAACTCGGTTCCGCTAAAGTACATCTAAGCCTTTTCCACACTCATGCTGAATTTTTCCATGTGTAAACTCTATGTACAGCAAACACTGTCTGATCTTTCTTTATGGCTGTTAGAATGTCACATTGTCACATGCCCACATATGGAGCCAGGAGTTTTGGACCTCTCTCTGTTATGTAATTACATTTTGGCAGAGTGCAACAAAGCTACCTCTGGTTTTAAAATAAATGGTTCAGTAGAATTCTCTGAACCAGTTATCAGAGTCCCTGCATGCACCATAAACTAGCAACCTTAATTATGTCATAAATTAATCAAAGTGCCAATTATAACTAAGGGCCAATGATAGCTCCACATTAAGCGCTGTCTGTAAATGTTCTGTGGTTTGCTATACTTATTCAGGTCAATAGTCCAGCTCTTTCCTGTGTGTTTTCCCCTCTCTCCTACACAGCCTGACCTGTGAAGGAGGCAGACAGAAGCAGACAGAAACAACAGAAACTCTGACCCTGCAAACAGCCGACTCTTTTACCTATTTTGGTTCCATCATGGCTACCTGGAAACCTGGAAACTCCCACATCAATAATGTAGAGCTAGTGCTGGGCTGCTTCCCTAAGTAAGGAGAACAGTTACATGATAGAGCAGACCGACTGAATTCTTCCCCTCTCCTCTAGATTAAACATGTTGAGCTTGTGGCAGGCGCTTTGGTCTGGTGTAGCAACCTGCTACTGTGCTTTCTACCTTTCTGTTTTTGTAATCCTCCATTTGTCAACTGCGCCTCATGCTTACATTTTATTTAGTGTTTTTAACCTTTTTAGAGTAAAGGCTTCTGTAATTAAGGGTTTGACAACAAAATCAATTTGTAATTACGACAACTGTCAAGCAGGTGGAGCAGTCAAGAAGCTAACAGCCTAACAATTGCTTTTGATGTTGATCTATGCAAAGTGGCATTTCATTCAGTCACTTTGCTTGCCAGTGCGTGTTTATACATTTGATGCTCCAAGCAGGTAGCGCATTTCCCATCAGCCATCTGATGTTCATTTCTTTTTTTACTTGTTGTAGTTAGACAGCAAGGAAGGCATGCTGAGCCTTAACCTAGCTAACCGCATGACATTTCTTTATTATCTTTTCACCCATACGACCACATCTGTTTCTGACCTCAATCTGAAAAACAGGAGTTTTTAAATTAGCACAATTACAAAAGGCAGGAGACCAAGATGTTCTCTTACCTAAACACCCGGTAAAAGTTGTAAAACCGTCGCAACTTTAAATCTAGGAAAAGATCATGGTTTAGGTAAAAATATATATATATATAGCTTGTGAATGGGTACACTAGTTTACTGTACGTGAAGTAATGTAGCCTAACCTACGTTTTGCACGTCATGTTACACTATGTGTTACCTTTAACTTGTTCAATATAACTCAACGATTATATTTACATTGGACAAGAACACTGTGTAAGGTATTTGTGTGTCCCTGTGTCCCTATGCCGACTTTGTTGCTCTTTATCGGCCGTGACCTGACTTACACCTTGAGACAAAAAGCATAATATGGGTCATAATATGCTGCTTGTACTAACATTCACGGGGTGTTTTTGCAGTCCCATTTCCATTTGACTGAACCATAATCCTACTGCCATTTTGTAATGCGCAACTGTACTGTATAACTAGAATTGTAAGTAGACAGTATGGAAGTCAAGGCTACAGTATACTGAAGGAAAACATACAATCCCCATCACAGCAGTGATGAGATACTCAGTAAAATACACTGCTATTTTTATTAACTCAGTTCACCCCGTTTCACTTGAAACCCACCATCAAGCCCTGTCCCTGCTTCCCTCTGTCCCACAGCTATGTAACACTGTCCGACCATGAGAAACAGCTGTGGTGGTAGGACCTGGCAAAGTGTGCCATAAGATGACAGCATAAAGGAGAAGGCCTTGAGAGCATTAACATTCATTTCAACATACAGCCACACACATAAACAGCCATCCACACTAAAACATATCTGGCTGGCTTGTGAGCGCACAAGCCTCCTCTTCCAAGGCCGGGAGCTGTGTGAGTAAATTCATATAGAACACACATGAAACGCTATAGTGCTTTGCACATACGTAAGGCTCATTGTTTTCAATTTATATTCAAATGCCAGGATGTCATTTAAGAAGCACTTAAAAAAAAGATATGATCAAACATATCAGCAAAAGCTGTTCACGGTTCATTGCAGTTTACCGTAAAGAAAGACCTGTACGAAGTCATCAAAGTATAGAAACTGAAGAAAAACAATGTAGAGATAATAGAAATGAGTGACTGTTAAAGACCAGTCACTTTAAGGAAGAAAATATATAAATATATATTTAAATGTTAATCTAAAAAGTGCTTGCTCTAAAAGGTTGTGTTTTTGTCATAGATGTTGGTGATAGATCCTAAGCTGGGTTTTTTAACTCGAACAAATTATAATGTTGTCTGTTGTTTTTTTTGGGAAAATAATGAGCCCTACACAAACAAACACACATATAGACATAGAAACACAGAGAGCACATATTACTGTAGACTGGGGAACTGAAGGTTATATCTGAGTCAACATCTGCAAGAATCAATATCAACAGGAGACAGCAACATCAACTCAACAACATTATGTCACTATCATACTGAATGTCTTTATAATTGCATTAAAAAGCAACTGAGAAACGTGCATTTGTATGTATAAGGTACTGCTAAAATGAAGTTTATATTACAGTTATATGTATACAGAGCAGAGAGGAAGTGTTTCTGTGTGGCTCCTACCTTTCTCACTGACTGACTCACTCTCTATCTCCACGTCCTCACAGCTGGTGTACTCTGGTGTGGTGGCCAGCTCCTCCTCCGAGCTGCTGAGCGACACCTGCCGCATCTTTCCTCCCTTTTTGGTTTTGTGGGGCTTGGGGGGTGGCGGCCGCACAGACTCTGACTGGTCCGAGCTGAGAGAGTCGTTCCTCAGCATGCTCTCCATCTTCTCCCTCTTGGTCTTGCGGACGGCCGAGCTGGGGTCGAGGTGGTGCTGCTGCCTCCTCATGGAATCTATGTCCCCTCTACGCAGTTCTCCAGATCGGTCCCCCAGCACGGGGCTGCGGTGCGGCGTAGGGGGACTGTGGTTGGAGGATCTGTGGCCTCCGAGGCTGCCCCCCATGGGCCCCGGGGAGGAGCGGTCGACGGAGTAGGAGCGCTGTCCCACCATGGGCGGCCGGCGCTCGGTGAGATGCTGGCGGGACAGCCGGACGGGTCCTGGGTCGTCCTGCTCCGTGTAGGCCAGAGAGACGTCACTATGACGACGCTCGTGCCTCATGCGGCCCACCTCTGCGTGCATTCTCATCTGCTCCTCGTAGGGTTGCGGCTTCACAGGGTAGCGGGCCAGGTTGGGGTCGCTACGGTAACGCGTCTGGAATTCCTCCTGCCGCTGCCGCTGGAGGTCGTACTCGCTGGGTCCATCTAGCTCTTGGTCCAGCGGGTATTCCTGGGAGTGCCAGCGCCCAGGGCCCCGCCGGTCCCGGTAGCCCATTCGTGCCGCATCTGCATCTGGGTACATGTGTGGGCCCCTCGGAGCCCGCCGGGGGTCCCCATCCCCATAGTCAGACGGTGATCTGGGCATGCCGCCGTCCGTCGGGGCATACTGTGAGTGATCGCCCCCCTCCCCTTGGTCGTATTTTTGGTTTGGATCCCTGGATGCAGATGGACTTCGTTTCCTGTAGATCAAAGAGAAGGGAAAACCATTGTGGAATTTAGAACTTGGTCCACTTTAAACGCAACCTTTTCTGATTTAGTTAATACAATCTACATATCCTCCTATCCATGGTTTATAGTCCAAAAAAATTGTGATGCTTAGCGCCATTTCCGATGAGCATACAGTGTCTGCATGTGTGCTACTGGAAATATAAGGTTTCAGTCAGACGTTAGCCTTACGGTGCTTCATCACACTTCAGTCTGTAGCTTCACTTTACTTTGCACTGCACTCTGTAGGCCTCAGTCTCTGTCAAAACCTGATGAAAGCCTGCTCTGTCTCTGTCTCTCACACACACACACACACACACACACACACACACACACACACACACACACACACACACACCCGACGCCACGCCGCATCCCCCTGACACCAACCTCCTAGACACCGGAGGCTCCGACGGGGGGTACCCGGGGCCCCTCCTCGCCAGCTGCCTCATCCTCGCGACAGGGTGGTACCCGCCGGCCGCGAGCCACTCTACGACCGCCCTGTCGGCCTGCCCAGGACCCAGCAGGACGAGGCACATCCGGTCTCTCTGCAGTGATACTGCTGCGAGCACGGAGTACGCCGGGTGGAGACGCACGTAAGAGTAGACGAGGAGCATCCCAACGCCGAAGTGTCCCATCGCCCGGTCCAACCCCAGCGATGCCATTGCGCAGACCTTAAGGAGGACGGCGACGGCGACCTCCAGCATGAGCGACCCAGGTAGATCGAGAACCAGGTCGCCCATAAGGACCCTCACGGTCGCGGGTCCCGGGGCGGCCAGGGCCATCGGGTAAGCACGGCGTAGACGTAGACCCATGTACACACCCGGGGAGCCTCGGGCGGCCCCCAGGGGTAGGGGTATCAGTCTGCCACTAGACCCGTACGGCGGCAGGCAGCCCCGTATGACACTCACTAGCGGGGGGAGGGGAACCAGCATAAAAACCAAACCTAGGGACCTACGTCTACCTGAAGCAAAGGACATCTAGTTTCTCTTCCCTTTTGGTAACACCTTAAATCTTGAACCAGGTGAAATTTGCGTTGGAAAAGACTAAATCAATTATGTTAGATGTATAGGAGGATAGGTACCAAATATCAGGTTTTTTTAACACTACGAATCGCGGTAAAGGCTACTCGTATGTCACAGACGTACACACGATGACCTTTATATTCCAAAGTCAGTCTGCAATCGGAATGCCACGAAGTAGTGTGAAGTCAGACATCGAAGTGAAATGAAACGTGACGTGAGACATCCGGAGTCAGAGACAGTTTTGGACTACTTTCGGACGAGACAGAGACAGAGAGTGTGTGTGTGTGTGTGTGTGTGTGTGTGTGTGTGTGTGTGTGTGTGTGTGTGTGTGTGTGTGTGTGTGGTGTGTGTGTGTGTGTGTGTGTGTGTGTGTGTGTGTGTGTGTGTGTGGTGTGTGTGTGTGTGTGTGTGTGTGTGTGTGTGTGCCCGTGTTGTGGTGTGGTGTGTGTGTGTGTATGTGCTTTCTCTCTTTTATCTTGATTCGTCTTCCATAGCGTCGTCGTGAGGGGAAAAGAGCGAAGACCGTGTGAAGTTTTCGTTAACCGTACAGTCTAAAATGTTATTGTACACGTCCCATGGTACAAACGACTCGACTTGGTTTAGTTCACCGTACCCCGAAGATTAATATATATCCTTTCCTCTTTCTTCCCCTCACGACGACGTATGTAAGACGAATCAAGATAAAGAGAGAAAGACCACATACACACAACACACACACACACCACACAAC
>NW_011369951.1:14909881-14910108 GCF_000735185.1 Notothenia coriiceps | reverse complement strand
CCATAAGTCGGTCAAAAAGGACCCGTATTAGAATAATATGTGTTTTTATGCCATTTTTGTCATTTTGGTTAAGAAAAATCACTTTAGAATGGCATGATATCCAAAACATGTTTTTTGAGAAATAGCTGGAATATGAAATGATAATAAAATGTAATTACAAAGATACTTCAATAAAACCACCTCACCGGGTCTAAAAAGACCCACTTATGCATCTAAAGGTTAAGAGA
>NW_011369951.1:14893613-14909847 GCF_000735185.1 Notothenia coriiceps | reverse complement strand
GGGGGGGGGGCAGTGTGATGAGCATGTGAAATCTCTTCTTATAGTGACTTGATGATGATGGAGGAGTGTATGTTCGCATGTCTTCAGTTGTGCATACCTTTATGTGTGTAGCTGTGTGTTTTTTTCAGCACTGGCTGCCTAAGAAATGCTTCACTTTGGCTCTCGGAATGTCCTCAGGGCTTCGGGCTAATGTTTCCTGTGTCTTGAAATCGTACACCCTCAACCCACAATGCACATAGAACATGCACATGGCAATTACAACAAACATGAAGAAACTGCCCTTTAAAGGGCTCTAACTCCTGGCGACACTCGTATCACATTCCCATGCTCCCGTTAAGTCTGCATGTCCTTCTTCTCGGAATGTCGAAGGCAGCGAGCAAGTAAGCCACAAACCGCACTCCCTATCAGCCTTTGCATCATGATGCTAACGCTGAAGCAGCCTTGGCGCAGGACTACATTTTGTACCGTGCATTATTCCCCCATTGCTCCAGCTGCCACTGCTACTGTAATAGCCTCTCTGCAGATACCTTGGAGCTCTGCCGTAACACACTCTGCTGATCTTAGATTTGCATTCCATCCTCAGTGACACAGGCAGAGACAGAGAGGGGAGAGAATAAATGTGGAAAGGGAAAGAGGGGGGAAATAATTGACCACGTATGTGAATTAGAAGAAGTGTGAAAAAATGAAGTGGGGATGATGCCAGTAAACTATGACCCACAGCTAGACATGCAGCTGGTGTGCGTGTTGCATTCAGCCAAGCTTGTCAGGCTCAAGGATGGTACAGCATAGGATTGTGATGCCTGAGATGCTGCACAGAAGCCTGGCTGCTGCAGCAATTGAGTCACGAAGCGCACACAGAGACGTGCTTCCTCCATCAGAGTCCCTTATATAGCAAGATGTGTGCGTGATGTCACTACAGACATGGTGCTGAGTCGCAGCGCAGCGTGCAGAAAATCCACCAGCAGTGAATCATCCTAACAGGCCGACAATAGAGAGGCATGTTCGCTGTCTGTGCGGTGCAGTGTGGGAATACAGGAGAATGCTTTCTGCTGCACCATTCCGAACATTCCCGCCGAGGGTACAACAGCAGCTCCCGTTACTGCTGGTTTCCTGTTCTCAGCCAACTAGAGAGATCCTCTGGTGTGACAGCGTAGGAAGCAGGAGGCCTCATTCGGTTGGTGATGAAAATAAGATTCAATTCAGGGATAGAGACCCTGAATTTACAGTATCACTATAGCTGGACTCTTATATATACATGCACTTTTGACACTGACTTCATTCATCGTTGGCTAGTTGGTTTGCACGGAGATGGCCAAAAGCAGTTAAAAACAATTAAGACGCATGTTCTCAATGGGTTCTGTATATTTTCAAAAACACTCCTAAAACCTTTATAATATTGGCTTATCCCACGTCTAGTGGTAAAGTGCTACCATGCTAATAAGCTTAATCCGGAATATCAAAGCAGTATATTGTGTTACAGTACCATGCTAGTGTGCATTTAAAAGAATACACATCGCATTTATATTCGTTTGGGTCTATTGGCTATAGATCCTGATATCTAAGTAAGAAAGAGCACCATTGGTTTACATGCAAAAGCAAAAGAGTGTATAAAGCCTCTCGGTGGTGCGGGGTGGCAAACCTTCATTCAAACACACAGACATACTAATGCTGTGTAAACATGCTTTCTGTTTATGCTTTCAGCAAAGCCTTGTCCACCGCCGGCGCGTCTAAATTCTAATATTAAAATCATATTTTGAAAGTACACTCTCCTTATCAAAAGCAGCATAATGTATCAAATCTGTGGCTCAAAAATCATGGGATTACACTATGGCCCAGGAAGATTAAAAAGAGTGACCCTAAAAGATTAGAAGTGACCTGACATGCTTGCCATGATAAAACCTTTATGCTGTTATTTTTACGACATAAAAACGAGTTGGTAAAATGATGTTTGTATGTGATCAGAAAGCATCCCCAGCCAGAGCACAGGTCCCAGGCTGCAAATGGACTCAATTGTTTCACTCTATACTGTATGTGATAATATGTGTGTAGCACTGCCTGAGCTATCCAAGCTATGAAAAAAAAGCCTCACATCAAGCAGGTAGCAAGTAATTCACATTTGATGTGGGTTTACAATTTAAAAAAGGATGTTTTCAAACATATATACTGTATATACACAGAGCATCAGCAGCACACAAACTAGTGATCAATTTACTTTAAAGTGTGAGAACTTCAGCCTTTAAACTCAAAAGCATTGAGCAACTATTTTTCAGTCAATGACAGGGGCATCATGTTTATTCAAAAAGGAAGTTAAATGCACTTGATTGTAACAAAAAACATTAACCATTAAGCTTTCAGTTATCCCTGAGGCAAAGACAGCTAGTGCACTTTTAGGAATTAACTGTAGATGTAATAGCAAAATGCACAACCTTAATTTTCCTGCAGCTTTAATTGTTAGACCATTAAATAAACAATTAAACCACATTGTATTATCAGACATTCAACATCCAAACTGCAGCCAAAACAATGAGAAACAATCAGCCTTACTGAAAGGAAACGTCCGATCTTGGGCTGTAGCTCAAATCTCTGCCTTGCTTCTCCACGCTAGAGCCGGTCTGATCCAAACTAGCTAGCACCAGTTTTGTCTCACAGCCTAGAGCCAGGCCCTTGTTGTATCTCCAATCCTCTCTGCTCATGCACTAAAAACGGTCCTTGTTTTATTTCTAGAAGGCTTTGAATGGTCTGCAGACAGAAGCAGTCAGTGTGGTCCTGCAGCAGCTCCGTCCACTCTGCCTCGGCTGCTTCTCACGGAACATGTTAAATAAGAAAGCCAAAAGCAATCAAGGTGAAAATGCAACGCTGCCCCCGTGGGTATAGTGCCACCTCTACTTTGCGGATAATGGAGAGAAGTCAAATGAGAACAAATGAGTGGCGCTGTATTGTAGAGCTCTCCTCTAAGAGCAAAGCTGGCCCACTAATGACAACAATACATCCTAGAATGGTCTCTATTGAAATGAGATAACCAGAAAGAAAGAAAAACAAGCTGAATGTGCATGTCTCAACCCGATAGCAATCAGAGAAGAAGAGAGGAGAGGAGGTACAAATGCCTCTAAGCGTCCATTTACGAATGCAGCGTTACTCTCCCTTCTTAGACTAAGTCAGTCGGCCTCTGTGTATGCAGGACGCCCCTCAGAGTGAAAAAACACATTAGATTCCCCCGTTACCTGGTACAATCAAACCGGGTTGAAATCCTGCAGCATCCCGACAGTTTAGCTACAATTCCCAATATCCAAATGATGATGTAGCATTATCATGACCTGCTTTGTCTGGGCCGATCTGCTGCTCTTACACTCTGCTGCATGTGCATAGACCGCACAGTGTATGACCCTGCTGCAAGGGATTCTGGGTTCTGAAAGCAAGCCAACTCTTGGGTTTAACGCCATCATCATGTGATCGCTACGATTGGCTGGAGGTCGAGCGTCGACTCGATCCACTGAGTCCTCTGCCTAAGAAAGAATTACATTGCTAGGTTTATTACGAGCTGACATCTACTGTATCCCCCAGCGCAAACAGAGCAGTGCGTTTCACCTAATATCATTCAGATCGCTAAGATTAACAAATGACATGGTTTTTGTATTATTTTCAGACATCGAATGACATACAGGAGCAGGGAGGGAGATAAATAGAGGCAGGAATAGAGAGATTGAAAGATGAGTCTACCACATGATTTCTGTGCTTCACAAAACGGATCAAATTCTTTTTTCCCTGGTTGTGCACCATGATGACGTAGATGTTTTTCAGTGACCTGGTTTGATAAGTCTGCTGTGTGGGTGTGTGGGTGTATTATGACTGACTGTATCTAGGTGTTTTAAATTCTTTCTTCCTGCCTCTTTTTCTCTTCACTGTTCTGCTTCAACACATTTCGCATCTGTCACCATGTTTCTCCAATCGCTTCCCTCCCATGAGGGGGACTCTGAGTGGGACTGAAGATAAACCCAAAGAGTGAGTTCTGTTTGTGATGACGGTGGTGACAGCTGATTGACAGCGGTGTGGATTCAGGGGAGGCAGGTGGGCGACGGGTTGTTGACACAGCGTTTTCAACGATGGTTTGAGGGTGTTTTATCACCACAGAGTCAGGAAGGGGCTGCAGGGCGCTAGGTAGCTCTGAGTGGACTTAGCATCTGACTGCAGCTCTGATAGACAAGAAATCAGTTTCAGACCCTCCATGATGATATGGTAGCTCTGAGAAGAACTGTGAATTGGTTAAGTTTGTCAGAAGGAAAGAAATGTCGATCTGAATTTTCAGTTTTAGTTATACCCATTTCACATGAATGCCTTATTCAGAACAATTTGAATTCACTATCACTGGCATCACTCTGTTTTCAAAAGAAAAAAGAGAGTAATCTTTAATAGGCCCTTTCACACTGCAGTACTTTTCCCACTTTAGTTCCGATATAGTTCCGAAATGTCGCGTTCACACCAAAAAGAGCCTGAACTAAAATTAGTTAATGAGAACCTTTTTATCCCCTTTTCCGTCCCTGCAAGAGAGCAGGGACTTTCGTGGGAGAAAAAGGTTCCTATGTCTGATTGGCTGGGCGGATTTCAAACCACGCCCCTTAAAACTCCCAAAACGTTTTGTGAAGCCGCCATTTTATTATCCTCGCATTAATAATAATAATAATAATAATAATAATAATAACTTCAATTGATATAGCGCCTTTCATAACCTCAAGGTCACTTTACAAAAAAACATATGGACAAGACATAAAACATAAGAAAACTTAAACATAAAACAGGGGGCATAAATGGAAGTGTAAGTGGGGGGGGGAGTGAGTTATTGTTGGAAGGCGATGTTGAACAGATGAGTTTTAAGGGTTGATTTGAAGATGTTGAGAGAAGGGGCATTGCGGATTTCTGCAGGGAGGGAGTTCCAGAGGGTGGGGGCAGCGACACCGAAGGCACGGTCCCCGAAGGTGCGGAGGCGTGAATGGGGAATGGAGAGCAGGCCGGAGTCTGAGGATCGAAGGGTGCGGGACGGGATGTATGGGTGGAGGAGATCTGTGAGGTACTGAGGGGAGAGGGCATTGAGGGATTTGTAGGTGAGGAGGAGGAGTTTGTAGGTGATGCAGGACTTGACTGGGAGCCAGTGGACGTTGAAGAGAGTGGGGGTGATGTGCTGCCAGGGCTTGGCGCGTGTGAGAACCCTGGCAGCTGAGTTCTGTATGTACTGGAGCCATTTCAGGGTTTTGCTGGGAACCCCGGACAGGAGTCCGTTACAATAGTCCAGGCCTGAGGTAATGAAACAATGAAACGCAGAGAGACTAACTTATGGCAACACAAAAGAAAACATGGGAGCGGTGGAGATGAGGAGGTGTCGGCGTTCTGGCGATTTACTCGGAAGGCTTCAGTAGAAGCTGCTGGGAGTCCCAGCAGCTTCTACTGAAGCCAGTCCCCAACTCCGGGGATTTTGGGCGGCAGTATACGCCGTGAAGTTGTTTGCGGCCTGCCAGTAAACCCAAAGCAGAAGAAGAAGAAGTGACGTCAGCGGCTTCATTTGCCTAATCCTCCCTCAGGGATTTATTCCGGTGTGAACGAGATCTGTTCATGAGAACTAAAGAGTTCTCATGAACTAAGTTCTGATGAACCTTTGTGGGAAAAGTACTGCGGTGTGAAAGCTCCTAATATGCATTTGGCCCAGTCATGCTAAAATCAGTTTCAATCTTTGCATTTCAACGAGTGGCATAAGTCAAACAGTGCTTGTTCTGTGCTGAAATAAAATATCCTATGATGTTGTTAAGCTGTGCTCCCACATTACTCCTTCAGTACACCCTGTCCTTCAAAGATTTTGTTCTGTGATTTCCCTTCTGCATCAGATCGACTTAAGAGCTCACACTGCTGACACTGTTCAGGTGCGTCTAAATCCTCAAGGTTAACTGAACAGTGCATCTGCTCATGAATCAAATGTCTATGATGTAAATGTATCAGGGCTGTAAGAGAAAGGTGGACCACTGACTTGCAGGGGAGCAGGTACTTGTGGACAGGAATATAAACTGCTTTGAAGATTAATTCATCAACATATCAACATTTGTATAATGCAATTTATTTTTCATATGTTTTTTGTGCACAGATAAAAGACTACAGATAAAGACTATAGGCTACACTATTATTAGTAAGATATTGTTTGTAGAATTACATTCCAGACACTTGAATGTTAATGGTGCCATCTTTAACCCAGATGCAGACAGTCTGATGCTGCACAGTTTTTTTCGCAGGAACAGATGACAGCTACTTCTTCACTCTTGGTCTTCGTGCTCTGTGGAAAGTTTGAAGTGGAGACAAAGTTGTGCACATATCTCAGGTCAGCTGAAGGTGTCTGCAGGTGAGGCTTCAAGAGCACAGAGTGTGTCCTCCTGTCTAAGGGTACACCAACTGCTGCCTTCTGTGTTCATGTTTATACTCTTTGTGGGTTATATGTCTTCCGCACTGCAGCGCCTGTTAGGTCTCCTTTTTAAGAAGAGGCACCATTAGGACTCTATGTAGGCCAAGCCCCTACAGAATACACCATTAAGATTAGCTACAAGTCAGGACTGCTACACTGCTGCCTGCTCCTGCCCTCCCTACAGAGAAAGGTTAGAGGAGCGGAGCATGTCTTAATTTTCATCATATAGCTAGGAACAACAATGCATAAAGAAGAACGCACATCACATCTGTTGAGCAGACACACAACCAGACAGTTCATTAGGACAGCTCCGAGTTCTGTCTGTAATTATTGACTTCAGCTCAAGTTGAACAGAGCTGTAGTATAATACAGATAGAGAACACGGTAATGTTGCATTGTGGGGTAGGTGTGTCCTCTGGAGAGTACACTGGCTGCATGGTAATTAACCTTTTTCACCAAGAATTAAAATCTATGAAAAGATATGCTTGAATGGCAATCATCTGTGACCAAACATTTATGCTTCTTTATCACATGAAAGGCATCAACATCTAAGTGATCCCGTGTGAAAGAACCCACAGAGCACCCTGTGTTTTGTGGGTATGTGGGTAACAAGAACTGGACTAGCTACTGTGTAAAAGATCATTTCACCTCTAATGGGTCTATACACATTTCTTACAGACAAACACATTTTGACATGTCCCAGTTGGGAAAGAGCTTTGTTAAACACATCAATAATAAAATACAATTAGGACAACTGAATTCCATTAAGGTGCTTCAGTTTCGGGGCTGCGGCAAAGAGGTTTGCAACAATTTTAAAGAATGCTCAATATTAAGACGATTTAAAGTAAACACGACTTTGTGGGACACTTAAAGGGGACATATCATGCAAAATGCACTTTTGTACCTCTTTTATACATGAATATGTGTCTCCGGTGTGTCAGAAAACACAACCCTCTCTCTTTTCCTCCATACCCAAATATCTAAAAACTGGGCTGCAACGGAGCTGATTATTATTTGAAATGTTCTGACGTCAGAAAAGTGGTGCTCCGCCTATATGGGCAACTCTCCACCTTTCAGGGGAATGAGAGACCGCTCGAAAGCGCTGGAGACGCTGTAGTACATATGCCAGGCCTGTAAGTGGCGCTGTAGTCACAGAATTAGCCCTTGCAAAAACAGGGCTGGAAAAGAGAAAATAGAGCGAAATGAGGCATGGCTAAAATGCATGATTTGTTTGGTATTTTGAAAAAAAAACTTCACAGACATGTTTTATATAGGTATGGCCCTACAATATTGTTTCAAATATAGCATGATTGGTCCACTTTAAATACAACGTAGCCATTATCAATACCATTACTAACACCTGTGCTTCTTCTACGACAAGTCTGTTGATAAACAGCATATTGGGAAGTAACACTCAGTAGATCATTAGAAATGGTAGGGGAATAAATACAATTTATTTTTCACAAAACAGGGAGAGAGGAGACGTGCTTTTAAACTGCATTACACATATATAATATCTACTAATATGTCATCACAGCTCACAAATTCATTTGTTTCTACTGGATAAAGTTGTAAAGCAGAGGTGGTAGAAGTACTCAGATCTTATAGGTTAAAGTAGAAATACCAGAGTGTAGGAATACTTTGTGACAAGAAAAAGGTCCTGCAATCAAAATGTCACTTAAGTAAAAGTACATAAGTATTAGAAGTATTCATTCTGCAAATCTGTGTAAATCTACTGAGTTACTGTTGGAAAGTCCCTGCATCACATTGTGTAAATGCAGCGTTGTACTATTATTATTCAATGAAGACAATTGCTGTCATGGTATTAGAAGAGTAACCTGATGTGATCCAAAGTCATGTCAACGTCAACATGTCAATGTGGCAATTGCATGAACAGTTGTGTGCAACTACTTTTTAGATTGGATTAGATTAGATTCAATTTTATTGTCATTTCAAAGAGTTCAAGTACCAGAACCCCCCAGGAACCAATGCATTACGAAGACCTTCAGCTTAACGTGAGTGAATATCCACGGAGAGCCTGCCTTCCTGCCTGCTGCTGTGCTGTAGCATGGACTGCTCAGTGCTCGGCAGTCATTGTTAATTTTCACAAAGCGCTCTGTTTAGAGAACATATTGAGATTTGTCGAGCTATTCATAACCCAGCAAATTCTATTGTCACCAAAGACTGGGCTGCATTTCTGCACTGGAAAAAATGTCTTAAAAAAACACGGCCTACCCATCTGTTCCTGTCCTACTTGCACGTAATTTAAATCACACATTGAGGCACACACACACACGCACGCTCACACACACACACACACACACACACACACACACACACACACACACACACACACACACACACACACACACACACACACATTTCTTCTTGGTTCTGCTAAGTATGCATTTTTCATTCCAGTGAGCAGGCTGCATTTGAAATCAAAGGCGGTGCCGCTGCGCGGCTGTCTGGCTACACAGAAAGTGAGCAGGTAATGAAAAAAGCTGAGGGGTGAGTCAGAGGATGCTTTAATAATCATCAATAATCATTGCTGCCCAAAATAACATATTTGGAGCTGGGTGGACCAACAACCCTCCTGGCAAACCACTAGCGGTCCGCTCTGGTCGGCATGTTGGTAGCTCCATTTGCCCCCAAATAAATGTTCCCCATCTCTCTTTTCCTCCCATCTCCTCTGAGTCTATTATTGTCAACAGATAAGACTGCAGCAGCACGACACGACGTGACAGACAGTCAACCCATCCCTCTACCAAAGGCAGGGGAAAGGCGTTTGAGCATGGGTGACAGACGAGCTGCAGGTAGTGAGAGACAGCCAAGTTAAAGTACTATGACGTCCCTTCACAGGTGAGCAATGTGTCTTTGGTTATTGTCCAATCACTGCTGACAAATGGTGATAGGGTCCAGGCTAAATAGCTCTTCATCTTGGGTTCAAGGTTGGGCCTTCATTGTCCCATTCAACAGTTTTCCATGCCTGTCAGTGTCCACACAGAATTCTTGCTTGTGTGAAGAAATGGTTGGAGAAAATGGCCCAGGCATCTATTGCTATCATTGCATATCTAATATTTTCGCACCAAACCTGTGGGCTTACTTCGTTTCCATTCTCACAGCATTACTCGTTTTCCAGAAGGAAGCTTTGCTTTAATTTTGAACTACAGTTAAAAAAAAATAAAAAAAGGGTTTATCCTCTGTGAAGTGCCTTTGAATATAACATCCCAGACTCAGACAGCTTTACATTGGGAAACTTGGCTAGCATGCTAACATTAGCATGAATCGCATTAAGCATGCTAATATTATTAATAGTTATTATTAATGTTATAATTATATATCATTATTGCCGGTCTCATTTTCTTTTTTGTGATGAAGTTTACTCATGTGCCGCTAGAGAGTCTTGTAACTTAATGCAAAGTGTACATTATTTAAACGTTAGTTTAAGAATATAGAGTTGATTTCAATTTCTCATGAATGAAAGTTACAAATATGTTTGTTAATTTCAGAAGAAATATATTTTAAACGAGATAGGTGACGGAAAGTCTGAAGGGATTGGAGTCCATTCATGCTCATAATGTTACCAGGCAATATGAACATTGGATTAGGCTAATACCTACATTTACTAACAATTGTATATAACTGGGTTATGGTTAATGTAGTTACATTGACTGATGCTACATGATAACAAATTAAACACGATGCTGATAAAATTGCAACCATTACACAATTATATTTTTGATGAGAGTGTTAATGCTCTGTATAGAGAAACACTACATTTTGTCTACTGAAATGACACAAAGAAAACGTGAGAGAGCCTACCTGACTGCAGCATTTCTATTTAAATGTGCCTTTGTTCCTTAGCAGTGCACACTGTGTGTTGCCTTCGGCAGTTCGACACAGTTCACGTTTATCACCACAGTAGCTATATTTTACACATCAATTATAAATTAAGAATAATTATATAGCCGATTATTGTAGTAAAAGCTGAGGGTGTATTGTTGGGGCACTTTTTAAAACGGTTTAAAGACTAGGAGGTCAACCTTCACGATTCACTGTAGAAATGTAATTATAGTGGGCAGTGGTGGCGAAGTCCATAGGGCTTGGCTTGGCAACTGGAAGGTCACCAGTTCATGTCCCGGCAGCACCAAGTTCTACCGAGGTGTCCCTGAGCAAGGCACCATTTCCTACACCGCTCCCCGGGCGCCGTTCATAATGGCAGCACTAGGATGGGTCAAATGCAGAGAAACCATTTCATTACATTACATAGTGTTCGGGAATAATTTGCTTAGTTATTTAACCTTCGACACAGTTCATCATTTTCTCCTCTCACTGTCTCCTTTCCCAAGGCATAGGTCTACGGCCTTGGGTATTGCTGCTATCTCTCTTAAGCAGGAGCAGCTTGGGCGCATTGTTGTTGCCAGTCTATGAAAGAGCACAAGCCGCCATGAGGTAGTTTACTGTTCAGGGACGTAGGTTCCCTGGCGCACATTCTTTTCTATGGACGAGAGCTCTAGTTAGATTCAGGGTCCATATTTGTTTAGTCTCGCTCATGAAGAATGTTGATTATTACACTCCGAACTAGTTCAAACCTCGAGCTGCAGAAGAGTTCTTCAGAATTGGTTTGGCAACCGCTGTGTCAACTCGTGACACACCACCTGTCTATTAAATTATCCGACTGTAACTCTGAATAAACCATCAGCGTTTGCCATCAAAGCTCCAACTCTCCTCGTGTCGAGTCCTGTTTCCAATTGCTTCAGAAGTTTCTCCCACATGTACTCTACAGAAGTGTCTCCCACACATAGTACCTGTACTGTGTAATGACAATAAAAGTGCAAATAAATATGTGTGTGATGTAATGTATTGCATTCACTTGTTTTCTACAAATTGGTTATCTGCTTTGGTGATACTTGTGACAAACAGTGGTCTAATTTAGAAGTACAGTACATATACGTTTCCAGGGAAAGGAGTGATAAGCACTCTGCACACTGTTACCACAGTGCTTTTTGTGGCTGGGCATGATCAAATCAAGGAGTATACTACTAACAGTATCACCCACTGATTGCCTGACTGCAAGGTAACACCCAGATCATCTTTAACTTAATCTCACATGCACATTTAACCACTGTGGAAGTCCCACTGTATACAAAGGTAATTGCGGGTCCATCACTCCTCAATGTTCTCATGTGGAAATATTCAACGCTTTCTCTTTCTTTAATTGAGCAAAACACATGATTCAAGCAGCAACAAATACTGTTTAAGTGGACACATAGCCACACCGGTTTGTGCAACACATTGCTAAATTATGCACACAACATTTGAGAAATTACAGAAAAGCTAAATAATTTGAATGTGTATGGTGTGTTCCACTAGAGCAGGGGTCACCAATTATATGTGTCCAAGGGCCAAAATTAATCCAAGAGACACCTTTCAGGGGCAAAGATTTTTATATATATATATATAGTAGGTATAATATATTAAGTTATATTTTATATAATATATATATATATATATATATATTTATATATAAATCATAATAAATTATATATATATACATTTATATATATGTAATTGATTAATATGTTCACTTTATTGAAAAAATCATATATTTGTTTATAAGCCTGTATCCGGGGTAATAAAACTGAAAGCAGTCCTGATTGGTAGGGAAAGCAATCAACTTTTCTATTAATACCGTGTCCTGATTGGTGGGAAACGGATACAAAAGAATTGTTTGCCAGGCACGCATATCTCAAATAATGTATGCGCTGCCACGTAAACATAACAGTCTGCAATGAAACGGTTGTCTCCTGTGTGCTCCACTTCCTCCTTGGCGAACCGGTAACCTTCTTGTTAACCCGTTTTGGTTAAAAACAGAATAAGGTCGGTTTTTAGTTTTTCCTTTTCGGTTTTGAAACGGAAAAACCAAAGAACGAACCATACACAGATTAAACATAAACTTCTCCTCGTATTTTTCGAAAATTATTTTTTTATAAAAATAATCATCATCTTTATATATACCGTATATATAAAGATGATCATATATCACCTATACAGCACCTTTGGGAATGTAGTGTCTTGATCGAGGAAACAGCAACATTTTTTAACGAGCGTGGGGCTCAAACCCGTGTAACTCGAGGTGACATGAGTGGGGGGCGAACGCACTAACCACTCCGTGCGGGCCGGATGAGAATGTCTGGCGGGCCCGATGCTGCCACCAGTTGATGGTCACTGCAGTAGAGCAACCATGCTTATCTTGATCCTGTTCTAGTAGTTAGCAAAGCATGTTGAAATATTCCCCCGTCAAAAAATTCCAATGAATAGGCTATACGGCTTTTCTCCCCATCTTCTCAATTCCAGTTTAGCAGCCTTTCCCCACAAGTCTCTCTTAAGTTAAATTCAAACAGATCAGCTGCTGGAAGGCTTGCCTGGAGGCAAACAGGAAGCTGTGCATTATGGGAAGACAGTGTCTCCCGAGCTCTTTTTTAAAACAATTTTCTTGTCTGAGAGATGTCACTACACACTCACATCAAGATCAAAGAAAGATTGTGCAGCTAAGTACAAGGGTTGAAGAGTTTGGGAATACCAAGATGAAATAGATATGGAAGATACTGGTATGAAAAATTAAAGAGCCTGCTGTTACTTTAAACAAGCGAACGTAATGAGATGTCACAAAATACATATTTATATTCTTAAATGACTATTTTTCCATAATTGCTATGCTGTTTTTAATCCTCCAAAAATACTGTTTTGGAAAACCCAATCGTAATAATGATCTCACATAAATGCAGATAGTAACAACTGCCAGGCAGAGACGAATGCATTAAAGCAATGATAGACCACTTAAGAGAAAAACATTAAATGTAACTTAAATCATCCAATCATAAAATATATTGTGCCAAATCAAAAACAACTACAGAACTGCCTATTAGGTTAAAAAATGTGCTTTGTCACAAAGTTTCGCCTTTCCTCTTTGTGCGAGAAAAAGCCATTGGCTGCGTCCCTGTTTGCTCAGCAGAAAGACCTTTTCTACTGCACTCAATGGCATTGACAGGCCAACGTCTCAATCGATGAAGCCACGGAAAGACCTTTGCAGAGCGAGCCCAGACCAAAGGGCTGTGTGGGTTAATTGTAATTGCATGGGACAGCGTCTGTAACACATGCCCTGAGCTAGGGAGCTCAACTGGCCAGAGGGGCACTGGTCTGAGAAAACATTCAATCTACGACAGCGGTTAACTTCAACCCAGGAGGAGATGGTGAACCAGAATTTTTGCGCTTTGATTCTTAGATCTACAAACGTCATAGTAGCACTCGTCTGTATAATGTACAGATATGGTTTTTAAATGATTTTTGATACAGGTCCTTGGTTCACATTTGGATGGACATTTTAGTTATGGTTCAGAGGCATATGAGAGAAGAGGAATGCTATACAATTTCGTAAGCAGAAGGACTGTGAATGGATCCTGACAGGATCAAGAGAGACACGTGAATAAATGGTAGCATGCCCGGCGAGTGAAAAAAAGGAAAATCTTCAAAGTCAGCTTCTTTCCTCTTCCTAGCCACCCCTGGAGATCCGATCAACTACTATCCTAAAACCTAATGAACTAGTAAACACTGGAATTAAATGAATATTACATGAGGTTTTATTAACAGCAGCCAGCAGACTCCAAAAATAATGAAGGCGAGGAGCGGAAGCGGGAGGAGACAGTTACCGGAGCTTCTTCTTCTCTGTGTTTACTCAGCATCTGCCTGCCAGAGGAGGAGGCGTTTGATAACTCTTCGGCTGGGTTCTCCTCTCCGCTGCGTGGCGGCAGAAGCCCGGGGAGGCCGCCGTTCACCACCAGGGCCGGCTCATTTGCAACACAAATGAACTAAGCTAGTTGTACACGTGCGGGGAGACGGGGGAGCTGTGCACACGGTGCAATGTTTGCAAAATATTGAAATAATTAATCTCATTGAGCCTGTGAAATACCATCAGTGTTGCAAAAGAGGATTTGAGCACGGGCTGGGGATGAGACGGATGATGATAGCAATGGGCTGGATAGACGCAGATGTTTAGATTAAGCTTTTTCATTATTCCTTTATCACACAGGTTCTTCAAGTGTATTTTTGGTAATTGAATAAATTGGAGCATGAAATAGATTCGGATTTGGGGCACAACAACAGGATTACGTGTGAGGCAGTCTCTTTCCCATTCATGAAACAATGCATGCAGATATTATGCTTTCAGGTAAATTGTGCATTGGGTATGTGGTGTGGAAATAACAGAATCAATGACGGTTACAAACTAATTCCTAGAACATAAAACCTGCACATATAAGCCCCTGAAATAGTATTAAACTAATGGTGGATTTAAAATGGATTCCAGATTGTTTAATGTTAACTGATTGAATCACAATATAGCTTTGTTGGATTGTTTCAAAAAGTTTGTTTAGTTGTGTCCTGTGTACTCCACTGCACTGAATAACAGGGATTTAGCTAATATAGTCCACCTCTTGACCTTCCAAAGGTCTGACCTTTTAAGCCTCTCTAATCAATAAATCAAAAGTAAAACAAGAATGATGATGCTGTGAATTACCTTTAGGGGGAGAGAGTCTTAGCTTTCAATTAGCAACTCCACTGAGCATCAAGGCCAGAGGAGGATTTGTGGAGTAACACACTCCACCTCTGACGGTGAGCTGCTACAGCAAAGGCAGGCAAATGTAACCCCTCAACGTGTTAAATAGTTACTGTCATTGACAAATAGCATCAAACATAAAGGCGTATAGTTGAAAGCAAAGCACTATCCATGTGCATGTGCCGTTTCTCTTCCCTCTCTTGGCTATTTAAAAGCAAGATGACATCAGACATCTGTTAGGGAGTAGGAAAAAAAGAGGGAAAAAGACCTCCTAGGGTATAAGCTTCAAACACACAGACAAGTGCTGCCACATGCACTTTCACAAAGAAACACAAGGACACACACACAGAAGAGCAGAGTGCCACATTTATGGCTCTCAGCAGCCTTCTCCTTAGTGCATTAGAGTGCAGAGAGTTAAGGACCTGGGGCGCAGTTGGAAGTGGCTCCTTATGCCGAACTGAAATGTAGTTTTTCTTTGAGGACACTATGCCTACTGTAAACCAACTGCTAAATGGTTGAGGGTCACACCACACACACAAATAAACGTGCACACACAGGTCTTCAGCCTTTGAGGGAATCAGTCTCGCTCCATTTGCATGAAAAGAGCCCAGATGTCAGCGCTCAGTATACCTTTCTCTTCCTGTTTCACTGTTGAGAATACAGTATGTAGCATAAATCTCACTGGATGACCTCACGATTGTCCAGAGGTGGAAGAAGTACTCAGATATTGTACTTAAAGTGGACCTATCATGCTATATTTGAATAATATATTGTAGGGCCATACCTATGTAAAACATGTCTGTGAAGTTTTTTTTTCAAAATACAAACAGGTCATGCATTTTAGCCATGCCTCATTTCGCTCTATTTGCTGTTTTCCAGCCCTGTTTGTGCAGGGGCTGATTCTGTGACGTAGCTTTAATGCAAATGAGCTGCAGCTGACCACGCCCCCTGCAGCTGACCACGCCCCCCTGCAGGAGAGGGGAGCGTGCTCTGATCAGCTGCTGCTGGGCTCTCAGAAGAGGGGGAGGAAAAGAGATCTCCGTCCTCCGTGTTTCATGGCAACCATGGCAACCATGCAAGGGAAGTCTTCTTCGCTGCTTTTGTGGCAGACTACAGCGCCACTTACAGGCCTGGCATATGTACTACAGCGTCTCCAGCGCTTTCGAGTGGCAATGGCCGGC
>NW_011369951.1:14893388-14893590 GCF_000735185.1 Notothenia coriiceps | reverse complement strand
ACCAATCTAAAAAAGGTTTGGGTAACAGGGTTGAACGCATGTTGAGGGACACACCTTCTGTGCAAAATTACTGTTATTTAAAAACGTAATATGTTTATGATTTAACAAATTGATTTTACCATTACAAGAGACATATATCAATAGAATAATACAAACAAAAGTAAATAACATTTCTATTTTAAATGTTATATTTGACATGCAA
>NW_011369951.1:14887197-14893343 GCF_000735185.1 Notothenia coriiceps | reverse complement strand
TCACCAAACGGAATTTTTCTCGTCAATACCTTGGAACCAAGAAGTCTTCAATCCGTTCGTCCTTTACTTGTGTCGTCGTTCCCGTTCTGCGTCGTCCGTCCGTGCTCGTCCGACGCGTCGTAAGCGCTCACGTCACCGTCGTCTAAGACCGCCGAATTAATCTTCCTACAAATCCTCCTATACAAAACCAACCACATTTCTCCCTGTCCACCGCAAGTGGCAAATTTACATAGTAAACCACGAAGGTAACTGACGCGACTTGATGTTACGAGGTGTTTAAGCGATCCCTTAGGATTCTGGTATCTGTAATGAGGTGTGTCCCTGCCTAAGTGTGAGTGTGGCAGTCATGCTATCTTACCTTCAAGGTCACCTAGTATGCAAAATGCACTTTTTGATGTATTTTATACATAAATGTGTCCCCGTGTGTAAGGAGACTCACAAAGTGTCAGAAAATAAAACCCTCTCTCTTTTCCTACTTACCCACATCTCTAAAAACGGGGGTACAACGGAGCTGATCCAGATTTGCTGCGTCATGACGACATTACTAAAATGTGGGAGGGCTTTACACCCACTGCCCTATCAGAAACTTCGCAATCAGAAACAATGCACAACGTGTTTTGGAAGTAATATGGTGTGTGTTCACATTAGCAAGCATCGCTAACACTCAGAGCTAACACTGTACTGGAGAGAGTATGTGTAAAGAAGCCGGATATAAAAGGTACTGTCCTTGTTGTAAACCCGCAAGAGAAAAAGTGTTTGAGCTCCATACTGTTTCAGAAATAATGCTTGATGTGGTATTATGTGGAACATAATATGTTTAATTAATCACGGCAGCGTTTAGCTGAGTTTCTGCGTTGAGCCGAGTTTCTGTTAAGAGAGTCTCCTCTTCACAGAGCTCACCACTTGCATGCGGACACTCCAAAGGGGCATGGCGAGCTGCAGCGCAATTACATTTAAAGGGCCAGACCCAGAATCAGCACTTTTGTAACAGGGCTTAAATAGAAGCATAATAGTTTACCTTTACGTACAGTACTTATAGTTACTTTACACCACTGCAAGTGTCCCTTGCACCAGCGAGCTCTTACCAAACCTCTACATAGACTTTTTCACGCCCATCTCAGGGCAGCAGCATTAGCAGCAGTGGCAGCTTGCCTCTGGGTCGGGGACATTAGCCTGATGCTTATCTGGCTACACAGCCCATCGCTAGCTACCAGTTCTCTCTCTCTACCACTCCCTGTTTCGTTCATCCTCTCTCGCTCTCTGTCTGATGCTGAGATATGATTTGGTGAGAGGAGAGAGGAGCCGAGCATATCGATTCAGCCTCCGCCGCTGTCCCTCTCTCACTATTTATCCCCTTTTTCACTGCGCTGCGATCATTCCAACTCTCTCCACTTTATCTCTCGCTCTCTATCCACTTCTTCTTCTTTTCTCTCTCTGGCGTACCGTCATAAAAACTCCTTTCTTAGACGCTCATGCAATAAATCAGGACCTCCCGTCTTCCTGCGCACATCTCCCCTGGCGAGGACAAAACCAATAAAGGGCCGGCTTGATTACAGCTGCTGAGCGCCAACACCCGGGTACAACACAATGGGGCTGAGGATGGGCTGAGTGTGGGCAAGGTGTGATAGGATGTCGGGGTGAGGGGGGGTGGAGGTTGCCTAAGAACTACTGAGGAGACAGTTTGAATCTCAGTCTGACTCCCACACCTAAACCCTCAAGACGCTCCTTGATAGTACTCGCAGAGATAACCAACAAAAAGAGGTGATGGTAGCCGAGAGGCCAGCTGGCATCATGTGGGCATTTAACTCCCAGTAGCACCAGTAGAGGAGCTCAGTCAGCTGGACTTTTCATCTGTAATGTGTAACTGTCGGAATGTAAAGCAGGGCGTGGAAAACAAAATGTACACTCATTCAACTTAACCTGCATTAAGGATTTAGAAACAGGGATAGGTAGATGTTATACTACAATGTGGCCAATGATGTATCAACACAAGTGTGACGAGCCAAGGTGAGGACTGCTGTGGATCCATGTCCTTGACTCTTGTTTCTAAGTCTGCAGCCTTTCTCCTCCCTTCTTCCTCCTTTTCCCTTATTTTCCACGTTTCCTTTCCCCCAGTTCTGTCACAGAAACATTAATCTGGGGCTCCTGGGGTTCAGAGTCCCACAAGCTGCAGCCTGCTACGTCTGCCTCGTCTACTGCTCTGTCACCATGGTGACAGATGACTCCCGGTACTTTCTGTTGTCCTCTCGCCGGTTTCCTTTCTTTCCCTTTCTACTGAGCTCCCCTCACCTCACATCCACAATGCTTGCCAACAATGAAACACAGGTTGACAGGGGGTTGCAAGAGAATTTGTCAGAGGTACCAGCCAATAGAAATAAAAGATAATTAGCTGCCTCAAATGACCAGAACCAATACGTTTACGATAGTTTCACATTTTGGTGTTCTTAACCTGTAATGTATTGACACCTGAGGGTGAGAAAGGCTTAGATGTGTAGAGCAAATGTTGAATGCATTTTCCATTGCTCTCACCTTACAAAAACCAACATTACTGTTGGAACACAACAAAAACAGAACAGTTCTGACTATTCAAATGTTCTTTTATTTTTCTAAAGAACATCAAAAACGTTTTTATTATTGCAAATTGCCATTGTGTTTTCCTCCTCTATCAGCGTGTGTAGTTGCTGCACTTGTTTAGTCAATGAAAGCAATTTGGCCTCATATTTATGTGCTCTAATTTCATTATAAGAAAACAATATGATAATGTAAATATCCCATTGTGGAGAGATAATTTATGTATGACTGTATGCTACATCACATGCATGAAGGACTGAATGTGAAAGTTTACTTCAGTTACTTAAATCCAGTTTATAGCCATGTCAATGTGTCGTTTGCAATTCATTGTGATGGCATAGTGTAATGAAACACATAAGATATATATTTTGATAGCCACTGGTGCTGTTTGTGCTTCTGCCAATGTTCTGTTTGTGTAGTGCACTTTTGTTTGTATGATTATTTAGAATATGGTTTGGGTGCAAAATGTGCAGGACTAATAATTGATTTCATGCAGACCTGAATTGAAACAGAAGAAAATGGTAACATATAATCAGACATGTCTAAGTAATGTCCAGATCGGAGGTGTCCTGTAATAAGTACAGCATTAGCTGTAAATGCTTGTGGCATTATTACAGCCTTTTAATATGTCTGATAACCACTACAATTCAGGATGTATTCTTTAGGAGGAATAATGAAATTGCAACTTTGCTAAGCTGCCTTTCAACATCACACGAGGTTGGTTTTATGACCAGGGCTCGTGTGACCAGGAAACGTGTGCTATGTAAACTCTGCTAGCAAATAGCTTACAAACACAGGGTGTTTGTCAATGTCGAGGACGCTTCCTTGGTAGGACATGTCTTCCAAGTCAGGTTCTTCAGAAGCGAGGCAAGAATCCTTCCTAGCCTCGGAAAACGAAGAATTGTGGAACAGGCTAACAAGTGTGCAGGTGTGCGTCATATGAGAGGCCCCGCCTTAAATGGAGCGCGATTTCCGCCAAAGATTTTTGAAATTGGTCAGTGCGCAAAGCATTGTGGGGATTTTAAGACCGCGGGGGATACACATGTGCAGCCTCGAAATTTCCCGGAACGAAGGACTCCTTTTCTGTACTATATGTGGATTGAAATACTCTCTGCAGTCTGTAACCAGCAGATTTCAAATTGAGATCATCTCCATAAAACTCCATAGACAAGCAAAGATGTGTCTCCAGACATATAATAATTGTATTAGAAGTAAAATCCCTTGTTCCATGCCTTACTTCATCTTTTTAATCAGGCCCTGCTGAGATCGGGATTAACAAACAGAGACGATACGTCATCATCAAACATTATGGAACCCCACTGTTGGACGGGATGAGTGAGGAGATTTGAGTCAGGGGTTCCACTTCAGAGAAGCTCTCAGTGTAACCCCCGACACTGTGGAAACAAGTTAGTTTTAGTTTTTGTATGTGGAAACAAATTAATTTTCCTCCAGCCTGTGAGTGTACACACTTTAGCACACATATGCTTTTTAAAATGGGGAATTGCACAGCTGCAAATAAGATGTCACTGCAGACCAACAATATATAAGACAGTGGGATAAAGTAAACAGCTTTGAGGATGACTCACTAAAATTAAACCCAAGATCGTGCTACCTGTTTGGAATCATTAAACAGCAGCAATATGGGTTTTCATTTAATGCCGGATTTGTAACAGTGTGCTGCTTTCAGTACATTGCATCTATGCAGAAAATCCAATGCAGCTATTCATATCCCCACTTATAGCATCACACACTTTGCAAAAGGCTCATCTGGGAAAAGCCTATGACGTGTACAACAAACTCGATAACGTCCCTGCTATCGCTTCATACATAAATCCAACAACAGACACACTTTGGTCTCAGGCATTTCAGGGAAGCAAGCACAAAGAACTGGCATAAGGTTGGGTGGGGGGCGGGTCGGGTTGTGTGTATGTGTGTGTACTATAAGAGTAAAGGGGGGCTGAGTATGGTTGCAGTTTAAATGTAGTGACCACTCAATTCAAACCCATTCAGGCCTTCTAAGAACAGATCCCCACACCCCATTAGGACCTCTCCTGACGCACACATGCATAAAACATGGCAGCTGGATCTAAAAGCATACAGCCCATTAGCAGGCCTGGGCAAGAAAGAGAGAGACACAGAGAGACAGAGAGAGACTCATACAAAAACAGCCTTGATCGAATGGATGGCCAAGCTTCTAGCACACTGCTGGTTTGCAGAGAGTTGGATTGTCATCGCTTTTTACCAGTGAGTACAGACCCAGAAAGGATAAAGCTGCATTGAAAATGATAGCACATTTATTACTAGTTAGTTGTCAACTATGTATAACAATATGGTCATTTAGCAGTCCAGTCATTGACTACAATTCAGAGAAAGGGAAGAAGTACAAAAAATGGCGAATGATGGAAAATAAGTTCACTTTAATCAGTCAAATGTGATGATTGCTGGATCACAGTTTCCAGGCACAGAGCCCCCTGTTCAGCCCTTCCAGTGGCTGAGTGTTCTGGCCATGAAATGTGAGGTGGCAGAGAGCCCAGCAATGCTGTAAATTATTTCTGACGGTAGGTTGGGGGACAAGAGAAAAAGACTTGCAGTCCCCGGAGACAGACAGTGCATGGTGTGGAGATATGGGGCCTGCTCCTATATCAAGAAATGAAGAGAGGCCTGCGTGTTCTCCCGGCTCTGCAGGAACGCCGGTCTGTTTTGCAAGTTTGAAGCCATTCTGCAGTCTGCAAAATGTGTCGAACAGAACATGCCTGGCCGTATGACCGGGGGCCTCTCTGCGGGGGAACGGAGCATTTAGCAGACTAATCATAATATGCTCCAATGCATAAGTGAGATCTAACTTCTGTCTCTCTCCCTACTTACTTACTCTCCCCCTCTCTACCTCTCTCTCTCTTTCTATCTCTACACACAACACAAGCAATTTTCTACAGCAAATGTAAAAGTACAGGAAGCTTGTATGTTACAGTAACACTGCCACTAAAAGGCTAGTAAAATGCTATTCATGAGATAATAATAATGATTATATTCTAAGTATGAGTAATTGTGTTTATGCAACGCATGGTAGTTCATGGTTTTCTGCAGATGAGACAACATTTTACCACATAGGCTATACTTGTTATGTTAGGAATACTTTCCCTTACTCATAATGTACTCAAAAAACATAATGGCCTGTGTAGGTGTTTGACTGTATGTGCAGGTGTGTTGTGGAGGTTGGCGTTTCCACTAAATTCGAGCTTTGGACTTATCATTTTTGTTGCACATACACCCTCTCCTCTCAGGCACAGCAGAGGCAGTATAGCACACATGCTGCAGCAGCGGTGGACTGGGCCGCACGCGCAAACTGGCATACACGGCTACGCGCACAGCACAGTCACACCTCGGCATGGTCACAGTCTACCTAAACGGTTCATTTTAGCCCCCCCACCCCCCACCCCACGGAAGGCTGCATGTGCCGCGGCAGCATCGCTGATCGGCCCCATCATACATCCAGGAAATATCTGCAGCGGGCAGCGGCACTGTGCTGTAGGTTGTTATTACGAAGGCTGGCTGCCGATCGATAAACGCAACACCCC
>NW_011369951.1:14846344-14887173 GCF_000735185.1 Notothenia coriiceps | reverse complement strand
AATTAGCGTTTGTTTTGCTAATGTAGCATTAGCTAGTGCAGCGTTATCTAGTGCAGCAGCTCCCGCAACAACACCGGGGGACCTCCGGGCGACGTCAACCCTAAAAGCGGAGGTGCTGTGGACCTATATGGCGACGCTAAACACCGTAGTTAAACATCAATCATACAACGGCAACGATTTTAACCACGGCAGCAGAGCTCTGAATATAGCTCTACACACACACACACACACACACACACACACACACACACACACACACACACACACACACACACACACACACACACACACACACACACACACACACACACACACACACTAGGGTATTATGGCAAAAATCATGTTAGAAATCACGATTATTTTTGGTCAATAATTGATATCACGATTATTAAATATGATTATTCATTGACTTTGAAAACATCCATTTATTGAACTTTAAAACAAATAATAATTTGAACAGTATCTTTTTAACTGTTGGTTACCCTGAACGTATAATTCAACGGAAAAACCTATACAAAAATAAATAAAATAAATGATAATATCAAAATAATAAATACCAATAAACAAGATCAATACATATTTTGGAGCGCACTTCCACAAGCTACTAAACATATATAAATATCATAAATAAAAATAAATTAGCCTAAAATTAATTCGATCAGTCTCAGGTTGCAGTGCACTGTCACAACCTAGCAAAGCTAAATTATCGTTTTTCGATTATGTTGTTTTCGTATTTGTGGCAGGCCAAAAACGTAATTGCGATTTAAAATACGATTAATTGCACAGCCCAAAGACAGACACACACACATACACACTTTTTGTCTAACACGCTAACACAGTTCTGTGTACTGTTATGTTCTTATGTTGAACATGAATTAATTTACTTTGTAAGTAATTATGGGACATATTTTTTCTTTCATAGCAATTTTCCTTCATACTTTCTTGCCGTGAAATAGGTCTTAAATTCTATTCAAAGTGGTCTTAAAAAGGTCTTAAAAAGTCTTAAATTTGAGTTGGCGAAACCTGCAGGAACCCTGTATGTATGAGGGTATATTATAGTGTGTGTGAGAGAGAATAGTTATTTATGGATGATAGTATGATAGTAAATGAAGGAAGGAATGACAGTACGTTAAAGACGGTATGATACTGTGTGGGAAAGAGTCTGGTGTTGTACATGTGAGATTCTGATATTGTTTGTAAGACCAAGTATGAGTTGTGAGCTAGACGGCCTCTCATACGTGTGTGCCATTGTGCATACATGCATCTGTTGTGGGGTCCATGTGGGCTATTAGGGAATGAGGGCTACTACAGTTTCCTGTCAGTGCAGATTGACCTCACACTGCCTGCTTCCTGTTTCAGCCTCATGATGGCTCTGCCAGTGCGACAAAAAAGTGTAATTAATAAAACATGTTTATGTGACTGACACATATTAGGTGGGATACAGCATTGTGGTTATGATAAGACTTGATGTTTGGATAATTTATTCTTTCATTTAGAATAACATTTCATAATGCTTACGACTATGTCAACCTAGATATTGTCACAGCCTAGATAGGCCCCTGTTTCTACAGTTGATCAGTTGATAAAACTATTATATCCTCTCGGGCCCACATGGCTTAAAAAATCAGTTTAGATCATCTCAAATGCAGCTTTTGTAGTTCATGTAATGCTTTGGACAAATAAGGATTTAGCCCAGCAGTGACTTTAACCTTGGCAGACAGGAGATGTGCACAGCAACTGACTCTATGTTAATTGGGGTAAATATATAGGTCATAGGCTGCAGTTTTCTGTGAAAGAACTGGGCCGCTGGAGAAAGAAGAGCAGATTTTAGTAATTAACCACATAATCTGTTTTATGAATAGAGCACAAATGAAATTAAATGCTTGTAACGTTTTGTTAATGCTAATGATTACTATTTTTTAGAAAATGATTCATTTAGAAGTAAATAAGTATGCTTTTTCATATGTTTAAGCTACTGGAGGTGCAGAATAAGAACATATTGTCTGCTTCCGATTGTCCTCTCCATGTGATACTTCCATTTGGAGAAATATTCCCCAGACTTACTTTTAATTTGAGGTAATGTCAAGTAAAGTACACTGTGTGCAATGTCTTACAGGTGCACTGCAAGTGTGTAACTTCCAGGTACAGGAAGTGATGTGTGGTTGAACAAAACTGGCCTGTGTGGCTCCTGGGTCCTATCTGCTGACTCATGGTTCACAGCAGAGCTCTCAACATGACCCCAGTTAAAGAGGCAGTCATGGCCTCACTGGCTACTGTCCTCTGGGAGACATAAAGCACCATTTATAGCCTCCATGCTTCCATTGTGTGTCAGCACAGTTACAGCCCATCTTTAACATTGATGGCTGTTGGGCGATGTTACATAGGCCAGTAAATGATGTGTGATTGTGAAGCCTTTTGAATTACATTCAAAATGTTAAATACTTCATTAGTAGGTTTTAAGATGATTACCACATCCGTACAACATATGAGATGTTTCCTGTGATTCCATGCTCTATTGCAGATGAAGAAAGCACATCGCCTTTGCAGTGTTTGTTGCCTTTTATTTTATTATCTTAAAAAAAGGAAATATTTGAAATATCAGCCTATAGCTGCTGAGTCAGTGTCATTCTTCATTGCCTTGCAAACCTCTGTTTACTTTTTGTATGCTACCTACTTATGTCAAGGCAGTCTGAATTTGTAACAGTCATGGGATCATTACGGGCAATACAATCCTCTATCTTCTTATCCCTTCTATTTTGTGTGTTTCACCTGTAAATGTGCACATATGCAACACTGATTCCCAATCCCAATGATATCTTCCTATTCAGTCCCTCATAACTGCTGAGTACCAAACACACTCTACTTGTTTCTGCTATTTCACACTGTTTGTCTGAGGAGATCACAGATATCCGGCAGCTCGGAGCTTCACGAGGAGGTTGTAATGTGGTGGTAGTTTGTGAAATCCCTCACATGTCTGTACAAGCGCCCTGTCGTGACCAACCAGTAAGTCACTAGTTCAGTGACAAGGACATAATCTCCCCACTGACTTCCCACCCATCAGCATTGACATGTGTAATGCGATTCAATTAGACAACTAATTTATCTACTCCACCCATGCACCCCAATAATAATTCTTGTTTGATCTGTGTGCTGGTGCAAATACTGTGGTTTCTCCCACAGCAGTTATTACTTTGTATCACCCAGAGCTTCTGCTCCAGCCAGTCCCTGAGATAAGCAGTTGTGGTTTAGGCTTTTGGTTACAAATCCAGCCTTTGAACAACTGCAGCCTCTAACTGCACAGACCAGCTCACTTTAGTTCAGTTAATCTAGAAATAACACATCAGTCAATTCTTATTTGTTCAAGGCTTACTGAAAAAAAGACGATCCACAGTCCCAGTGATGGTGAGGCAGCATTCAGAGCTCGCTCTCACTAATAACAGTAATGCACTGACTCAGCACTGGGACTGTAAAGGCAGGGAGTGGGTGGGGTTGATGGCGAGGGGCTGCAGTAGCTCTTGGCCGCCCAACTGGCCGTCTGGCCTGTCAATCATTTGGCTAGCTTCTAGTCCTTTCAGACACACTTAGATTTAACTTAAAGTTGCTCTTTTTTAACTAGACAGGTGTGGTCATGTGGCTCAGGCATGAGTGAGTTAAGCTTTTTTTTCTAACCAAATAACAATAAACACAAATAAACCATATCAAGTCGCGACAGCATGCTTAGCTTAGCTTAGTGTGTGTTTCTGTCTGTACATGTGTGGTAGTGATCTGCTCCTGGATTTATGAGGCTAATGTGGTGAGCTGGCTGCTGGGACTGCAGTATAGAGCAGATAAAGGCACAACATTATAGAGCAGGACAAACCTCCATCTCCCCGGTCCGTAACAGAAGGAACATGTTATTCCTTTCCATTTATCTTACCAAGGTGCATTAACTGCAATAGCATTCTCTACTTACTCTAGCCTCGGTCGTCATGTAGAAGCTCAGTACTCCAGAAACAATAGTTTAATAATAATGTACAGCATCTTAGGAAATAATTAGATTTAGCTTATTTTCAACATGGAAAACATGCGTACTAGATTTGTCCAAGGAAAATCTTAGTCGACTAACACTTATATGATTTTGTCTACTTATCAATAAGTTTAATCTACAATAGGAGATTTTAAGGGTAGAATTTGGACTCTTACCTTCAAAATGTATGACAACAATGAAAAATAAACATGACATATTTAGATTTCAACTATATCAGAAGGCTGCTTGCTGCATGTGTACAATATTTCATATTTCACCTCATTAACATGGTGTCCATGGTGTTTATCAATATGGTCGCTGTGGGGTGAAAAATCAAACCCCCAAATATGTTGATTTATTTGAATTTTTTCAAAACAGACGAGTTGGGACTTTATGAAACACCCAATAACATTCTGAATGTAAAATGATTTTCACCCAGCAACAGCGATATGTTACATCTTCACATATCAAACACCCGCATCGCTCCATACCAGCTCATCATAGGTTTTATAAGACACCCTGTGCCTGTCAACCTCCATTCCAAAAATATTGACACCCGTCTTTTTCTTCCCTGCAGGTTATGTGGGTATGCAACTTGTGCCGAAAACAACAAGAAATCCTCACCAAGTCGGGAGCGTGGTTCTACGGCCCGGAGCCCGGTCAGGTACGGGGTGTGTTTGAGGGCGGGCCGCAGGGGAAGAAGGCCAAACTGCAGGACCCGTCTCTCTACCCCTACCAGGGAGCCCCAGGGGACCTGACACCAGGGTCAGATAGAAGCAGACCTCACGGCGGGCTCCTGCCCAGACAGGCGTCCCTTGACAACGGATCGGGGCTGAGGTACGCATCCACATAGTATACAGCTCAGCTCTATATGTGGGAGAATACACCTACATGCTCCATATGAGTCACACTGAGTCGTTTTTATTATTGTGTACAGCCAATAAAATGGTTTGATCAGAGTTATACACAGAGTGGAAGAAATACTCAGATCTTGTACTCTCGTAAAAGTAGAAGTACCATAGTGTAATTCTCTGATATAAGTAAAAGTCCTGCATTCAAATGTTACTCAAGTAAAAGTACAAAAGTATCAATATATACTTTAAGTACTGAAAGTAAATACTCATAATGCAAATTGTCGCATTACAGAATCCTATATCATATGTTTTGATTATATTGATTGATCATGAAAGTGTTCTCAAAGCTGGTAAAAGTGCAGCTAGTGTTCATGACTTTGTATACTGCAGGGTAGCTTGGGAATTTACTCCAGGTGGAACTAAAGTCTGATTTAAGACTTGATTATATTTCATATCATTAATCCAGATCTGCAAAGTAACTAAAGGTATTAAATAAGTGTCGTAAAGTAAAAGTACACATTTACCTCTGAACTGTAGTGGAGTAGAAGTATTGCAAAATGTAAATAGTCTAGTAAAGTACAAGTCCCTCAAAATTGTACTTAAGTACAGTACTTGAGTAAATGTAATTGACACCGACCGCTGTTTATACATCACATAAGATCTCATGATGCCAATTACTGCCTGAGAGCCTTTTAGCTTTACTCCTGATATACAGTATGCAGTCGTTGTATATGTAGTGCAGAACAGTGATTCAGGCCTAGAATAAGAGACATGTCTCCAAGTCCAGTCAAGACCTCATATAAAACGGCTTGTACATGGAGCCCATGAGGCCTATAAAGAGGAAAGAGACACAGATAATGTTTCTGGCCACTAACTCAGCAATTCTACAGAAGTCATCCACCCACTCTCACTCACTCACACACACAACACACACGCACAGACACACACGCACACACACACACACACACACACACACACACACACACACACACACACACACACACACACACACACACACACACACACACACACGCTGAAGGTGAATGGTGCCTGTGATCATGTAAATCTGCATTCTACAAATGTAAGATCACATTTTTTTCATCACATATGTTTTTAGGCAAGATCAAGCCCTATAATGCACGTGAATTGAGCTTTTTAAAGATGATTTTGGAGTAGAAAAGCAGGAGCAGGCCGAATTTCAGTGCTGAACGTTGTGATCCATTTCTCGTGTGCCCTTTCTGAGCAGAACTCTCTCAGACACTGACACCACGGACATGCTGTGTTTGTGAATCTTATATCTGGTTTACTATTTCTTGATACTTCTTTGAAATAGGGAAGTTACTTCGATGTCTACATGGGGGCTCCGTCCTCTTTCTTCTGCCAAGAAGAAAGAGGACACGCTATAGAAATGTATGGAGCAGAGAGCCATTTCAGACAACTTCTACTGTGTCCTTGTTTGCTCAGATGTAAGGTAGCATTTGTTTGTCTAAGACCATGCTTATACTAGACTAGACTTATTATAGACTAATTAGGACAGAATGTATAACATTTTCTTCAGTATGGGACAACAAACCTATGATCAGTAAAGTTAAGTTATTTAGGAGGCGATGATTCTCTTAGTGAACATATCCCCTATTTCTCTTTCGTCTATCCTCATCCAGCCCATATCCCTGTTACTTCTCTCTGCTGAGCTTGTAAGTGTACATCTGGTGGGCCATATCTCCTTCTGTCTATAGCACATGGACCAAACCAGCATGCACAGTGCACATGCCAGTATGTTTGGAGACACAACTCATTATTTCTGTGTCCTCTCTCTGTCAGAGCAACCTTGTATCCACCTCCCAATATACGCTGAAGCTGCAAAACATGGTAGTTCTTTTGGAGAAAAAAATCAACTTGATATAATGGCCAGATATTTCCCTCCAAATGGATGCTTTATCCAGCAGTGTGTCCGAGATGAGTGTACATTTGAGTGCTTTCACAGTGTAATGAGGCTACGTTACAGCTATGCAAAATTCTCTAAATATTTGATATAAATCTAATGTACACATATTACGCACATTACTCCTGTGTTCCTATGTTATCCTTCAACCGTTATGTTTCTATACTTAGAACACACCGCACAGCAGCACAATAAAGAGCAGAGCATCATCTGTGACTGCGAATTGTAATCAAGGCTACACTTCTATAAACATTTAAGAGTGATGCAGGGAAACAGCATTTTCTGTCTCTGTGCAACTGGAGTACATATCCATCTTCTCTCCGCAAATGGCTGGCTGCTTTAAGGTGGTTTTAATGGATGATCAGACCGACTATAGATCAGACTATAGATCAGACTGCTCCAAGCATTCAGGCAACCAGTCACTTTCTGTTCCAGTCCAGGCCCTTGCCACTGTATATTAATTGATTGCATGGCTGGAGAGGTGGAGGTAATACAGAGGAGCGATTCTTGCTTTGGCATTGCCTACATACGCAGTGACACAACAAGAAACTGGCTGTCGAAATATTTACGGGAAAATGCTGATGATGGATAGCAGAGAGTCCATAAATAGAACTCCCACTGCATAAGCACCAAAACCCACTTTCATTAATCTTAAAGAATGTTTAAATTAACTCCTGGATCTGTTCTGCCACAGAAAGGAGGGGAAAAAGCTGACAGTCTATTTATAAGGGGAAATAACTTGGGGAAGGCTTCTAATTTATCTTGGTCTCTAAGGTGTAATTTGAATGAACACACAGATATGCTGGGACAGCTGCAGTGTTGGGTGAGGCTGATGAAACAACAATGATTACACTGGGATTGGAATATACTTGCCGGTGGAATTTCTTCAGATTCTGCATTTTTGAAACACGCTTAGCGGATCCTGCCAGAAATGTTAGAAAAGGAACACACTCTGTCCGGACCGGCCCTTAGACATTAAGCCCATCCCAGTCCAGCTTTGCACAGTTCAGTTTATCATTGCTGAATGGAACTTTACTGTACCCAAACAGGCCCCATAATGCAGCCAGGGTCACCACGCTGCTAGGAGGAGGAGTTGCCAGTTCATTTTTTTATGGTTTTCATGTTTATTCCTATCATTTAGTATTATGTTTACTGACATGGGATGATGATTTTGCAGAATCTAAACTTTGCATTAGAGTGCTGCACGATTGAGCCCGGGAATGTGTTAGCATTTTGTAACTTGCGGTTCCTTCGTCTTTCAGTAGGTTTTTTTAATGGGGTTTGTCACGCCTAATATAACTGGTCTGTGGTAAAAGCAAACTTAAAATATACATATTTTCCTGCATGAGAGTTTAGATACGTCAGTAAATACCTCACACAAGCATTTTTAAGCTTCTGGCTATTGCATTAATGCTTCAAAATTAATATAGAACATTATCGTGTTGAACAAAGCCTGTAGTATGTAAAATGTTGTTTGCCAAAGTTGATCATCTCCTAAACTCCAAAAGCCAATAAACATCCCTTTGCCATTCATCTAATTTCTGGTTTGGCTTACAAACATGTGTTAACCTTACAACACTCTATGGAGTCCAGTGTGCAAGCAACATGAGCGCTCAGACACCGAGAAAGACTTAAAACAAATCCTTTTTAACTCAATATTGAGTAAATTACAAGTGAACACAACATGTCCATTATACTGTAATTCCCCTTTTCATTTTGAAACTGTGTAGAACTTCAGTAAATGAAGTAGCGCAGGACAGTTGGGCAATAACATGATTAGTTTTTACTTTTATGTTGGGCTTATTTCATGCTGGGTCTTATTTTAATATTGTTATAGCCAAAATGTGTTATAGTCAAATTGATGCAATGTGTCATGCAAAGGTTTTCAGCATGCTTGAACATTTGCTCTACCAGGTGCTTGTTTTTGTAGGGAAGCGATTAACCTGAGAATGGGGAATTTGGCAACTATAACTTACACAAGAACCAAGCATTGTAACTGATTTAGTTTAAACACATGAGTTTTATTGAGTTATGCAGAGTCAATATCAACACACTGATAACGTTATCACTCTTCTATCTTCATTCTATACAGTTGTCATACTTAAATAAAGTCTGCATTATTTAGTAACTAACTAACTAATTGCTGAATAGCAAATAGCGTATTCTGTTGGTTCGTATATTTTATCCCTCAGGACTATATTGAACATCTAACACAGAGACATGTTCCGGCTCAGGAAATGTATTGTTATATCAGAACTCATTTATAGGAACCCATCAGAAAGCTAATAGCTCCATGTTCAAGTACCACATCTATTGATTGTCCTGTAAAAAGGCTTCATCAAAATCCTTTGCATCAGCAGCTTTAAGGAACCTCTTCAACCTCTCTGCACATTTTTCAACTAATTTGGACACTTTTAAAGTTAGGCTACATGAAAAACAACTGACTGAACAAAAGGAAAATAAGTAAACCCTTTGGGAAAAGCCCCTTATGTGTGCCCTTTCCTCACAGGCAGACACTCAACCTTTCAGAGGCATTAGGACTGTCATCTGCTGTTACTGATGACGAGCCGATATGGAATATAAAGGGATAACCCTCTCTCCCCTGTATCACTGTGCTTTATCAAACAGAATATGAAAAAGGATGGAGAGATGATGGCAAAGAGTGCGCACACTTGCATATCAGCCGCGTAGTGTGTGTGTGTGTGTGTGTGTGTGTGGTGTGTGTGTGTGTGTGTGTGTGTGTGTGTGTGTGTGTGTGTGTGTGTGTGTGTGTGTGTGTGTGTTATGTCCAACACAGCTAGTACTAGTGTCCAGCTGGTCCTCTCTGAGGGTGATGTGGGTGGAGATCTCTCTCAGCACGTGGATGGACTGCAGCCTCACTTCCTCGATCTCGTCGTTGAACATGTCCACCAGGAAGTCCAGTACACTTTTCTGCAAAGCTGGCAGAAGAGCGAGCCAGCTGACTCAACGCCTANAGGAAAAAAGGAAACATCCCTCTCATAAGAGGGAAAAAGGACCGCTCTCCGCGTGCCGAGAGGCAGGAGAGAGGTGCAGAGCTGGATCCCTGACGTCACTCACTCTGACAAGACACACAGAGTGTGTCAGAGAGGAAAGGGGGACGTCCCTCAAATAAAATTGAAAAAATGAACAGGGGGAAGACCAAGATGCAGCAGTGCAAATGTCTTCCACTGACATTCCTCCGTGCAAAGCCGTGGAGGAGGAAATTCCTCTGTTGGAGTGCGCACTGATGTTCCCCGGGGGATCCACCCCAGAGGAGACATATGCCTGTGACACAGCCTCACACAGCCAGTGAGTGACGTCAGGGATCCAGCTCTGCACCTCTCTCCTGCCTCTCGGCACGCGGAGAGCGGTCCTTTTTCCCTCTTATGAGAGGGATGTTTCCTTTTTTCCTCTGACACATTTTGTATGGAGTGTCTTGTCAGAGTGAGTGATGTCAAGGACCCAGCTGTGCGCTCTCCTGCCTGTCTGCCCTTGTTCCCCCCTTTTGTTTATCGCTGGACAAAGTGTGACCTTAGTTTCTACTTCTTCACAGCGGCAGGTTTGTATTGTTCCCAGCCTTCGTCCCCTCATGGAAAATATTAACGTTATGCTATATTCCAGGGACTGTGATGCGCCATTTGAATGGCGCAATAGGCATGGGTTATTATCTGAGCAGGTGTGTCTGTGCTTCTAGTGCCGGGCGGACTCAGTGGGGCGCAGACTACATCATGCTTCGCCCTTAACCCAATAGCGATAGCCTTAGAGGGCGAAGCCATATACGAAATAGAACTGAGGTTACCTACTGTAACTCCAGCTTCTATGAGTAAGGGGTTGCCCTCTAAGTTCTGGGCCACACTGGCTCCACGAATAGCTGAAGAAATGTTATTTGGTATGGGAGCAGATTGCCGGGCCTCCTTCCTATTTATACCGGAAGGAGGCCCGAGGGTGGGGCCCACCTTGCGGGTGGGCGTGGACTACAAGTGTTTCAGTGCTGCGCGGGGGCGCAGGGGGATTACCCAATAGCGATAGCGTTAGAGGGCTGCGCCATTTACTCATAGAAACTGGGGTTACAGTAGGTAACCTCAGTTCCATGTTGATTTATTTCAATACAAATTGTTGGGGGGAACTGAAAGGCTATTACCATACTGGTTACTTTGCAGCCCGGACATTTCCCCCAAAACACATTTAGACGCGATTGCAACACAGAAGTAACACAAATCCGATCCTTTTTAAGACCTTCTAAATCATATTTAAGACCTTTCTTATTTTTTTGGTCATATTTAAGACCTTTTTAAGGCCTTAAATTCATATTATCAAATGTAAGACTTTTTAAGACTTTTTAAGACCCTGCGGGAACCCTGTACATACTACAATTCCTCTCTCACATACACTATCATTCTCTCTCTCCCACACACACACACACACACACACACACACACACACACACACACACACACACACACACAACTATACCCTCATACATACTACAATTCCTCTCTCACATACACTATCATTTTTTCTCACACACAAAGTTCTCTATCTTGCACACACTACTAGAGTATTATATTGTAGTATAATGTTGTCTGTAAGTGGGAATAATCGTGTTTCTAAGAAAGTACATAAAGGCCATAAATCAAACTTACTTACATACCAAACTGTACTTTCTAAGAAACACTATTATTCCCAGTGAAACTATAAAAAAAAAAAGATAAAAGGCACTTAATGATCTCATACAAGAGTAACATACACAGATTAACACATAGGACCGCTAAGTGTAAACCATAGACTGTATATGTAAAGGTGTAAACAAGGTAAATATAGCTAATGCTAGCTGTGCAATAAGCATGTACATACAGGCTAGTATGCTAGCGTGTATGCTAACGCTAGCACGAATGCTAACTCATTTTCTCATTGTGTTTAAACATCACCAAATGCCATCACATAAACACAATACATGTTACTAATCCTTACAGTGTAAGTGTAAGTGTAAGGCTTACTCTTACACTTACAGTCATTGCTTTCTGACGGACTTGACCCTTTTACTCTTCAGGTTACATAGGGAAGTAGTAGTCTACTGCCATCGTGGACGGTGTCTGTCCGTCAAACAAAGAACGTAGAGCCAATCAGGAACTGAGAATTTAGTCCAACTTCCTTTTCAATCAAACTCACTTCCTTTTCAATCATACTCTCTCACACACATAACTATTCTTATGCACACACCCTATCATTCTGCTTTATACACATACATACATATATAGTCATTCACATTCACTATTATTCGATAAGCTATTATTCGGCCTTTCATTCATTGCTATTCTGTTTTAAATATATGACTATTGTTATTAACATCAAATACCCTCTTACATAGGTTATTATTCTATCTTACATACATTGTACTCACTCACTCACTCACTCACTCACTACACACACACACACACACACACACACACACACACACACACACACACACACACACACACACACACACACACACACACACACTACTACGTACACTACACTACACACTACACACGTACACACACAACAACACAACAACGACGAACTACGACACTAACTTACAACTACGACACAACACACACACACACGACTACTACACTACTACTACACTACGACGTACGACGTACGTACGACTACTTACTACGTACACTACACACACACACACACACACACACACACACACACACACACACACACACACACACACACACACACACACACACACACACACACACACACACACACACACACACACACACACACACACACACACACACACACACACACACTTCCCTTCGGCTTAACTCTTCACGGCTGAGCGCAGGCAGGGGGTTGGGGGCTGCGGCCCTGGGGCAGGGCCATTTCTCACTGTGTTTGCACATTTCATAGTCATTGAACCTGCAGCTAAAAATAGAAAGCTAAAACGTAGCACCACCACACGTTGCAAACACCAGCAGAAAGACATATACTCTATTAAATGTGCTATAGGCTTTTTACTGAGGCACTGAATTAAGGGAAACAAACACCCGGTGCCGTGGGATCAATAAATCATTTCCTTTCTAATACTTTCTCTTCACACCGAGGGTGTTTTCAGTGATACAAGAAAATACAGCCTTCCAAAATAATGTTTGTGGGTCTGCTTAGAAGAGTGAGAATATAAAAAAATACAGCATATACTGAAGCTACTCAGGGACAGTCTTTGCCAGTAAATATGTATCTATTCCAAACACATGCATTGTGGTTAAGATTTTGACAAAACTGCGTATTTTGTTGTGACTAGCCATACCCCATAAATGAATTATGATACAACTATATATATATAAAAAATAATATCTTCCCTTTAGCAATGTACTTTACATTAAAAATATTTCTTGGGGAGTCACGCACACATATACAAGCCACATAGATTTGCAGTAAGAGGGAGAACTGAGCTCTCTCTTGTGGCCAGTAAACTGCACTGCAACATTACTTAACACAGGCTCCAGAGTGAATCAGCAATATCGTTGCAGGCATAGTGCTCAAATAGAAAGGCAGTTTCAAAGTTTTAATTAATTAATGTTATGTTATGCATTCATTTATTTAACATGCAATCATTCATAACAGTATATGAAATAATTTCACAAGAGGCTGCTTAACATTTAGAGAAGGCCTGTGTGATTGCCAATACTCCTGTATTTATTTGACTTGGGACTTGACATGTGCCCTGTTTTGATTGTACCAGAAATGCAATGTTATTGAATTGTCTTGTCAACTATCTAATGAAGGCAGAAATACCAGGAATGGAACTGGAGATGGCTCATGCTGCAATATTGATGTGGCAGTAAATAACCTGTCATAGGTATCAAATGGCTTTAGTGTTTCTCCCCTTCGCTGAACTGAGGTGAACTGAAGCACTCATTAAAACCTCATTGTTCAGGGAGTGGAGTTTTCCTCAGTACATCCTGTTCTGGACTGGGTCCAGTTTAAGCACAAAGGCAAAGATACCATACAAAACATGCCTTAGCAAATTTAGCTCCAGGCTAGTCAAGTGTGATGAGCTGCAATGCAAAACATCAGAATTCATAATTATGTAGGCCTAAGGTTAATCAAGAAAGGTGTATCTATGAATATGATATAGATAAACATAAGTATTTTTGTATAAAGTGCCCAGTCCTGTATAAAGTAAATCCAAATAATAAGTTGAAATGTTTTGTTGTAGGGTGATTACATCTGTCCAATGGATTTTTAGGGCAGTTCTCCAGAATAAAAGTTAACACCATTTTGGTGTGATTCATTTGGCTGACAATGAGAATGAAATGGGAGCGCCTTCATTCACATGCTCCAACGCTGACTGCACGTGGTGAATTACATTTTAATGAGCTTCTAATTTTAGTGTGCGCGCCAGTAATAATAATAGACTTGATGAATATTTATGTTCCTCGTTTGAAGTTCAGAGACATGAGGAAGAAGAGGGAATTGCATACACCCAACTGCTTCACACAGAAATGGTGTCAGACACACCAGCTTTAGCCTTTCTAAGATAGAACTACATGTGTTAAAAACATTTAAACAGATACAAAGTGACCTCACTTAAACAATATGTCATTTTCGGCAACAAAATAAATCACGTCTGCAAAATATTACATTGATATGATCTTCAAAATGCGTATGCTAAATCTTTTTCTGACGGGTTTTCCAGGATAAATTACAGCAGCACACATTCCAGAGGGAGTGCAGAAATGGTCACATTTCTGACAAACACGATGACCGGTAAAAACGCGATGCAGTCGCAGCTTCATGCTCTCTCAGCTTACCCATGCTGCCGTTGAAGGGAATCACTGTTCCAAAAAAAAAAAAATCGCCGTTTTCTAGTCCTTAAAATGTAGAGACGACTGTCCGCGTCTCCTGGAAAAAAGGAATAAGCAGCCGACCTTCAGCACCGCGGACAGCTCCCGTCCTCACAACAAGCTGCCTGCCTGCATGCCGGACAGCGGCTGCTGGAAACACCGTGAAGGTTACACCGGGGACTCAACGGACAATATCCGATCCGACAAAACAAGGCAGTCTCCGTCTTCGTCTCTCAACGGAGAAATATCAGTATCCACAGACGTCTATTCAATTGAATGAATAACGGATTTCAATCTACAATCGTTACACTGGATCCATCCAACCGTGCAAAACAATCCTCAATGTCAGTAAGAAGGAGCCGAGCAGTAACGCGTCAAATCACGCTGTTTCCCAGCACCGCTGCACGAGTTCCTCCGTGCACCCAGAGTTGATGAGAGCTCATTACATATGCGGCGCGTCCAGCTCCACAGCCCGACACAGAGGAGCAGCGCGGCTACGCAGACGGCTGGCTGCACTGCTTTACGTTGAGCGCTAACAGTCACACTAAGCCATTTCCGACCCAGCCTGTGCATCGAGTGCCCACATTCAAGCTTCATTAGAAACACAACCCAGCTGCTGACATCGCCACAGTTAGGTAGCCTGGTTCTCTTTATGTTGTCAGACAACTGCAGGACTATGGAGCAATGAGGTCACAACATGTGAAGAAAGCTGCGATCACGTGTTTTAGGAATACTTTTCTCATGTGGATAAAAAAAAGCCTTGGAAATGTTCACGTTAGAAACTGTAAGATCATTTCCAATTTTAAGTTGCTTAGCACCAGGGAATTATTGAGCCATACAATGACCATATCAATTAGGAATTTATTAGAATTGGGAGTAGTGGGTATTGCCAAAACAAATCAAGCTCCCAAATTAGCTATCTAACAGGTAGTATTTTCAAGTGAGCTTGCCCATCATCTTTCCTACCTGCAGCATAGGTAGGGTAAAGCTAAATATGTTACCCTTTAAAAGTCCTTGTGAAGCCAATTCGGAAAATGCAAACAAAGAAAACTAAGATACAAATGCACATCCTTTTGTTTTCAAACTCCGCAGCATATACCAAAATAAATCATTTCAACAGAGATATCCGATCAAATCATAACATATTTAATAATATTGATTGACAGTCATTGAAAGAAACATACTCTAAAATTAAATTCAGTTATCTTTATGTTGGTCATTTCAGAGAGACCTAAGCCTTAACCCATAATATGATATCAACTAATCTCCCTGTTATCCTTCACAGATATATGTATTATTGGCTATTCACTACAATGCTGTTTTACACCGAACAAGAAGCCTATAAAGAGCTGTAGGACTTTGCATTGTTTAGTAGAAACGTTAAGGGGCCAAAAAGCACATGTCATGTCTTCCAGAGTCACACATGACTTTCTCCCAAGAGACAGTTGATTCCTCAGGCCCTTTTGAAGCAACATCAGAGGAAATAAGGGGCTCCACTGATGAACTCTAAAGACGACACACAGTGTATCTGTACCAAAGGGATTTTATATTTGTACCTCCTAAGTGTCACACTTTGGTTTTTCAAGTATCAACTGTAGAGGCTGTAAGCCAGTTGGTGCAATGAATGAGCAGTGATTGTTATCACAAGAGGTATTCTATCCGCGTTTTTGTATCAATTATTCAGCTTGTTGTGATAAGGCACAGGGAAATCAAATGAGTAGATTCATCTCAACATTACGTTACATTATCGAGCAGAGCTGTGAGCCATTTTGGTCAGAGCTTTCACTCCTTTAGGGGCAGTTTAACTCTCAGTCCCTCTATATCATATTCCAGTGTGCCATAGCTGTGCTACCGGTCGCAGACATAGAGACTTGTAAATATTCAATGGTGTTTCGCAGAACAAGATCTCTCTCGCCACTGTTGTCACCATCTGTGAGAGAGGGAAAGAGTAGACGGATGGAAAAAGGGCAGGTTTCACCACTGCCACCTCTTTCACTGACACACAATATTTCAGACAAGCTGGTTTGGGACACCAAAATGTGGCAGAGTAATCAAAGCTTCTGTCCATCTGCCACTACAGGCATGAACACACAAAACAAATCAGCATCAATCAATATCACAAAAGTCCTAGTAAAGTGCTGTGTATCACAAACTCACAATTAAAGCCCTGTGTTTTCTGGTTTGGCTAATATTGTTCAGCTAGCATAAAACATTTAAAAACTACTATACACTACTGATATATTGATAATATAAGGACAACCAAACAATAAGTACATTTACATCTGGGTTGATAAAATGCACAATGTCTGTGCAATGCCCTAGTTTAGTAATAGGGGAAAGCGTTGAATCTGGCATCATGGTGGTGACATTCTTACTCAACACATACGCAATATCGAGGTCGGCAAAAAAGATCAAGGTCATATCTTACCGTTAGTCGATAAAATAAAAAGGATTTAGGTAATTTCTTTGTATCATAAGATAGGCTGATGATATTGTGACAATATTCTTTTATTGTATAGGGCTTTTTGCTTACTATCTTTGTCTATTTTGCTCACAGCTGCTGTAACAGTTACATTTAGGGTTAAGGTTCTCTCTTTCTGCATGGAACTGAAAGAGAATCTTTTCATCTGATCTCAGCTAAAAGACAACAGGTCTTCAATGCCCCAAGCTGACCCTGTCCACTCCCTATATCAGCTGTCAGCAAGAAGACACCGGACTCTATAAGCAGACACCATACTGTACATATGACTGCATGACTACTGAAGTAAGCCACCTTTTTTAAAGCCCTCACCACCTCTTCTGCTCATTTGAATGCTAGCTCGCCTTTTCTCTCAAACCATCTGAACATCTGCATCCTGCTATAAACGCTTACTCTGCTTTCCTGTTGATGACACGTCTATGAATACCAATATGTTGGACTTTCTGAAGCCACATCTGCAAAAGTACTTTAATGATGGTATTGTTATCAAACACAGAGACAGTGTAGTGACTCTTCAGGACTTTGATGGAATCTTTTTGCAGTATGATAGTATACAAAAGTATACATCAGCATCCCCGGTCTTCATGGTGAGTAGACGTCCAGGGCCAGGAGCCTGGGGTACCACCAGTTAAATAGCTGGCATTGCCTCAGTGGCACATTCCAGGGCTCCTCTGCCAATGCCCCCACTGTCACTCGCCAGCCTGCTGCCACTGTTATTACTCAACACCATCTGTACAACAAGGTAACCGATCCCCTAGCTATTATTTCCAGTGAACAATGGCAGCCTGTACGACTGGGGTCTTGGCAATGGAGGGAGTAGCAGTGCAGAGGTCTCTCCCAGTGTTCCTGCTGCTCCGCTGGATCCAACCTGCTTCTATGTTCTTCCCTCCAGCGTGGCTTATAACGGTAAAACACTTTTAGTTAACATTTGATAGACAACACCTAGCATGGCGTCAATAAGACAGCTATTGCTAATTGATGTCACACATGGACAAGGACAATAATACGACCCCCCTAATAGGTTCATCCGACTGTGTTTTTGCTACTAACTAAACAAATACAGCATCAAATATATACATGATCCCCAAGGGCATTCAATCAGTCATTATAGTTTCTTTTTCAAAACTATTATTGTTCAATAGAACACACGTAGGACTGCATTATATCATTGAATTGTGAACGTTCCTATTTGGTGTGGGATTTCCTTTATAATCTTTGGTGATTTCTTATCGATCAAAACCTTTGCTACAAATTGTTTTGTTAAAAAAAAACAACTTCCCTCAACTCCTCGTTGGAGAAAGTATTGTTAAAAAGCAATATAGATCAGCAAAGGGAGGGATAATAATCTAAATGATTGATAAAGTGAAAAGTGATAAATAATTATGATCTCAGTAATGATCCAAATAATCGAGAAAATCATTTTGGCCATAATCGACCAACCCAATGTTTGAAAAGAGGTCTAATTTGAATTCCAAAATGATGCTTACATTGGTACTCCGGTATTGAGTTTTGCACTTGCATAAAGGACTAAAAAAGGTCAACATCTTTGCAGCAGTTGGCTAAGTCTAAAAAGGCTGGATGCCACAATTTCCGATATTGCAACACCATAGTTTATTTCATTATACTCTCCATGCCTGGTAAGCAACCATCTCGTTCAAACAAGCTAGTCTTTCTGTTTCAAACATAGAAGACAGGTCTTCAGGGTTACATTGTTCACAAAGAGGACATTATATATTACTGTTTTAACAGTCTGAGTAATACTTCCCATGATTTTATTTGCATATTGCCCTCTTTTTTTTCATTTAGCTAGTGTTTATTCAGAGTTTATCCCAGCATACAATGGTAGACTCACAGTCAGACAGTAGTTAGTTGTTTTGTTTCATGTCATTCTTGGCTGCTGCATGTGTACACATATATACATATCACAGCATTTCATGAACAATGTGTGTGTTGAGACAAAGTCCCAAGAAACGCAGTAAAAGGATTTGCTAACCACTTTGTCCTCCTGTTGCAATTCCATGAGAGCAGGAATGCAGCAGAAAGAAAGAAATAGGGAGACAGAGGGGGAAGGGGCAGCAAAGATAGGGAGGGAGAAATTGTGAGTGGCATTAGTAGGTCCTGGTAGTACTGTCACATACTCAACAGCAGAGGATTGGATGGCATCGCATAAAAAACATTCAAGCTCATGATTCAAATGTAAGCAGTCTAATACTGAAAGCTTAGTCTGTGGGGAGGATTGTACAGAGGTTAGTTAGGCACCTTTATGGGAAAAGAAAAGGAGGAATAGTTCCCTCCAGTGGTGAAATAGCATAACTATAATTTACAGTAAACATGAATAAGAAATCTGTGCTGTGAATGAACAATAGATTTAGATAAAGGCATATCATGCAGAGAGTCTCTGACTGGAGTAGATGTTGTTAATCTGGAAAACATTAGTTGCCATTAGAGACACCGCTGGCTCTATTCCCAGATTAAGATTCCGCTGCAATGTTTCATAACCTTGGATTTAAAATAGTAACATAGGGAGAAATCTGCCTGAGGGGGGGACATCTGCATATGTGTGTGTGTGTGTGTGTGTGATTGTGTGTGTGTGTGTGTGTGTGTGTGTGTGTGTGTGTGTGTGTGTGTGTGTGTGTGTCCTTATAAATGGAGTACCGTGCATGCAAGCCAGTGTTACCTTATTTGACCGCAGAGACACTCGTCCTCCGCACCGAGCACAGAATTTTGTTTGGCAATATGAACAGAGGTGGCCACAGCCATCGGCAAACTTGGTTTTGTGGCATATCCCGCAGGTTGGGGCTTCGCTCTTCAGGTCCTGAGCCGGCTTAGTCTCCTCCCCCATCTTCTTAACCTGGTCCTTATACGATTCAAACTGCTGGTGCAACTTCCTGTAAGCCAATGGAAAGGACAAAGGTTAGGGAAAAATAGATAAGGTTTGTAAACTATAAAAAACAATGATGTATATGATTCTGTTCATTTCTTTATTGCTTCTTTGTATAGGGACAGTTATATAGCAAGAGCCAATGCTAAATTGTAGGCCTGTATGTCAGAAGAATATGGCCATACATATCATGATACAAGGATTTCTATTCACTATATTGGGATTTATTGTGATGTAAGAAGATAAGAAGTTGTATTAGACGAGTAGGATCTTCATTTCCATTTATCACAGTAGGTAAACAAATTAGGTACACTTTAGAAAAATATGTTTATGATCTGAGTTAGGTAACAATCTTTGTGCACCGGAACTATCCCTCCTTGCAACCAGTCTGATTTAGTCTTAATCATACTTACCTAGACAATAAGCCCTTATACCGACGGACTAACTGATAAAACCTTGGACTCGTTCAGTGTGAGATTTTGAAAGGTAAATCAGACACCATGACCTCAGAATCCTCAAAGCTGAGTGGCTACTTTGATAGTGCACCTCTCCAACAATGGGGTTGGGGGGTGGAAGGGATCCAATTTAATTTGCAAGTTTAAGAACATCATTTAATTTCACTTTCTCAGGTTCCCATGCATTAAATGAATCATTTGCACCTGTGTTTCTATATCAGGACCAGGCCCGGACTGGCCATCGGGAGGGCCGGGATGTTTCCCAATGGCCAGGCCTTTTGTTTTTGTATGTATTGTGAACGCAACGCTGCACAAATGTTGGTCTGCCTCACAGAGGGGGACTGTCTGTCTACATAATGTGGCCTGCCCACATGGCCACTTCCATACCGATCTTACATCAAAGCCCTCCATTGGAGAGAGAGAGAGAGAGAGAGAGAGAGAGAGAGAGAGAGAGAGAGAGAGAGAGAGAGAGAGAGAGGGAGGGGGGACACCGGTTACTTGTATTTTTGTTGTTAGCATCTGGTTAGCTATCTGCTCTAACAGATATAAGGAGCTGTTTCAACAACAAGGTGGAGGGAGAGTCCTCTGCTGTCAGACTGAAAGAGATAGCTATACAGCTCAGGTGAGGTTAATTGTTTAGATAGTTAACTTAGTCTAAATTCTCAGTGGGTCTCAAACGGTTCGGTCACCATTTATGTAAACACATATTTCCATTTGAGAGGGTAGTGATTAGTAACATATACATGAATTTAAAAAAAAGTTAAATAGTTGAAAAAAGGCAAGATACACTTTTAAAACTTGTTGAGAGCTAAAAAATATACTTTGCTGCTGCCTCAAAGAGGAGCACGGGAAAAGGGGGGAGAGGAGGGAGACAGGTGAGGCTGGTTCAGGAGCCCAGACACACTCACAACCATAAATGAACCAAAAATAAATAAATAAACAACTTTCCATCTTTTTTTATATTGGATATGGTATGTTATTGGTTATGGCCATGTTCTTTTGTTTTTATGATTATTTAAATGTATACAGTTCTGTTTCATACTGTATGGGTGTTTCCATAGATCTATAGTCTTTTTTTTTCTTTCTCAAAATGCACCAGATTGATGCATTTCACTAAAAAATTCAAAAATAAATCTTACCGGGGGGGCAAATACGCCCGGACCCCCATAGAGGATTTGAGGTCCACCCCCACTTAAAATCACATGGACAGGTTCCTAAATACATTTTACATTTTTTTAAATAGTAACCCCTGTCCATATGTTTATTATTGGGTAGTAGATGTAAACTATAGGGCTATCACTATGGGCAGCAACGCTGTAAATATTCACAAATAAATCCAGCAAAATGGCACAAAGAAAAAAGAAAGCTGGTAGTGGCCTGGCTGGGTGTATAATTCCCGGCCTGACTTATTGTCCCAGTCCGGCCCTGATCAGGACTGTTGTAAGGGTAGACAGAGCACATCCTAGGGCCATACTGTTGGATAATGACATTACCAATACAGAACAGTTACTTCTCTACTGGGAATATTTGGCCATACACACACGATAGCTCATCATCCATTAATCATTTGTCAGTGAAGTTCCATACTTGTATTACTACTTGTGTCCTATAGATGGCCCCCTACTGATACAGTACACCTGATTTTATACAGTAGATCCTTAACTCCTAACGAGTCCTGAGAGGCTACTAAAAACAAACCTGAATGAACTCTTCACATGCATTTTGTATGACACATGTCAATTGAGCGTCTCCTTGGAAACTAAACACTGGGCTGACTTCATAATATGGCGATTAGAATTGGTTTCGACCCACATATCCCCTGCAACATTCATTAGCACTTGTGAATTATTGAACAACGCTATCCTTTTACCACATACAGCTCTGCGTTTGAGATAAACATGCTTCCTTTACCCACAACCAGACCTTTCAGGCCCAAATGTAATGGCCGCACATCACCTGAAGACCATCTGTGTGTGCGGTTGTGTGAGCGAGTCTCAATGCCATCTAAATATTAGATAGAGTGCCATTGAAATGCCCCCCTGTTGTACCCACTGAGGGATTAAAGGGCTAATTGTGTCACAGCCTTTGTGTGTTTACCAAGCAGAGATTAGTATGTAGCCTTGTTTAACAGATCACACCAAATCTCATTTACTGACAGTGGGCCTGATAACAGAGTGATGAAGACTCTGATACAAGAGGCAAAGTGCTTCGAAATTTGTCTTGGCAGATGAGAAGCGCTATATAAATTAAATGTATTAAATATATTAAAGCCACTGTCTCCGAGGATCAAGAAAAGAAGACTACAAACAATCTGGTTTTATTCTCTCTTAATCTCCCTTTACACTCAAACATTTACAGAGACATGAGCTCGATCCCAGGCCGCTACAGGCCACACTGCTCTATTGACAGACAAGGTCAGTGAGAAGAGCTGTTTAAGATAACAAATGATTACCTCTCATTTTCTCTGTATCGGGTCACTTTTCTAAAGCTCAATCCCCTCTTTGGGGGGCTAAATAGAAGTTATAAAAAACAATTTTTAAAAGCCATTTTCACAGGTGAGTTTTACAGGTTTTTTATATTTTTAAATATGTTGATTCTAAGCTGCCAACTGAGACAGATTTCAAAGAAGCAACATTTAATGTAACAGAAAATAAATAAAATAAATGAGTTAAAAAAACATGACTATAAAAACACAGTAAGAGTAAGAGTAGATTTGAGTGGGTGCAGGCAGCTGGTACACAGTGCCCATTCTAGAGAGGGTTGGCTTATTCGGTCAAACACGGTCAAATGTAGGTGACACTGCTGACGAGTAATCATACGCTGCTCATTGTCCCATCCCAGGCTTGCGTAACGGAGCTCTCTTACCTCTGGGCCGCACCAGAGCAGCTACACACAGCCAGTAACCTGAGCCTCTCTCTTGGACATATGACAGACCCAACAGCAGCGAGGGTCAACTACACGCTCTCTGCAAACTTCTGGATTCCACTGGTGCCACAAACTGCACACTTTCTGAGCTCAATTCTAACTCCTCTATCATCCCATGTTGGCACCGAGGGCATAGACATGGCAGTGTGTGGTGTGTGTGTTGTGTGTGTGTGTGTGTGTGTGTGTGTGTGTGTGTGTGTGTGTGTGAGTGCGTGCGTGCGTGCGTGCGTGCGTGCGTGCGTGCGTGTGTGTGTGTGTTAATAGCGGCCAGTAAGTAAAAGTACAAAAGTATAGGCCATTTTCACATGCCATTGCAGGTAACACAGGTGTAATTGATTATAATTAATAATGGTATGGTTCAATTTAGTGCTTCACAGACATTCCATTGAGCCAACTTGTACAATGCCAGGCATGGCCCACCTAAATGGAGAGAGCCATAATTAATGTAATTAATTACACCTGTGTACACCCTGCAATGACGTGTCAAATGGCTGCTGTGAAAAGGGCATAAAGAACTTAAAGTATCAAAAGTAAAGCAGAATGGCTCCTTTCAAATAATGAAATTATTATAGAATAACATTATTATTGTGTCTGTTTTCAATATTAAGTAGCCTACGTGCAAGAGCATTTTAATGTTGGATATGTGGAGCTAAATAGAATTTTAGAATAAGCATATCCTATGTTGTAAATAGTAACTAATAGCAGTAACAGTAAGCATCAAATACATAATAGGGTACAAAAAACAATATAAGTAAGAGCAAATGTACCTAGCATTAGTTATACACCACTGTAACATTGTATAAGAAAGCTTCAAGCTCTTAACTTAAAGCTAATTTAAGCTAATAGCAGCCACTGGGCATAACGTCAACAATAAAATAATTAAATCATACCCAAGCCCTGAAAATATGTTGTTATGTCTTGCAAGCTAGCTAAAAAGTGCATATTTGCACACAAAACAGATAAGACGCAAGTGTAATGTTTAAATGTGTTCTGCTCTCGTTTACTCTCCACACTCTTCTGATAAAAAATATATGTTGTTAGCTTGCTAGCTCTACTGTCCAAACTAGTAGCTAGCTTTGTGTGGCTGCTGCCTTTTTCCGTATGTATATCACGTTCATTTTAAAATACTAGTCCTCACTTTTAGAGCTCTAAATAATCAAGCCCCTGCCTATATTTCTGAGCTGCTGAAACTTTATAATCCTGCACGTTCTCTTAGATCCTCTGACCAATGCCTGCTGGTCATTCCGCACACGCACTTTAAAACCAGAGGCGATCGAGCCTTTCAAGCAGTGGCCCCCAGACTGTGGAACGCGCTCCCACTTTGCTTGCGCACTTTAAACTCTGTGGAGCCTTTTAAAAAGCAGCTGAAAACCTTGTTGTTTAGACAGACTTTTAGTAAAGGTGAAGGTTCTTTTTGACAGTTTGTTTTATGTTTTGATGTTGTGTTTTGATGTGTATATGTAGCTGTGTGTTCCTTGTTTTACACCATGTATTCTCCTTTTTATCGTGATCTCACTGTGAAGCACTTTGTGAATCCTTTCTGTGAAAAGTGCTATATAAATAAACTTTAGTTACTTACTTACTTACTTACTTACGTATGGAACACATTCAATTTAGTAACACCTGTGCTATTTCTACCATGACAAGTCAAACATCACTCCCCTGTTTATGTTGTTGTTGATATATACAACTAAATAAGTAATTTTGTTTGAATTCTCCTATCCAAAATGTATAATAGTTCGATATTATATTTCACATTACATTTTTATGAGTAATTCATTTCTCCTTTTTTTCCCAGTTTTCCTTAGGTAGATGGTAAGTGCTATGTAAAAGTATGTGACTTCTTGACCTTTTTCATTAGATGCATTATTCTCATAGAATGATGTGTGTGCAAATAACCTAAAATACTTTTTTTCTTCTTGACTTTGATATATTAGTATCGTTACAAACCCTCAAAGCTATACCATTATGGCACACCACTCCCTTATCGCCACTTTCCACTTATGCTTTTTACAAACACACTGAGAAATTGTGTAACACATACACAATATCCACTCAGGTCAAACATACTGTGCGTCCAGCTCCTGGGATTACCACTGTATGTTTGTGCCTGCTGTAAGGAGAAGGCGTCTGCACTATTACTTACGCGTCTGGCTCTGGCTCCTTGTCATTTTGGGACTTTTGCTGGGGCTGAAGGACGTTATTTACCAGCTCAGTGATCCCACTAAAGGGAAACCACCTGTTCAAATAAGAAAAGTGTGACTGGAACATCGCAATGAGTTATCATGGGAGAAAACAATCTATCCTGAAACGTTTTTTGTTTAGAAAGAAGGTCAGATTCTAGGAAGTGAACAACAGCAGGGACATTCACTACAACCAGCTCAGAAAGAGGAGAAGGTCGGGACACGGGCAGAGCGGCGATTAGTGGAACATTGACAACCAGACACAGTGTCAGAAGTAGAGAGGAAGATAGAAGAAGAAAGAAAGATGAAATACTTTGTGTCGAGGGAAGGAGAGAAGAAGCAGGAAAGCTCTACAGCCAATGGAAATGAGAGCTGCATCAAACGCTCAGCTAAGGGTAACAGGAGTCATTTATTCCAGCATGGTGTGCAGTAAGGGTCAGGTTATCAAACTGGATAAGCCTACAGGTGGATTTAGGAAAGAAAATGCAGCTATAGTTGGTGCATCTAGTCTACATTTGTGATTGGATTACAAGGCTGCACCAGCCAATCAGAGTGCAGATGATGAGAAAGGGCAGCCAGTTAAAAACCAGGGACAAGGGGAAAGGATTGTGTGGGCCTGGCTATGATAAAGCTGGTAGAAAAGAAAAGCCGTCGTCACTGATGTCATGGAAGTCGGCTGTTTGGCGTCCAGCACATAATTCAACAATCTATTCAATGCTACTTATGTAAAGCTTAAAAAATTGAGCAATTATTGTGCTTTCCATGACATTAGTGACATTCATTTCGTTTTCCTCCCAGACAAAGAGGAGAAAGCCACATGAAGCACACAGCACCAACTGACAGGAAGAAGTTTCAAAGCCTAGCACTCTGGGTAATGCAGTTCACTTACTGTGCCGGCTGAGGCTTTGGTTCTTCTTTGATCCTAAAACATAAAAAATCAAAAAAAAGATGTGCACAGCTCAGTGCTTACAGAACACAAATAGATGATGAAAACAATGGGACACAAAACACTGAGACTAAAAATGTGTATGACATAAATAATAATAGGAATAACATTCAGGATATTATAGATGATGCTTTGATGAAATGATGACAGTGATGAAGAAAAAAAACATGAACTGAACATTCAGAAAAGAAGGAAAAAAGTAAGAAAGGGTTCTGGACCAACTCAAAATGGAAAATCATTGCTTCAAGTGAGTAACACCCTCTTTCATGTGGCAAACGTTACTTTTATTGCACTTTCTATAACAAGAGGATAAATCCAAATTCTAGTCCACAATGCTACTGTTTATTTTCAGCATGAAGAGTTTTTTCGAGGAGAACTGTAAGATTCATTGTGGCCCCCATCACCATAAGCCCACCAGTTCTCAAATATATATAGCCCAAGCAATCTATTGGCACTAACTATGTAAATGTTGCACAAATCCTCTTATGAGAAATATCTTATGAGACATAATAAGACTTAGTGATCGTCATCGTATTCTTCTATCGTATCAGATAATGTTCTAAGCCTTTATGTAATTAGCTGGCAAATTTCAATGCCTCACCAAAACACAATGTGTATTACAGATTTATGACATGCAACAAATAACATATATTGCCGATCTGGATTTCAAATAAATCTCCAAGACGAGCAAACACATCAAACCAAACACATGATCCCATCCATAATTTCACTTGTTGAAGATAATAAACACAACAATCATAACCAGAAAGCCAGACAATGGCAAACCACTATTTATAACAACAACATCTATGAGTTGACTTTCATTCTAATCACCATATTGGCTCTGACACAAGTCTAGAGTGTTGTTACAGCCCCATGTGCAGCGTCACTAAACAGTCCTTTAGTTATCTTAAAAAAGTTAAATAGGTGCAGCTCGGATAACCAAGAGAGCACAACCAGCACTTAAACACACACTCCCAAACAAACAAATAAACACACATACATGCACCACAACAACCACCATTCTCGTTGACAATCACGTGTCAGTTGTCCATCGCATATCAACCTCAGACCTTCAACCTGACTTCAGTACTTGTCTTGTTTAAGCCAAACACAGACTGGAAGAAAAAATAACTGGGATATACAGTAGGCCTATAGAGAGGTAAATAGACTACAAACAAAACAGAAAAAGCACTTATTACTATTTTAAATTTAAAGTTCACAAATTGTGCAAAATCCACTTTTCCATATCTCTGTGTGAAGGGATATGGAATATTACAAGAAAAAAGATTCCCTCTCTTTTTTCCCAATCCATTTATATAAAAACCTGTCTGAAAATGAGCTAATCAGATTTTGGCCACTTTGTGATGTCACAATGTTTTTAGCCAATAACCAAGCAAGGTAACATCCGCCCACCTTATCACCGGAATCTCCTCCTAGTACAATTGTTTGTTTTTATAAACCAATCATCTTTCAGAGGGGCGTGGTCAGCAGCAGCTCATTAGCATTTAAAGCTACAGACACCAAATCAGCACTTTTGGAACAGGGTTGAATTAGAGGAGTTTATGGCATGCTGCAATGCTATCTCACAAACGCTTCACAGCCATGTTTTGTATATATCTGAGACCTATAATATATTGTTGAAAAAGAGTATAATAGGAGACCTTTAATGCTGGTCTTCAAAATACTGTAAAACATCCTCAAATTCAAGAATTCAGAATTTTGTTAAAATAGTGATACAATGTTAGCTGTTTTACCAATATCATATTCTTTAACTAGTAGCAGCTTTTCAAAATCATTAAATGCAGTGCTTTATATAAATAAATAGAATTAATATTGAGCAGAATTGAGTTCAGGCTAATAGTACGGCCCTTCACCGCAGTTCCACTTTCTCATTAGGCCCATTGAGGACATTATTTGTCCCCCCTGGTCTAGCATCTATTATGTTCTAACTGAACATGCCAGAGAAAAGATTAAACAGAAAAGCACACGTCAGATCTTCACACACCTCCACCCGCTTATGTTAAGTGCATCTTCAGCTGAATATAGCTGCGTGAAATGGAATGTGTTAATTTAATTTTGTATCTTTCTGACCTAGGCATGGCAACATTTACTACTCCCATTCTGGATGAGTTAAGATTTTGTTTGTCAACTCATGCTAGTGCCAGTACTCATTAATAATACCACCATAACCATTTCCCGGGGTTCAATGATTTCTGTATACTTCCAATTGTGTCCAGGGAACAGCAAAAACCAAAGATATTCCAACTACAAAAAGAAGGGCACTAGCAGACTAGGCCAAAACCGTTCACGTAAGTTCAAGAAGAATGCATGTATCTGCTCCATGGTACTACCTGTGATAAGAACCATGTGGGGCTAAAACTCTCCACTGAAAACACTTCACAAACGGTTACCACATCCTACTATCTTTACAAAATCGTTACCACAATGAATACAAAAGTCTTCTGAAACAACAATTAATTAAGAAAAAAATGAGTGTGCACACTTCATTAACTCCTAAAGCCTCAAAGAATTGCCATGCAGAACATCAGAAAACAGACTACTTTATCTAGAGGGAGAGCACACCGCAGTGAAATCTGTCTGTCTGATCTGTGTCAGAGTGGTGCGAGAACACACGAGAGAAGATAGTCCTGTGTACCCATCAGTCTCGCTGCTCTGTTTTCCGATGAGCCAGTCCATATTTATCCTCTCGCTGTGTTCTCCCGATGACCTGCAGCGCCGTTCTTTATTGATCCCATCAGCCCCGTCTCTGTGGTCGCATTACAAGCCTCATATTTATCTGATGGAGCCTACTGCCTGCCTGGACGGCTGCCGGACAAAGTGAATGTGTGTGTGAGTATCCGCCTGTGTGTGTGTCCATATCCATGTGTACTCATACGTGTGCATATGTGAGTGTGAGTGCACGGTGCATTATTGACACGGGATGGTAAAATGAGTTAGTGTAAAATGTCAGGAGTGACGTATTCAGTATCACGGTCTGCAGGGCACATACAGTCTCTGCTTTCTATCTCTTTAACCTGCTTCACCTCAACATAAAACACAATAGTACAGAATAAGGGAAATGTTTGTGCAGAGAATCTCCACATCTCAGTGTATGATGCTCTCTTTTCTCAGGCTCAGAGAGGCAGTTTTAGGTCTTGGTTAGTCACACTCTGCTGTTATTTTTAGCCTTTGTTGTAATTGTGTTCTGTATTTGGGTTTCCACCCGCCCTGCTTCACTGGTGTTGCATGGAGAAGCATCCGGGTCTGAAATGACCGAGTCTACACTGCTCTCTAGTGGACATAATGTGCAGCATGAACTTCTAAGAACTAGATTCCTGGAGTTCTGTCAGGGGGTGTGTATTGGTGTGTATTTACAATCAATTGCTGTGCTCCTGTATGTCTTTTGAAAATGTGTAAGTAGAAGAAATATAGGGGAAACTGAGCTGTTACTTCTAAGTGTTAAGTTAGAAATGAATTGTTATGCTGGGTATAATTCTAGTCATCTACAAATAACATTCACAGCAGCACTTAAGTCAAAAGAAAGTACATTGTTGTTGCTGTTCAAGTCACTTTTTAGGCTAAAACACAAACATCCAGCTTATCATGTCTGGTTTTTCCCCCTCTTTGATTTTAAATCACATATCTTTGAATTCAAGCTACGCTTAACTTAGATCCTCTTTTAGCAAAAAACAAGCAATCTGTCAAATGATGCGTTCTGAAATGTTTAAAAGATTTTGTCGACATTTTATAGCCATAAATCAATTTAAAAAATCAGCACATTATTCATAATGGATAATAACCGGTAGCAGACATAAGAAAGAAATTATTGATGTATTGTCATGTCATATTATGCATTTTTTCTCAGTAACATTGTCAATATATGGATACAAAAAAAAAATACATAGAAATAACACTATAGACAAGCACAAACACCATCAACTGTCAAATGAGAGGAAAAACACATCCTGGACTGTGTGCTCAAAACACCACATCTGCACTCCTTAGCACCAAAGAGCTCTGCAAAAGCAAAAAAACTACTCGAAGCAAACCAAAATGCACATGCCAAAACACATGGTCTCCCAGTAAATACAAACACAACTCTCTTGTTGACGATATCATTCAAATCAGATGGGATTGAGATCATTAGGAGAATTGGAGTGATGCATCTCCTTCTGCACAGACAGCCGGGCGATTACACAGCAGGCTTTCAAGAGGACCTGAACATTTTAGCAAGATCCCAGAGATGTAATTCATCTGAGCCCCCTGAAGACATCTCTGCTAATAGGCAGACCTGACGATTTGAAAAACCTCTCTATGTCTCTCTTTTACCCATCCCAATGCAACAGTCCTGTTAGGACAAACACATCGATGTGACGGCTGTACAACAAGTCCTGAATCATTACATTCCCACACACCCAGAACAAGGTTGGCAACATGTCACATGATCCACAGCAGGTCCAGCAGAGGCTAATGTGCATTTAATAGCTTCTGATGGGCAGCACAAACAAACACAAGCCAACCTTCTTCACAGAGCTCACAGGCCGAGCAGAGGCACTGAGCACACATTCATTCATACTGAGTCAAAACATTCGGGACCAAGTGTAAAAGCAGCTGACCAACTACAGAAGGTGAAATGAAATGTTGTTCAGGATCTAAAGAAGCTTTTCATGAAACAGAACACATTTAACTAGTTTGTTTTAGTCTCACTGCTCCAATCAATGCCTTTATGGCAACAAGGAACTCTTTTTTTGCGGTAGTGTTGGAAAGATCTCACTGTAGGCTACAGACAGACACAGCAAACCACTGGTAGTGGAGCATAGAGTCGCTAAGAGACAGAGATTTCCCACAGCAGTTGGTGGAGAGCAAAACACATTCACATTTTGACTTATTAAGGTGATATCAAGTCAATGGTGTCATAACAGCTAGTTACGCTGCCCCCATGTGGCCGAAAATGCTTTTTTTTAAATCAAGTTATAAACAAGTCCATCTGCTACCACACATCTCTGTTAGTTAGTCATGTATTGTCTTAGCTTTGACTTATTTTACTCATCTAGTGTAATGAATATTAAAAGTATTTTTTTCTACTCTGCAAAGACTAAAACCCACACTTTGTGTAAGTCTGCCTCTCTATCAAATGGTGTATTTGTATACAATATGTTCAGCCACATATTAAAACACACTTTTGTAAATGAACAATACCAATCTCTACCAATATTCTGTTCATTCTCTTACACAGTATTCTCTCACACTGTACTGTGCTTCCACACATGCCACCAAAGGCATACATACATACATTTCGAATTACACCACCTCCCCTGCCCAAAGTATACAGGGCATGCCCAACAGTGACTCTGGTCTCCCTCTCTATTCCTCTAATCCTGTCTTTAAGCAAAGTGCTGCAAGTCAGGAGTATTTCCCTCTCAAGCATCAGCCAGATGTTGGTGGAGCAGCTAAAACAGTTGGCATGTGGGTAGCTAGAAAGTAGTGGCACTCTAGTCTGACTTTTCACTGGTGATGTCACTACTGTGAGCCAAAGGAAAGACTCAACAGCTAAATATCCCTTAAAGGTCCCCTATAATATTCTTTTTCAACAATATATTATAGGTCTCAGATATACAAAACATGTCTCTGTGAAAGTGTTTGGCTGAAAAACCAAACAGATCCTGCATTGTAGCAGGCCATAAACCCCTCTGTTTCAGACCTGTTCCAAAAGTGATGATCTTGTGTCCGTAGTTTTAAAAGCTAATGAACTGCCACTCCCCCCGCCCCTCAACGAGATGTTTGGTTTTTAAAAAACACAATGGTGCTCTAGGAGGAGATTCAGGTGATAAGGTGGGCGGGTGTTACCTTGGTTGGTGATTGGCTAATGGTTACACAACCCAAAACAACATAAGTGGCCAAAATCTGGTCAGCTCATTTTCAGAGAGGTCTTTATATAAATGGATCAGGACAAAAATAATCTTTCAGAATCTCTTTACACACGGGACAAATATTTATGTATAAAAGACATGAAAAAGTAGATTTTGCACAATAGGTGACCTTTAAAACATATTGTCATGATTATACATAGACCACACCTCGTCAGGTAACTCCCTGGTTCTAAAACAGTCTAATGTCTATGTGTAATATTTTAATAAAAATAGGACAACTTTTCAAATGTTTCAAGAAAATGCAACAATGCATGCATATAAAGGTTTTTTCTATTACCGTGGTATTTTTAAGTAACAAGGCCCAAAATAGATGATTTTCTTATGACAGAGACCAGCATAGGCATAATGTTAGGAATGCAATTAAAAAAGAAATTGTTATTACAAGATACACTTGTTTATAACTTGATACATATTTGCAATGTACTAGTATGTACACTATTTGTGTAATATCTCCTATAATCGACGTATATCTGCATTGGCTCAGCATTGTTTGTAGGTATGATTTGTGAAAAGTATGAACCACTGGGTAAATATATTTCATATACATTTTTTTGTGCTGCTTCATCACATCTCTTCTGTTACATTCTTCTTTTGATGACCAATTGGAAAAGTGTGTTATTTCCATGGTGTTTATCAGAATAAAACGAAAACAAAACATAGAAAGTGTCATAATGTGTAAGAATACTAATATTGTGCTTATTTGTGAGGGAATGTCCAAAATACAACAAAAAAAACGCTAAATGTGATCACTGTAAAAAACCAGCAGAAACTCAAAGCTGCATTCTACCCCCAAAGCCCCTTTAGAATGTGCTACTGTACTCCACTTAGACACATAAGGGAAAACCAACATGCACAGACCGTGTCAGCATTATCCCTGCAGGATGTATAAGACAGAAATCCCCCATTGTACCACCTCTACTGTACATCCCCATGAAAATCTCCAAGAAAAGGAGCAAGAGCTAAAAATTGCATCTAATTTAAAGACTGAGACACCTGTACCTCTCTAATAAATGCCAGAAGACGTGCTACTTAACGCGTTCTCTGCACCTCAGTGAGGATTAGGGGGGGCAGGGGATGGAATGCTGATAACTTCCTCAGGCACGGGGCGCAGGCAAGGTAACGATAAGCAGGGCAGGAGGGACGGTGAGAGGGCAAGCGCCTCGGTGTGGGGGGTTCGGCGAGCGACCGCAGCTGGGCCCTTAGAAAGCTCAGATAGGATTGAATCTGCGGGGCACGCTCATCAGAATAGGCAATCTAACAGCGCGCACCCAGACCTCCTGACCAAGGACTAATATTCAGATTGTCAAACAAGGGTTGGCAACAGCAGATTTTCTGAGCGACGGGGAAGTGGTTAATCTGCCGCCAAATATAACTAAAATACATCTGTTTGCTTAGATTACCTGCCAGGATTCAATTGAGCTGCTCCATATCTCTCCTCCTGAGAGATTTCCAAGTGGCAAAGAGTCAGCTGCACTGAAAAAACTGAAATGTTGACTTTAAATAAATGTATTATATCTACACATTTCACATAACCGCATTGGTTGAAAGCAATAATATTAAGTTGAACCTAATATTTTGTATTTAAACTCAATATTATTGCTTTCAACTCACCTAATAATGTGAAATCTGCTGACATAATGCATTTAATTAAAACATATGGTTTCAATTTGTTCTGTGTAATCACCCACACATTCACAAGTATGGCAATTATGTGCATTTTAATAGTTTGGTGTATATGAGCAACATTTAGTCAGAGGTAGTGACACACCATGTTTGTGTTCTTGCGTGTTTGCTCTGGTAATGGTGTGCGTCTGTCTTTGTACGTGAATGCTTGGTTGCTCCCCCTGTCAGCCCACTTTATTCATCCTGACACAGATACATTTTATTCCGACTGTGATCAGCACTTTCTTGGCAGCTGACATTGTCCCCTGCTAACGTCACAGCTCCTCCCATACACCACTCAACAGCTCCACTGGGAATACTGTAGAAACTCCAGCCCCTAACCCCACTAGGTCACTGCCCCCCCCCCTGTGTGGGCCCCTTCTCCAACTCCAGTAGCCAGACAGAGACAGCTGATTGCAGCTCCGTGTCCTCCTCTGAGCCCATACTTTACACGGTGAAGAATCAGAAAGCTCCTTGAGCACCAATGTTGTCCAGTTTTGCTAGTTCCACATTATTTCCAGTCTCGTGGTCAGCAAAGGCCTAGTTTCAGCCTTTACACTGGTTCCTTGTACATGAAACATCTCAGATTCAATCCCCAAAAATAAGCTTTCTAATGCTACAGTAAGAGCAGCAGCTAAAAAAAGGGTAGAATTTACAATGAAGTATCTAAAATGTATTATAACTGTATAAAATCTATAATATATTTAACCCTCCTGTTGTCTTCGGGTCAAATCTGACCGATTTACTACTTTCATCAACCATAACTTTTTTGTTTTACATTCGATTGCATTAAGTCTTTATGATATCCTTCACAGTAGACATTTGAACATATGCAATGGCTGATCACCACTTTCATTGAATTTTGGATGATTTAGTCAACTTTGTAACACCTGGTGTTCGCGGTCAAAAATGACCACCATAAAGAAAAGGAATTAGTAACCATCCGGATCAGATAAAACACACACACGCACACGCACACGCACACACACACACACACACACACACACACACACACACACACACACACACACACACACACACACACGCACACGCACACCAGTTTGATACATTTCCCGCTCTTATGTGCCCCTCCCCCCATGTGAATCACACCTGGCAAACACAAACACACACAGAACAATTTGACACATTTCCCGCTCGTATGTGCCCATCCCCCCGCATGGATCACACCTGGCACACGCAATTTTTGTGTTAATATAATAGCAGTTAAAACAGGACCGGTCAAATTTGACCGCGAACACCAAAGTAAAAGGGGGGGAAACAAAGTCAATAGGAGGGTTAAAGTATAAAAAAATACATTTTGTCAAGGAATGACCATGTACAACTCTATGCAGCCCTTGCAGTAGTTTGAAGACATAATATATAACATGATGTTCCATAAAGCTAACACATTTATTTGTGATTATTTGAATTTCAGCATCTTACAAAGTAACATCTTAGAATGCAGGACAGTTCATTTTGCAAGCATACAAATGCATTACATACAACTTTTCACCACAATAAAGCTTTATGGTAAAGCAACATAACCTAAAAAACATTTAAGCAGACCTAACTTTAGTACATTATACGTGTAAGATATCACATTATATGTTTATTCAGCATCTATGATATTTGTGTATGGATATATGTATAGATGCATAAGTGTTTACACCAGGGGTGTCCAAACTACAGCCCTGCTGCAAATTCTAAAAGTATAATGCAATATGGCCCACATGTGAAGCTGGTGCTTTTCTTATATTGTACTTCTTAAATATACATGTACAAATACTTTAATAAAATGTTCATGTAAGCCCAACTTTCAAATAAATTCAGTCAACTAAAATTGAAAACCTTTTCCTAACCAATCTTAGTTGAATACAAAAAAAGGCCAATAACTTATTTGCATAACAAGCTTGAAATATACCCTTCCTATTTCCCCTTATTAAGCGCCTTCACACCGGAGTACTTTTCCCAGTATAGTTCCGAAAATGTGCGTTCACACCAAAAAAATACGGAACTAGAACTTAGTGGCAGTATACGCCGTGAAGTTGTTTGCGGCCTGCCAGTAAACCCAAAGCAGAAGAAGAAGTGACGTCAGCGGTTTCATTTGCCTAATCCTCCCTCAGGAACTTATTCCGGTGTGAACGCGATCTGTACTTAGTTCATGAGAACTGAGTTCTCATGAACTAAGTACGGCAGTACTTGGTGTGAAAGCGCCTATTATAAACATTCTGAAGATTCTGTTTTAAGGGATGAGCTGCCAACACTTTTTGTAACAAAATAATTAAAACCCTATGGAAAGCTGTGAGGAGGGCTTCTTTTTTCGTAAAAGCATATTCAAGTATCAAGCCACATGTACCTACATTTGATTGATTTAGCTAACTTATACTTAACTTATGAGGCAACATACATCACCTCTACTGAGTTGCCCAGCCCTTTCCATATGTGGCCCTCAGTGAAAAAAGTCTGGACACCCCTGGTTTATACGGATATTTACATGTTTAGTATGATAACAGATAGGATTATACTTTCCTTAATTATATAGTTGTATTGTCCGGAAGCTTCTTTTTTTGTATTGTTATGTTTTGTGTGGACAACAGGAGGAGTAGCTGATGTTCTGCAAGCCAGTGAATCAGTATGTACTGGACTAAACAACATTGATAATGTATGACACTGCATTGACTATTAGTCTATGAGTCCTTACTACAGCTGATTGCTTAGGTGGTGGATATTTAAGGGAGTACACATGTGTTATAGGCTGCCTCAGTCAACTCCTAGTTTATATTCAAGAGCATCTGTAAGATACTTCTAGAAATGATAAGTCACTAATAGCTTATGATTTATTTATATATTTCATCGGAAAGCTTAATATGTGTTTATTACATGTAGGTCACAGGAGGCATTAATGTCTTTGAACTCCTTCATAATCAGGCTCTGTGAGTAACACAATACATGTAACAGGATTACATACTCAATGTTAACTGTATTCCCTCAAAGTTACAGAAAGATAAGTTGTAACCAGATAACTGGCACATTATAAAATATGGGAATTATGAGTGTAGGAGTCCAGATTGCAAATAAAGAACGATATATTACGATGCACATGCTAACACATACTTCCCAGGTCTTGCAACTTTCATTGTTGGTCTATAGCTGCTTGAATAAGCTTAATGAAACATTGAGCTGCGGACACATTTTTGATGCTAAATATCTTGGCTTTTTCTTTCCTAAGAATACATTCTTTTTTGTTTTACAGAATAGAGTTCATTAAAATATTAAAATAAATGTTGTCTTGTCTGTATTTGTTGTCGAGGTAATGAAAGTAAAGGAAAGTTAGGTTACTTTAATGATGTAATACTTAGATTAGGTTACTGGTGGTGAAATAACAGGTAATAAGTAATTGGAACGGAACACATTTTTAAAGTAACCCTCTAAACCCTGCATATAACGCACTTTGGATATGCTCTTTGTACAAAGTGTTACAGAAACATTAAACTGTAGTAGATAGTGATGTTCTGTGGCGCTCTCTTAACCCCCCCTCTCAACTCCCATCAGTGCCTCCTCACAGGCTCTCCATGGTGTTGTTGTTCCTGCTGGGAGCAGGAGGTGGGCTGCTGCAGTCAGCTGTCTGTGTCTCACTCCAGGCTATAATAATAGCCCGGCCATGGCTAACAATAGAGAGGTAATAGAGACCTGGCCTATTGTTGGCCCAGCCTCTACTCCTTCCTGTCCCGATTCATCGCTACAGCACGTCACCATTAGCTCTCTTAACTACTCTGCATACACTCTAAAAACGAATTCTGGCAACCTTTCAACTCCACTTAATTAAATGCATGGTTGCAAGATAAAAATGTGAGTTAATTGATTTAGATAAACATTTTAAGTTGCAAACATTAATTTATAAGTTGTGTTGACGTAATAATGTTGGTTATTACATCAACTTAATATTGTGTGTACTGTAATTTGAACTCTGATTTCTGCGTTAATTCACTTAAAACAGAATTCAAGTTGTAGCAAGTAATGCAATGGGCTTGATAACTTAATTGTTCTACACCTTGAGTTAAGGATGTCAAGTCCACTCCCACTTATCATGCCTGGACAAGTTCCGACAGTTAAGACAAATAGAAATACTACACAAAGGACATTTTAAGGTGAGTGTCATCTTTTGTCATTCAAATACAGTAGATAGCCTTGTGGTTGCACTGTATTAGGCAAATTGCTTTTGGACCAAAATTAGCAGCCTTTGAACTGTGAATAGTTATGTGAGACAATACAAAGTAGTAGAGGCTACTGTGAGAGTAANAACGAGTAAATAAAAACGGAATGAGGCGGATAAGTGTGTGTGTGCGTGTGTGTGTGTGTGTGTGTGTGTGTGGGGTGTGTGTGTGTGTGGGAGATAAAAAAAGCCCAATTGCTTTTACAATAAATAAACATTGAATGTGTTTAATTGAATAGTAAAGGGGTTTAACGTTAGTGGCAGGTTGTGTGTGAGAGAGAATAAATAAGACAGCCCAATATTTAAAAAAATTGTTATTCTTTTTCCCCGCATATTTAGCATATTTCGCAACTTTCCGCATATTTCGCAACTTCCCGCAATTTCACCGCATAAAATCACATAAAAACCCCGCATGTTTAATCGCATAATCAAGGATTTTAGCCCGCATAATCAAGGAATTTAGCCCGCATAATAAAGGATTTTTGCCCGCGTTTTTCTGGAGGGTCTACCTAGTGCTCCAACACATTGTAGGTTAAAAGGCGGTACATTTCTGACACTTCTCTGCGGTTAACCAATCACAACAGAGCCAGCCAGCCAATCAGAGTCTAATACGTCCTCCTTAATTGTTGGTCAATACAATGTCAGAAAAAGTCCAAAGCATCTCTTAAAAGATCTTGATTTGTCAGTCCAAAAAAAGAAAAGCAGAACATCACTATATTTGAAGTCTTAAACAGCTTATCTCCACCATTACAAATTATCTAAACGATAAATCAATGATCAAAGAAGTTGGTTTTCGTTTTCCTGTTGATGGACTAATGGCTTAGTAGACTGATTGTGGAGCTCAAGTTCATTTTCATTGAAAAATTGCACTACTGCCATAATAGATACAGTCACATATATAAAAAAAGGCCCACAAAACAAACTGTGTCAAATAGCAGCATTGACAAACCCTGGTCACATTATGGCACTGATTTAGCTGATTCACACATCATCCACATATAAATCATTTTGCTATGTTTAGAGACCTCTGCTGTACAGAGTGGAGGGATGACTTTCTTTCAGGGTTCAACAATCATAACACAAACCCTGAGGGAGTGTCAGAGGGGAGAGAAGAGGCACAACACCTCACTAGTTTACTATCTACCCCGACAAAGCACCTGTCCCACAGCTTTGCAGTTAGTGTGCACACTTTAAAGCCCATTAGTGTGTTGTGCTGAATATGTCTGAAGGCTTTTGAGAGATACATTAAGTCTGCCAGCTTTTCTACAGCAGGCATATGTTCCTCAGAAGCAGCGGGCTTCCCTCAGAGGGTCAGACGCTGTATATCTTCCTCCACATTGGCTCTACTCATATAGTGAGTCGATAGTGCTACAGATGCGCTGCGAATAAAATTAGACTCTGTTGCTCCTTTGAAAAAGAAGAAAATAAAACAACATAGATTAGCTCCATGGCATAATGCCGAAACCCGCAAAATAAAGCAAAAGTCGAGACAACTTGAAAGGATATGGCGTTCCACTAAACTTGAAGAATCTCGTTTAATTTGGCATATTACTCTCAATGAATATAAGAAAGCACTGCGTAAAGCGAGAGCAGCCTACTACTCTTCATTAATAGATGAGAATAAGAATAATGCAAGATTTCTTTTCAGCACTGTAGCCAGGCTGACAGAGAGCCACAGCTCGACTGAGCCTTCTATTCCCATAGCACTCAGTAGTAATGATTTTATGTGCTTTTTTAACGATAAAATTGTTACTCTTAGAAACAAAATCAATGACCTCTTGCCTTTGACTAGTATAGTGTTATCAACAGCTCCCGGAAACGTAAGTTCTAATATTACGCTAGATAGTAAACTAGAATGCTTTTCAGCAATAAAACTTGAACAATTAAATTCAATGATTCTCTCTTCTAAACCATCAACGTGTATCTTAGACCCGATTCCAACTAAGCTGTTAAAAGAAGTTTTTCCATTAATTAGCACTTCTTTATTAAATATTATGAATATGTCTTTATTATCAGGCTATGTTCCACAATCATTCAAAGTAGCAGTGATAAAACCGCTTCTTAAAAAGCACAACCTCGATCCAGAGGTTTTAGCCAACTATAGACCTATTTCTAATCTTCCGTTCCTCTCAAAATTCTTGAGAAAGCGGTTGCAAAACAGCTGTGTGATTACTTAAAAAACTATGATTTATTTGAAGATGTTCAGTCTGGCTTTAGAACACAACATAGCACAGAGACAGCTCTGGTTAAAGTCACAAATGACATTCTAATAGCCTCAGACAAGGGACTTGTCTCTATTCTTGTCTTGCTCGATCTTAGTGCTGCATTTGATACTATCGACCATGATAGTGGTTCCCAACCTGGGGGGCGCCAAAGATCGCAGGGGGGGTGCCAGGCCTCAGATGATTGAGGCCAAATATCATATTTAGACTTTAAAAAAATAAATAATTACATTTTTTTTTTTTTTTACATATAATTGTAAAGCAATACATGATTGTCACTAAAA